>NC_087308.1:9265357-9565357 GCF_015220805.1 Pogoniulus pusillus
TATCCCTGTCATAAAGCTTCTCCCATCGTGGATTACCCCCACGTCCAGGAACTATGATAGTGCGTGCTGGCGGTGCCGTGGGCCAGGGGGGAATTGAAATATGTCCTGCCATGTCAGCATCCCCTCCTGCCAAGGCTTGTTGTTTTATAGCAGCCCATATGGCACGGGTGTCATTATCGTAAGGGGGATAGAGGTCCGGTTCTCGTTCGGGGTTGAAGGGATCCGGCTCGAAAGGATCCTCACTTGGAGGTGCCGTTTGTGAAACCCCAACAGCAAGACAGGATCGTATATGGGGTTTAGGCACTGGCACGGGTGGACTGACGGAGGCAGCGGGGGGGAGCAGGGGGACAGAGGGCTGGACAGGTGGCAGTTTTGACTCGCCTTCTGGCTTTGCAGAGTTTGGTGTCCCTTCCTTCTGTGCCCCACCTGACTTCCCCTCTTGTTCTTTAATAGCCTCAAACACTGTTCGCCACTGCGCAAGCAGCCACTGTGCCTCAGGGTGTCCTTTCGTTGAAAGATCCCACAAACAGACCCCTGCTTTATCCCACAGTTCTGATGTAAAAATGTTAACTTCCGTGGTGCCCAGGAATTTGTCGTGGACCCATCTCATCGCCAATTTTAAATCATGACCCAAAATGTCGTTGTTATGCATCCAGACAAGTGCCTTTATAAGTTTATAAACGTCCCTTTCTTCATGGGAACTCTGGTTTCCCATTTTCAGTTTCTCTGGGCTCACCTGCCAATCTCGAGGAGGTGACTAGTCACGAGGCCTGCTCGCTGCTTCTTTTAGCAGAATTCTGAAGTTCCCAGAGACTCGAAGCCGGTCGTCCTGTCTCAGACGTTCAATGCCGGTATCACGTCGGTAGTCACCATTTGCCGTGACGAAGGGACGGGGAGACAGCTTGATGCAAGCTAAGTTCTGATTTTATTAGGCAACATACAGGAATATATATACTTGTCAGAAGGCATCAGAAGGCATAAAATTTTTATCTATTGGTTAGTCATTTTGTTACATGCAAAATCGTCTTTTCTTCCAATCTAAATTCTGTCTGCCACATCTGGTTCCCGGGGAGCAACAGTCTCAGCATATTCATCAGATAGCAAAGAGAGTCTCCTTGCTTCCTCTGATCTGCAAATTCTCATTCTTCTCTTGCACCATGTTCAGATCA
The DNA here is from genome assembly GCF_015220805.1 of Pogoniulus pusillus. Classification (NCBI taxonomy): domain Eukaryota; kingdom Metazoa; phylum Chordata; class Aves; order Piciformes; family Lybiidae; genus Pogoniulus; species Pogoniulus pusillus. Next base: position 9,266,527 of record NC_087308.1, read on the forward strand.
CTTTGACTCAGACAGTCTGCCCCAGGGTTTGTGTTGCAGTTCTTCATTAACTACCTGTGATCCTACACTTCCCTATACCTTTTGTAACTTCCCTACCTCATATACCTTTTATTTATTGTTAAACTCTTCTTTTAACTTCCAGATCTATGTGAGATTATTTATTTGGGTGTGCTTACCTTTCCTCTCTCTACATCTAATTCCTTTTCTTTGTGAAAGAAGGGGGAAAGAGGGAAAGGCATCTTATAAATTGTTATTGGTTCTATTAACTATATTTGAGTCTCTGGGAAATTTAAATTAGAACCGAGACACTCTGGGAATCAGAATGAAGCTATTTTACTTACTGTGGGCTCTTGTGTGGGCAGTTTTTACCTTTTTCTTTCACCGTTGGCTAACAGACAAAATTGGTGACCTTTTGATTGATTTGGAGGAAGATTAAAGGAATGTTCTTTGATTTTGGGGATTACATTCTTGAATGGATTGGATTCAATATTACTAATGTTGTTACTGAATCTGTTGTTAATAAGTCAGGAAACGATACATCTGTTGCATTTTATTCAACAGCTTTAATGCAAGTAATTTTGCCTAAAACAGAGTTACCAAACCCCTGTGCTGAATTTTATACATATAACACAGTGGTATATTTATCAGGTATGAGCATAGCCCTAATAATTCTGGTTTTAGCCCTAATGCTGGCATTGTGTAAAAGAAATTTGAATATTTCTTTAAGAAACCAGAAAAAGAGGTGAGTGTCCTTGCCTAGAGAGTGATGTGAGAAAAGGGATAGAGAACATAGAGTGTAGCAACCTGTGATGGTTTGGGCTCTTACCTCCCCCCCCCACACACTTTTGTAATTGCCCCAGCTAACTCAGAAGGGCTCCAGGAATATAAATGAAGCTATTTATTTACAGCTAGCAGAATATACAAGCAGATATTTACAATATATACAGTTATATACAGAAATATACAAAGGATAAATAATACAGAAGCACAACTCCCCTCCCAGAAACCTGAGTCCCCAGGAGGGGTTCTCAACCACCCCAGCACCTTCCCCTGCCCCTCTCAACCTTACCCCAAATCCTGAAAAAGAATAGAGGTGCAGCCAAGAGGTTAAGAAGGAAGATTAGTGGCAGTGAGATTAAGGAGATGTGGCTAGGTCTGAAGACAAAGGCAGAGTGAGAGACAAAATGGAGAATGTTATCTAATGTTTTTTTCTTGTTCCCAGAACTCTCAGCGAGACTGATGAGGGAAGGAGACACAATTGTTTTCCTTTTCACAGCTAAATTATCTAGTTCTTTTCACCAAAACATTCTAGCTTGCTTCAAACTAGCACACAACCTAGTTAAATAATTAACTGTGTAATTAATATTAAACAACATCAATCAGATAAACACAAAGGAAGGGGATTAAGCTTGAGAGGGTCTTGAAACACTCTCATGCAGAAGAAGAATACTGTATTCAAAGAGGAGAATATTTGAAACTCCAGCCAAGAATGTGACCCACAACTGATGCCAGGTGGTCGAAAGGTAGAAAGGTCAGAGCGAGGAAGACATTGAGCTTCCTCCTGAAGACCCCAAAAGACAACCACCAGGTGGCAGTGAGCATGTGTGAAGAGGTGAGACATTATGGAAATGAGTTCCAGGAATTAATTGTAATATCTCCAAAATTCAATTGTAGTAACCCTACCCCTGTACTGAATATGCATGATTTTGTGGCATAAATATTGTACCTGAACCAGGTGAAGGTGTGCAAGGACTTTGGAGGAGGACCTCCCCTTGTCACCTGTCGGAGTAAACCAGTGGAGCACTATGGGAAAATGACTCTTTGTTCACCAATATGGTTAGATGGTCAAATCCACTTTATTTCCATGATACAGTGACTTATATGCATTCTAGCAAGAGGTGTGCTCCACCAAGATTGGTTACAGTCAGAGGGTACAGGGTTACTTGTAAGGCATAGATAGGTCAGCATACCATAACAATCTGAGGGTCAGCCTCTGGGCTGGCTAAACTCTGCCCACCTGCAGCTGCATGTGGGGGGAAGCTCCCTGTGTCTGATATCTAGCTCCCAGGATGGACTCAAGGACATTCTCATCACAGTTGCTCATGTTTATCATTTCTGTGTCCTCTGCCATTTTGGCTGCAGAGCCGATCGAGAGAGCACTGCGGGCACCGCTGCTGAGCTCGGATTTTCTGCTCTGTTCTGCTGCTCCGCGGTTCTGGGGGACCTTCAGGTAGGCAGGGGGGACGGCAGGGTTGTTGTCTCGCGGGATCGAGCAGGGCTGTGACGGGGGCTCGTGACGTCAGCCGCGGGAAGTTTAAATCCCCGACGGGTGCCGTGCGTGCTGCCATTTTGGCTGCAGAGCTAGTCTCCTGTGGCTGGGAGCTTTTTTTTTTTTTTTTTTCCCCTCTTCCTATTTCTGACTGTCAATACCACTGTGCACTATGCCTGTCACTCGCACTAAGAAGGGCAGGAAAAGCATGTGCATGCAGACTGACTCAACCCAGTGTGATGATTTGGGCTCTTACCCGCCCCCCCACACTTTTGGAATTGCCCCAGCTAACTCAGACGGCCTCTGGGAATATAAATGAAGCTATTTATTTTACAGCAGCAAATATACAAGAAGCTATTTACAATATATACAGTTATATACAGAAATACACAAAGGATAAACAATACAGAAGCACAACTCCCCTCCCAGAAACCTGAGTCCCCAGGAGGGGCTCTCAAACCACCCCAACACCTCCCCTTGCCCTCTCAACCTTACCCCAGTTCTCAGGAAGAAGAGAGGTGCAGCCAAGAGGTTAGGGAGCAAGGTTAGTAGGAGCAAGGTTAATGAGATGTGACTAGGTCTGAAGGCAAAGGCAGAATGAAAGACAAAATGGAGAATGTTTTACTTCTTCCCAGAGTTCTCAGCGTGACTGTGAGAGAAGGAGACACAATTGTTTTTCATTTCACTGCCCATTATCTAGTTCTTTTACCAAAACATTCTAGCTTGCTTCAAACTAGCACACCCAGGAACACACAGGAGTCCAGGCTACTGGCTGCAGGGAGTGCTGGAGCCTCTCACTTGCTGTAGAAGGGGAAGGGGAGAACAATTGCACCAGGTGTGAGCAGGTGAACTTCCTTCTCACCTTGGTGGAAGAATTGAAAGATGAAGTGGCCAAGATGAAGTGGCCGAGCTGAAGGACGAAGTATCCAGGCTCAGGTCAATAAGGGAGAATGAAAGGGAGCTGGATCTGTGGGTGCAGGCTCTGCAGATCACCCCTGCTAAGGAAACTGCCCCTGGAAACAGTGAGGGATGGGTACAGATCCCTGTCAGGGGTAGTAAGGGAAATCCACCCTGGCCCTCTCCTCCTCTTCCTCTGCCCTTGCACAACAAGTATGAGGCCCTGCATGCAGAGGGCACAGAGGATGAGAGCGCTGAGGAGCATCAAACTGTGATGGTGCCTAGGGTGGAGCAGTCCCCACCAACTGTGGTGACTAGCTCCACAAAAAACAAAAAAAAGAGAAGGGTCATAGTTGTTGGGGACTCAGTCTTGAGGGGATGACAGAGGGACCCATTTGTCATCCCAACCCATCTCACAGGGAGGTCTACTCCCTTCCTGGTGCCCAGGTTAGGGACATCGCCAGGAGACTCCCTAACCTAATCCGGCCCTCTGATTATTACCCTTTGCTGGTAATACAGGCTGGCAGAGATGAGATTGAGAAGAAGGGCACCAGGGCAATTAAAAAGGGATTTAAGGCCCTGGGGAAATTGATAGATGGGGCGGGAGCACAGGTGGTGTTCTGCTCAGTTCCCTCTGTGGCAAGGGAGTTCACAGAGAGAAACAGCAGAACCTATGACATCAACAAATGGCTCAAGGGATGGTGCGAGCAGCGGCATTTTGGGTTCTTCGACCTTGGGGGAACTTTTACTGCGCCGGACCTTCTTGATCGTGATGGGGTGCAGTTGTCTAGGAGGGGCAGGAGAGTCCTGGCACTGGAGTTGGCAGGGCACATTAGGCGGGCTTTAAACTAGGTCTGAAGGGGGTGGGTGAGGCAATTACTCTCTCTGAGAAGGAGAGAGTGGGAAGGTAACTAGGGTCAATTGAGGAATTGAGAGCCCAGCTGAAGTGCTGTGCTAGTTTGAAGCAAGCTAGAATGTTTTGGTGAAAAGAACTAGATAATTGGCTATGAAAGGTAAACATGGTTGTGTCTCTTCTCTCACAGTCTCGCTGAGAAGTCTGGGAAGAAGAAGTAAAACATTAGATAACATTCTCCATTTTGTTCTCCCTCTGCCTTTGTCTTCAGACCTAGCCACATCTCCTTAACCTCACTGCCACTGACCTTCCTTCTTAACCTCTTGGCTGCACCTTTATTCGTTTCTCAGGATTTGGGGTAAGGTTGAGAGGGCAGGGGGAGGTGCTGGGGTGGTTGAGAACCCCTCCTGGGGACTCAGGTTTCTGGGAGGGGAGTTGTGCTTCTGTATTACTTTTTCTTTGTATATAACTGTATATATTGTAAATAGCTGCTTGTATATTGTGCTGCTGTAAATAAATAGCTTCATTTATATTCCCGGAGCCCGTCTGAGTTAGCTGGGGCAATTTCTAAAGTGTGGGGGGGCGGGTTACAGCCAAACCACCACATGGAGGAAAATCTCTCCAAGTGAGACCCGTGTTTAAAACAGAAACCATCCAGGGAAAGGCAGAGGCATGACCACGACACACATCCAGACATACTCAGGAGCAAAACTCCGTGAGTTAAGGGAAACTTTTGCCCGTGCGCCATGCGAGTCAGTGACTGACTATGTCTGCCGCGTGGTAGATGCCGGGGAAGATTCAATAATCCTGACCCGCGATGAGGTAAAGGGATGTTCCTGGGGTCCTGAGGTGTTCCTAGGTGCAGGTCCCGAGGGGGATTATGCATTAAGTTCTAGAATATTTTATTGGGTGGGTTCTCTGGATCCAATGGACAGACAAGAACCGACAGAGGTACACATGTCTGACTCTGCCGAGTTAACTGAAGCAATCAAAAAACTCGCGTGTATAAAAGCCGTGTACCAAAGAGGGCCTTATCCGTATCTTCTGGATGCCCCGATAGACCCACAGAGACTAAAACTCTTAGTAAGGTGTCTCCCAGCAGCTCTGAAGGGCATGTGTGACACCAAGAGGGAGCAGATTCAGCGGGCATTAAACCCGGATAATCACACAGGGGTTACTTTACCCCATCATGCTACGTGGGAAGAGCTGCTGGAGGAATTGTCCACCAAGGGGTGAGACCTGGGCTATTCCAACGCTGCACCCTCACCGGCACCCTCTTACGAGAGGCGGCAGCCGGGAAACAAAGGCAGCCACGTGGCTGCCCCGCATGGAAAGAAACAGGAAGTGCGGCACGCTAAGGCATCCCAGAGTGCCTTCCCCGGTGGTCCCGGAAGCCCCACAGGGAGCCCCCGAGCCAGCCCACGTGGAAGCCCGCATGGGAGCCCGCAGCTGAGCTGCCGCTACACGGGGAAGCCCAGGGGGCAAAATCCCTATTATGGGCAGTGTTCATACCAAAGGCAGAGCACCCAATACGGGATAAAACCCCGCGATCTGCCGAGAGGGGACCGGGAAGGATACGCCACAAAGGCTGAATTATACGGAATAGTGGGAGACCTTAAACAAATGATACAAAGATTAATGGACCACACGTTTAAAAACCGTGGTGGAGATGAGGCAGGATGGGACCGCAGCAGGAGTCCCAGAGCCACCTCCCCTGACAAGCCTGACCACCCTTTCACTTCTGATCATCGTGGGGCTAACAGCAAGCAAAAAAACTAGAGGTAGCGGTGAGTGCTCCAGGCCTCATTCATCGCTTTGTGTATGCCTGTCAATGGTCTGATAACCCAGAACCTTTCATTATGATCCCAACAGGACCGGACAGAGCCGCTGTGAAATATCTAATAGATACGGGTGCACAAATTACGGTGCTTAATGTGCAACTGGCAAAATGCCTAAGAATCCTGCCATCCAGGAAGAAGGTAAAGATAATGGGTGTAACAGGACGGCCCGACACCTGCCACTTAGCTAAGACAAGGCTGTGGCTACCTGGAGACAAACGGCGCACCATAGTGGAAGTTGCCCTAAGCTCCTACCCAGAGAACATACTCGAGTTTGATGTCCTAGCTGGTAAGAGATGGCATCTTCCAGATGGCACGCTATGGAGCTTTGGCTCTTATGGGGTAGGGGAAAAAGGGGCAAAATCAGCTCATGTTTGCACTTTGCAAACTGCTCCCCCACTGCCAAAATCACAAATTACTTGTGTTGCACAGTACCCACTACCAGCGGCAGCCAGGCAAGGCATTACCGAAGTGATAGCTGACCTAGAGAAAAGAAAAATCATCACCAGAATGCATTCCCTTTACAATTCACACGTCTGGCCAGTCCGAAAACCAGATGGCAGGTGGAGACTGACCATTGACTTCAGGAAACTCAATAATAACACTCTTCCTCTCACTGCAGCAGTTCCAAGTTTAACATCCATAGTGACAGCAATCCAAGCAGCTTCTCACTCCTGGATGGCAACTACAGATGTGAAGGACATGTTCTTCATGGTACCGCTGAGAGAGGAGGACAAACCACAATTCGCATTCACCTAGCAAGGTATTCAATACACCTTCAACAGTCTCCCACAGGGGTATAAACACAGTGCAACCATAGCACATAATGCACTAGCAGCCTTGCTTAACACTATTCAACTTCCCAAAGATGTCAAGGTTTACCATTACATCGATGACATCCTGGTGGGAGGAAATGACAAGGAGCAGGTTGCAGCAGTAGCCAGGGACATTTGGAAGTTATTGACTGACCAAGGACTGACTATCCCAAGGGATAAGTGCCAAGACCCAAGCCAGGAGGTTAAATTCCTGGGATCCTGGTGGGTGGCAGGCTCAGTGTCAGTGCCAAAAGATACCTTACAAAATATCAAAAAGGGCCAGATACCCTGCAACAAAAAGGAGCTGCAACAATTGTTGGGCACTTTGGGCTACTGGAGGAAACACATCCCAGGTTTCTCCGTGATTGCCCGTCCCCTGTATGATTTGCTCAAGAAGCACAAAATCTGGGACTGGACTCCACGACACTCTGAGAGCCTGAGAGTTCTTAAAGATGAACTAAAGGCATATCAGAGATTGGGGCCCCTGCACCCACAAGATGCCCTAAGGGCTGAATGGGGTTTTTCCGAGCACGCCTCATACTGTGGAATATTTCAGAGGGGACCCAATAGCCCTAGTAGAGCTCTTTTATTTTTATCAACGGCATTTAAAGAGACTGAGGCACTGTACTCGGTATGGAAAAAGGGACTCCTTTCCCTAACTCGGGCTGTCAAGGAGGCAGAGAAACTCCGCACTACACAAGACATTGTAGTGCAGGGCCCATTCCCATTGTTGAAAGCGATCCTCAAAGGATCTCCTCCACCAGAAGGGATTGCCCAGAAGGCTACCATAAGAAAGTGGTACGCCTACCTAGAAGGAATCTCACAGCTCTTGCTGTTGAGAGAAGGGCCTACAAAGGTATCCAAACTGCAGCAGCCCATAAACCCTGATAAAGCACTGCTTGGCCAGCCGTATAAGCCTTCTCCCATCCAGGTGGCCCCTGAAATGACCACAGACTCGTATAAATCAGGAGTGTGGTTTACAGACGCATCCTCCCAGAGGGTGGGGTCCAAGTGACGTTACAAAGCCGCGGCCTTGGAAATTGGCACAGGCCAAACCATCACTGAGGAGGGTGATGGCAGTGCACAGGTAGGGGAACTACGCTCTCTCATGCTAGCAGCAGAGCATGGGGCAGAGACCATTTACACTGATTCCTACTCCACGTTCAAAGGCGCCACCGAGTGGATCTGCCAGTGGGAGGCAAATCAGTGGAAGGTTTCAAACGTAGAAGTTTGGAGGGCTGCTGACTGGCAGAGGCTGTTGGAGATAAGCCGATCCAGACCCTTTAAAGTGGGCTGGGTTAAAGGGCACTCCAAACAGCAAACCCTGGCTGCAACCTGGAATGATCAGGTAGACTACCTGGCAAAAATAAACATGGTCAATAACGAGAAGGATGACTGGTGGCGATTAGCTGAATGGTTACACATTAAAAGAGGCCATTCAGGAAAGGCGGACCTCTATTATGAATGTAGATCCAGAGGATGGCCAATTTCTATAGCCACCTGTGAGGCAATCATTTCAGCCTGCCCACAGTGCAAAATCAGGCTCAAAGCCAATCACCCCAACCTAGCCCCAGCTCAGCACATAAGAGAGGACAAGAGACTCTGGAGCACATGGCAAAATGACTATGTGGGTCCACTCAAACCCTCACACGGAAAGAGATACATACTGGTGGGGGTGGAGGTGGTCTCAGGATTAGTCATGGCTACTGCCACCAGTGCTGCCACAGGCGCTCGAACCATCGAGGCCCTGAGGCAGTGGTTCAGTTTTCTGCCAATGCCAGAGTAAATTCAGAGTGATAACGGATCCCATTTTACAGCGTCGTCCGTACAAGACTGGGCTAGGTGTGAGGGGGTTAGATAGGTATTCCATACTCCCTACTACCCCCAAGCTAATGGCATGGTAGAGAGGACAAATGCCCTAATCAAAAGGCATGCCATCATATCAAAGGGTAACTGGGATAAACGCCTACCACACGCAGTCTTTATTGTAAATAACAGGTGGGGCAACTATGGCAGCCCAAAAGTCAAAGCATTTTGTCCTGCCGAGCCAGTGGGAAACACTAATCATCCATCAGATGAATCCAAACACCCTCAACACTCATTACACAAATTGCAAGTGGGACAACCGGTGATGGTAAACTTGCCCTCAATTTGAGTTGTGCCCATGACCCTATTGAAGCCAAATGGGTTATACACATGGGAAACAACTGATGTAAATGGGAAAACTCACCACATAAGCGTGCGGTGGATTATCCCAGACTTCTGAAATTGCTTCCACATATAACAGATTTTCCTTGCCTTGCAAATGTTTGAAATATATAATAAAGTTATTTTGTTATCAGGGGGTGGGTATACAAGGAGTTGATTTGCCTTAACCTGGTTTAGAGTATAGTTATACATATATATATATTATCTACACTGTTTGTATGTGTCCCGGGTTTAGGCTGATCTCTCCCCCAGGAAGTAAATTCACAACACAAACCCCCCTTCTTTTTTTGAAAGTCAGGGAAAGATGAAATTGTATTTTCTTATAGTATAAGTATAACAATGTAAAGAGAGATAATAACTAGAGAAGGAAGGAAGGAAAAAAAACAATACAATAACCTTAAGGGAGATGGGAGAGGGGTGAAGCGGCAGCGAAGCAGCAGAAGCAGCAGTAGCCAAAACAGCAGCCGGGGAAGATAGGCGAAGCTGAAGCAGCCGAAGCCAGCAGGAGAAGGGGGAGAACAAACTGTGCTTCTAGACATTAAGTTCTTGATGCTCCAATGAAATTATATTAATTTATCTATTGTTGCCATTTATGTGGCCTATCCCTGGAATGTTCATTTCTCCCCTATGTCTGAGCTAGAGGATCAGCTTAAACGACCACAATGCTTTAAGGTTTAAAGGGTTATATGTATAATAGTTATGTATATATATATATATATATATCCCGCCTTATCCCTCGATTTATGGCCCATGAGCCAGGGGGTGGGATATGTGGTGGAGGGTTGCCAAGCCCTCATTGGACAGAATTGTGGCCCAAGGACCATTAATCGCGGGGTCAAAATCTTGCTCCGCTCGACCACCGCCGCTGCATGACTACAGCCCATGGCACCAGCCGCCGTCCCAGCTGTGGGAGAATTTCTCCCACAGCGGGCATGAGCTGTAAACATGAGACCTTGTTATGGGAAAAAGTCCTTGAGCTGGAAGGCACTGTGAGCAACCTATGCACATCTGCTGAGGGCTGACCCTGCCAGCCCCCTGGGGTGGAACCACAGGTTGTTTTGGTAAGAAATAACCTATCTGTGCCTTACACATAACTTTGAGCCAATCTGTATTGTCCACTTGTGCCAGCCCTAGTCTGGCTGGATACACCTCCTCTGAGCAATATATAAGACACTGCATTACTTTAATAAAATCACACTGCACTGACCGCACCGATTGCACTGATGCACAGAAGCTATAGAGCCGACTCATCAGTGCCCCGATCCACATTTCGCCAGCCTCTGGACCCAACACCCAGCTTGGCTCGTACCCATGGAAGCTCAGACAGCGTGCCCCAATAACCCCTGAATTGTTGCAATCCATGATATTTGGGACCTTCAAACTGACTCCGGCCAGTGAGTAACTGAGAAACTCGATCTAAGCCAGAATAATCTCTCAATAACCTACCAGCGGCTCTTTCATGCCACAGACTCTCTTCCTAAATCCTTTCAAACCTTTGCTAAATTCCCAATTTGTTATACATAGACATTCTGTAATATAATATTGCAACCGCATACAAAGAACTTGTGTGGGGTAGTTGCAAATAAGTTTGGGGAGGGGGAATTCCTAGTGTATATAATATTAAATCTTTTAAACTCTTTAAAATTCGGCCTCATATTTCGTTCCCCCAAAACCCAGACAAACTCCTCCACAACAGCTCCCCAATTTAAGAGGAACAGGGATCTGCTTGAGAGGGTCCAGCGGAGGGCTACAAGGATGATTAGGGGACAGGATGGCATGGCTTATGAGAGGCTGAGGGACCTGGGGCTTTTTAGTCTGGAAGACTGAGAGGGGATTTGGTAAACGTTTATAAGTATCTGAAGCCTGTCAAGGAGAGTGGGGACAGGCTCTTCTTACTTGCTCCCTGTGATAGGACAAGGAGCAGCGGGTGTACGTTGCAGCAAAAGAGATTCTGCCTCAACACAAGGGTCACAGAGCACTGGAACAGGCTCCCCAGGGAGGTCGTGGAGTCTCCTTCTCTGGAGACTTTCAAGGCCTGTCTGGATGTGTTCCTCTGTGATCTGTGTTAGATACTATTGTCTGGCTCTGGCAGTGGGGTTGGACTTCATGATCTCTTTGGGTCCCTTCCAACACCTAACATCCTATGATCCTATAAGAAGACAGACAGACTGGTGGCACAGAAAATAAAGGTATGTTTTTCTTTTTGTGTATGGGGAGCCTGTAAGTTGTAGAGGGGATGCCCTGCCCATGGAAAAAGGGGGACAAAGGAAAGCCCCTTCCCCTTTGCAAGAGATCTAGATCCTGGTATCAGTGGAGGAGCGGGTAGGGAAGTGAGAGTTTCCTTGAAAGTTTCTCCTGATTTGTTTTGTGGGACATACAGTCCCTCTAAGTGGTGTACAGTGACTAGTCCTGAAATCTGCTCTGAGAGCACGTAGTGAGTGTTAACTGTGTAAATGTATTTTGGAAAATACTGACCAGTGTACATGTATGCTGAAAATATTGTTTGAGTGAATGGGTGATGAGGTTAAGAACTTGTTGAGAGTCACTGATACTGTTGGGAGACATGCAAGGATAAACATTTGTCCAGTGTGTCATTGGTGTTTCATTGTGAGAATACAGTCAATATCATTTTGATCATAGTGTTCTGTCAAGGAAAGGACAGGAGAAATATTTGAGCAATTGTGTAGTGTTTCCTTGTGTTTGGTTGTGCTGGTTTGAAGCTAGTTAGAATGTTTTGGTGAGAAGAACTAGATAACAGTGCTGATGTGTACTTCACTCATTGGCTTGCTGAGATGTATAAGAACAAGAATCCAAACATACATAAGGCACTATTGCTTCTTCTGCTGGGGAGCACAGAGCTTCATTTTTTTCTCTCTCTAGCCTCACTGCTGTTTCTCTGATTAATCCACTTTGCTTCCTAACCCCCTGGCTGAATCTTCATTCTTCCTTGGTGTCATGGAGGGTGGCAAAGCCCCTGAAAGGTCCCCATGTCATGGAAGTTACAGTGTCTCACATTTTAAGCCAGAAGCATCGTAAAACCAAAACAATCTTCTAGTCCCATGAGAAGTTTCCTCCCTAGGGAAGATAAAAGGTAAACATCGGCCTTGTTTTCCAGTTTTAGGCCTTGGTTCTCATGCACACTGACCACCTGCTGATGGGCCGAACTTTGGGTGATCCTACAGGTTGTTTTTGGTAAGAACTGTCCAATTATACAGGTTAATTATAACTTTGTACCAATCTGTAAAAATATCGTAAAAATTGTCAGAACTGGTGAGCACACCTCTTTTGAACATTATAAGAATGGTGTGTCTGCCTGGATCGGTGTGTGTGCTGCTGCTACTGTACCCTGCGGACCACCAACCTACCAGCTACCAAGCCAGCTGCCTGCCTGCGGCCCGTTCCGACCGATCGGCCTACTCCAGCACGCTCGCCTGCTTCGGCCTCAGCCCGGCGTAAGACTGCTGACACCCGACTCTCAGAGGCTGAGGGCCTGCTTGGGCCTGATCCTGGTCAGGGAAGAGGGACAACGCCCTAGTGGTACGCCGAAACCCTGTTAAGCTGCTGACTGTGAGTAGACTGATGAACTTTTAAAATCAAGACTGAACAACTCCAAAGACTCAAAGAACTCTTTAAAGAATCATAGACTTTCTTTTATTTACCATTTTTCTGAAATGTTACTCTAGCCTCATCAAATAACTCACGTGGGTAACTCGGTTCTCGGGAAGGGGATCTTCACATTTTAGCAATAAATCACTTGGTGTTTGCAAGCTAGCCTCTCGTGTTTTCCCCATAAATTTCTCGTGAAACTGCGTTCCACGACACTTGGGACTGGGGTAAGGTTGAGAGGGGTGGGAGAAGGTGGAAGGGTGGTTGGGAGCCCCTCCTGGGGACTCATGTTACTGGGAGGGGAGTTGTGTTTCTGTATTACCTTTTACCTTGTATATTTTGTATATACTGTAAATGTCTGCTTATATAGTGTTCTAAGCTGTAAACATATGCTTCATTCAAATTTCCAGAGCTGGCTGAGTCTAGTCTGAGTGATTTCTAAAGTGTGGGGGAGGGGGGCGGGTAACATCCAAACCATCAATCACATCTTTTATTTTGGCACTCCAACCTGGGGCAAATTGATTTTGAGTGATTGTTAATTAACTCTGGGAATCAGAATGAAGCTAATGAAGCTATTTTACTTAGTGAGGGCTATTGTGTGGCCTATCGTCTATTTTCTTGTTTATAATTGGATCAAAGCTCAAATTGGTTACTTTTTATTTAGTCTAATTTTGAAAAAGATCAAATCTAAGCTTACATCCATTTTTTGGAGTTGTGGGGATTTCATCCTTGGGTTTAATGGCACTGAGTCTTTTACCAGTAACATTACAGGGGCATTTACCAGTAACATTACAGGAAATGGAAGTGTTACTTCTGCTTTATCTACAGTTCTAATGAGAGTAATCTTGCCTAAGACCAAGGTGTCAGACCCTTGTTCAGAATTTTATTCACGTCAGACTGTGGTATTTCTGTCATGAGTGAACGTAGGTCTCGTAATTTTGATTTTCATATTAATTTTGGCATTATGTAAGAGAAACTCGAGTGTGATGCCTTTAAGAAGCCCCAGACAAATGGTAAAAAAATGGCAATCCAAATCAAAACAGTGATAGCTCGGGGGGAGAGCAACGGGGGGCCACCACTACACCTCCTCCTCTAGATTCTGGGAAAGCTGCCAATGTTCCCGCCAAAAACAATAACATGGCATAATGCCCAGGAACACTGATAACGGCCCAAGGTGTTTCTTCAGCCAGTTCAACATCTGAGGCAGCAGAAAAAAAAAACAACCCTAAGGCAGATTTGGACTCACAGGCCTAAGGTCAGACTCCCAATAATTCAAAACTGATAGCAGAAACGTCAAAGCCTGTCTCAGCTCAGATTGTTTTGGTGCCAGCCAAAGCCTGGGTTAAGACGAAACAGTGTCCCAGCTAAGCAAATCGAACAGTCTAAACAATTCCAACTCGGAGGGAGAGCAAGGGGAGGCTACCACTGCACCTCCTCCTCTAGATTCTGGAAAAGATACCAAAGTCGCGGGTAATAACAATAACATGGCTCAGAGCCCAGGAACAGAGATAGCGGCTCAGACCCAAGATGGCCCTTCAACCAATTCAACTAATTCAAATTCTCAGGCAGCAAAGACTCCTACACTAAACTAGATTCAAACTCCCAGGCTTCAAGCCAGACCCCCAATAATTTAAACCGATTAGAGGGGCCATCAAAGTTCATCCCAGCTCAAAGCCCAGGCTAAGATGAAACATTTGACAAAGAGAGATTCAAAAGAGGACTTAGGGGAGGGGACCTCTAGTGCACAAGAGGAGGAAGAGGAGATGTATAGTCTTTGAATTTGGCCACCATACTCAGATCTCAGTACTCTGATGAGAGGAGCATTGTGAGATTGGCTGCCAAGAAAGAGGATGGTTCCAATGAGTTTAAGAGTGCTCTTAGGAAAGTTCTGTTTCTAGGCCAGGGAGAACCAGAACAACAAGAGCAAGAGTGTTGGAATGGTACAACTATTGGAATTTGAAATGCTGGAGCATAAGCCATGGACAGGCGAGAGTGCACGAACTCAGAAGTACTGAGTTAAGATAAAACAGAAGGTTGGAAGGACCTTAGCGAATGGTATAAATAAATGTAATGCTGGAGCCTGTGGTTTTTGTCTATCTCTGCTGACTTAGATTGCTTAGACATAATGTACATATTGTTAAGAGAATATGATGAATGTCTACACCAACTAGTATGTAATTTCTAACGCAAGTACATGTAACCAATTACAGTTAAATACAATTTGTAGCCCTCTGATGAAAGGTATATAAACACATGTTTGGAATGCAATAAACGGAATGAATTTGCTTCCATCAAGCATCTCCCCATCTCTTCTGATGACTGTGGCATCGTAGCCCGTGGCAGAAGAGGTGAATGATTCCAATGATCCCCTCAGAGAGGTCAGGGAAGTTAGAAAGGAATACTCAAGGGAACCAGGAAAGCCAATACTGAGCTGAATGGTGAGATGCTGTACTATTGCTGCCAATACCCTGCAGGTAGGAGAAAAGTCTGCCAAGCAGCTAGGGCCACAAACAAAGGAGAGTGGAGTGGACAAATACCTAGCAAGTCCTCTTGTTAAGGTTAGCTTGTGGACATGCCTGCTGTTGGCTGTGGCTATGAGATATCCTTCCCAAGATGATCTGCCATGGGCAGCCAAGAAGTGGAAAACCTTTGAGCAGGGAATAAAGCTTCTGAAGGAGTTTGCTGTGAAGGAAGTGCTTTATGGAGATCATGGCACCTTATTAAGCTTGCTCCTTCATCCAATACTAACATTTTGGCTAGCAGGTTTCTATCAAGGAGTGATAATGGAAGATCTCTCACTGTTTCTTAATTCACTGACCAGCTCAAGCAGATAGAGGACAGCTTGTCACATTCTGCCATAGTCTCTGCTATAAAAACTGTGACTACAGAAATGAAAGAGATAAAGAATGACATTAAAGATAGCATCAAGGAAGGCATTAAAGATAGCATGAAAGAACTGAAGAAGGAAATCGAAAACTCCATCTCCAATCTGGTAAAGGATACCATCCCTTCATGATCTGAATGGGTGCATGTTTCTGCCATCAGGAACAGACGCCCACCTCCTGCAAGGCAATTCCAGCCCAGGAGGAGACAAATTCCACCTAGACATCAGTAATCACGTCCATCACTGTGGATAATTCTGCGTGATTAATATGGTGAGAACATGAGCAAGTAGCATTGTCAGCCTACTTCAGCTCTTTCAAAGAGAGTCAGGGAACTGCAGAGTGGCAGAAACAGAGGCAGCAATGCCAGAAAAGTAGCTGTCACTTCTTGAGCTCCCCAGAGCAACTGCAATTATTCCAACAACTGCAATTTCTCTCACAACACCACCAATCACTGTGTACACCCCAGATATCTAAACTTTCAGAGGAATCTGCAGTTGTGGGACATCATGACATAGAGGATCTGGAAGTGCCAATTGCTACTCAAACTGTGCACCACAGGCAATACAGAACTGACCATGACTCTTTGTTGCCCATTCATCAGCTGATTTGTCAACTGGAAAGTCAGGCTGTCACTGAGAAAGCTCATTCACTTTTCAACAATCCAATTTGGCCTGTGCACAAGTCTAATGGAGACTTGCGACCAACAGTTGATTTTTGTGCTCTCAACGAGGTGACTCCATCCATGAGCACAGCTGTGCCGGACATTGTCGTGGAACGCAGTTTCACGAGAAATTCATGGGGAAAACGCGGTAGGCTGGTTTGCAGAGACCAAGTGATTTATTGCTAAAAGCGAAGATCCCCTTCCCGAAAACCGAATTACCCACGTGAATTATTCTCGATTAGGCAAGAGTAACATTTCAGAAAATGGTAAATAAAAGAGAGTCTATGGTTCTTTGAAGAATTTTGAGTCTTTGAAGTTGCTCAGTTTCGATTTAAGAGTTCATCAGTCTACTCACAGTCAGCAGCTTAGCAGGGTTTTGGAGCACCACTAGGGCGTTGTCCCGTTTCCCCCGGCCAGGATCAGGTCCATGCAGGCCCTCGGTCTCTGAGAGTCGGGCGTCAGCAGTCTTACGCCGGGCTGAGACCGAAGCAAGCAGGCAGATCGAAGCAGACAAGCACACTAGAGCAGGCTGATAAGGTGGAACGGGCCGCAGGCAGGTTGGTAGCATATGAACCGAACCAGCCGACCCGAACAGTCCAAACAGTTCCGAACAGTCCGAGTGGTCCGAACCACGAAGCAGGCAGACACACCATTTTTATAATGTTCAAAAGAGGTGTGTTCACCTGTTCTGACAATTTTTACGATATTATTACAGATTGGTACAAAGTTATAATTAACCTATATAATTGGACAGTTCTTACCAAAACAACCTGTAGGACCACCCAAAGCTCGGCCCATCACCAGGTGGTCAGTGTGTCTGAGAACCAAGGCCGAAAGTTGGAAAACAAGGCCTATGTTTACCTTTTATCTCCTCTAGGGAGGAGACTTCTCATGGGACTAGACGATTGTTTTGGTTTTACGATGCTTCTGGCGTAAATGTGAGACACTGTAACCTTCATGGCATGGGGGCCTTTCAGGGGCTTTGTCACCCTCCATAACAGACATGCTGGAACTCCAATATGAGCTGGAATCGAAGGAGGCTAAATGGTATGCTACCATAGACATTGCTAATGCTTTCTTCTCTATTCCCATAGCAAAGGAGTGCAGACCTCAGGTTGCATTCACGTGGAGAGGAACACAGTACCAGTTCAACCGTTTGCCTCAGGGGTGGAAACACTGCTCAACAATCTGTCACTCAGTCATCCACAATGCACTGGAGAAAGGTAAAGCTCCAGAGCACATCCAATTCATCGATGACATCATTGTGTGGGGCCAAACTGTTGAGGAAGTCTTTGAGAAAGGT
This sequence comes from Pogoniulus pusillus, assembly GCF_015220805.1. Classification (NCBI taxonomy): domain Eukaryota; kingdom Metazoa; phylum Chordata; class Aves; order Piciformes; family Lybiidae; genus Pogoniulus; species Pogoniulus pusillus. Next base: position 9,283,862 of record NC_087308.1, read on the forward strand.
AACAAAATCATTGACGTTTTGTTGCAAGAAGGTTTTGCCATTAAGAGAGACAAGGTCAAAGGACCTGCCAGAGAAATTCAGTTTCTTGGAGTGCAGTGGCAGGAGGGTCGCTGTCACATTCCACAGGATGTGATAAACAAAGTCTCCACTGTGGCAGCTGCCACCAATAAGGACACTCTATCTTTCTTGGGTGCAGGGGGTTTTGGAGACTACACATTCCTGGTTTCAGTCAAATTGTCAAACCTTTGCATGATGTGACTCATAAGAGAAACAATTTGAAGTGGGGCCCTGAACAACAAGCAGCCTTTGAACATACCATGTGAGAAGTAATCCATGCAGTGGGCTTGGGACCTGTGCAATCTGGTCCGGACATTAAAAACATTCTGTAAACAGCTGCCAGTGAGAATGGTCCAACTTGGAGCCTTTGGCAGAGAGATCCAAATGAGACACATTGTGATGGTTTGGGTGTTCCCCACCCCCCCAATTTAGAAATCACCCAAAATAGACTCAGACGGCTTTGGAAAAATTAATGAAGCTTATATTTACAGCTAGCCCAATATACAAGCAAATATTTACAGTGTATACAGTTAAATACAGAAATACTTAGAATCATAGAATCATAGAATCAACCAGGTTGGAAGAGACCTCCAAGATCATCCAGTCCAACCTATCACCCAGCCCTATCCAGTGAACTAGACCATGGCACTAAGTGCCTCATCCAGTCTTTTCTTGAAGACCCCCTGGGACGGTGCCTCCACCACCTCCCTGGGCAGCCCATTCCAATGGGGAATCACTCTCTCTGTGAAGAACTTCTTCCTAATATCCAGCCTATACCTACCCTGGCACAACTTGAGACTGTGTCCCCTTGTTCTATTGCTGGTTGCCTGGGAGAAGAGGCCACCCCCCACCTGGCTACAATGCCCCTTCAGGTAGTTGTAGACAGTAATAAGATCACCCCTGAGCCTCCTCTTCTCCAGGCTAAACAGGCCCAGCTCCCTCAACCTCTCCTCATAGGATTTGTGCTCCAGGCCCCTCACCAGCTTCATTGCCCTTCTCTGCACATGTTCCAGCACCTCAACATCTTTCTTGAATTGAGGGGCCCAGAACTGGACACAGTACTCAAGGTGTGGCCTGACCAGTGCTGAGTACAGGGGAAGAATAACCTCCCTTGTCCTACTGGCCACACTGTTCCTGATGCAGGCCAGGATGCCATTGGCTCTCTTGGCCACCTGGGCACACTGCTGGCTCATCTTCAGCTTACTATCTATCAGTACCCCCAGGTCCCTTTCCTCCTGGCTGCTCTCCAGCCACTCAGTCCCCAGCCTATAGCACTGCTTGGGATTATTGTGGCCAAAGTGCAGAACCCTGCACTTGGCCTTGTTAAATCTCATCCCATTGGCCTCTGCCCACCCATCCAGCCTGTCCAGGTCCCTCTGCAGGGCTCTCCTACCTTCCAACAGATCAACACCTGCTCCTAGCTTGGTGTCATCTGCAAACTTACTGATGCTGGACTCAATGCCTTCGTCCAGATCATCAATAAAGATATTGAACAGGACTGGGCCCAGCACTGATCCTTGGGGAACACCACTAGTGACTGGCTGCTGCCAACTGGATGTGGCACCATTCACCACCACTCTCTGAGCTCTGCCATCCAGCCAGTTCTTGATCCAGCACAGAGTGAATCTGTCCAAACCATGAGCTGCCAGCTTGGCTAGGAGCTTCTTGTGGCAGACAGTGTCAAAGGCTTTGCTGAAATCCAAGTAGACTACATCCACAGCCTTCCCCACATTCACCAGGCAGGTAACCTGATCATAAAAGGAGATCAGGTTGGTGAGGCAGGACCTGCCCTTCCTAAACCCATGCTGGCTGGGCCTGATCCCTTGGCCATCCTGTAGGTGCTTTGTGATGGCACCCAAGATTACCTGTTCCATGACGTTGCCTGGCACTGAGGTCAGGCTGACAGGTCTGTAGTTTTCTGGCTCCTCCTTACGACCCTTCTTGTGTATGTGAATCACATTGGCCAGCTTCCAGTCTTCAGGGACCTCTCCAGTGACCCAGGACTGCTGATAAATGATGGAGAGTGGCTTGGCCAGCTCAGCTGCCAGCTCTCTCAGCACCCTAGGGTGGATCCATGTTGCGGAGAGCAGGATTAATTCGTGGCCGAGTCGAGAATTTATCAAAAATAGATATTTTTTTTTTTTTTCCAAAACCCGCCCCCACAACTATATATACAAAGATTAATTTCGTTTCATAAACAGGTTCAGTTACATGAGAATTAATCTACGAGGATACCATTAATAATCTGACTATATTTGGAAGTCAGATTTTGGAAAAGGACTCAGCTATTAATTAATAGCGGTTTCTTACTAAATTAAGCTAAGCCAAATAACTCACTCAGGCTGGCTCGTGCGGTCTGTCTTCCTCCTCTAGCGGCTGCAGGAGTCGTTAAGGGTCGTTAAGGGTCGTTAGGCAGACAAAGGTGTGCCTAACAGGAAAGCAAGTCCTTAGTCTCTCTGCAGTCCAGGCACAAGGGAGTGAACGAACTCAGGCAGAGACATGCGTCCAGGCACAGGCAAAATCCAAAGTGAGAACCCCAAAGGTGGGAAGACCCCCAATATTTATAACCTTCTCTAGACAAAGGGCAGAGTTACCACACCTTAGGCGCGAAAGCGCACGGCCAATCCCAGCCTGGCTCCAGCGCGGGAACTCACGGGGCAGTCGCCCCCTTCACGGGGCAGTCCCCGCCCCCTTCACGGCTGCAGGGCAGGCGAGGGGGGGGGGAAACCAGGCGGCTTTTCCCCTTTCCCCCCGAAGTCCGGGCAGGAGAGGAATTTAGGGGTACAGGACTCCAGGACATCCCACCCCGGTGGTAATGAGCATCTTTGTCTAGTACTTGAGTGAGAGGTGATCCCCCTTCAATTTAGGAACCTATTAATATATATATATGGCTTAGCCTTTTCCAACATTAACAATAGGTAATACATTAATCGCCCCAACAATATTTAACAATACTTAACAAGGCTTAACAATAGCCCAAACAGTATTAATAAAGCTACACAGTCAATTTGAAGATTGCTCTGTTCCTGGTAGAGCAACCAAGTTCATGGCAGAGCCTCAGATGCTCTGAGTCCATGGCTGGAGGTCACAGTCCGTGGGTCCTGATGCCATCATCCACTGGCCACCCCGGTGATATGACTCCATCTCTCGTGTAGCTGGTTCTCCCTTTCCCAGGTGCTGGTCAGGTGGTCAGGAACTGGTCCTCTGCCTCGACCTTAACCTGTAAGGAGACAAAACCTGCCTTGGCCTATAAAGGCCATGCTTGACAATTAATAATTGGGGACGATCCACCGTGTACTGATCCGGTGGCCTTTTCCATTTGCATCTAGGGCTTCCCAGGCATATAAGCCTCTGGGTTTACCCCGTGTCATTGGCACTACCCCTATAGGTTGGCCTTTTGTACTGGGGCAGGTGGTCAGTGACCACGTGGCTCACCTAGGCAGCAGGTCTTTATTCTGGGGGCTTCTGTAGCTCTCCCCGTGACTGCTGACCATTAAAAGCTGCCGAGCCACTATTACACTAATTCAGTGTTTTGCCTCCCATGTGGGAGACGAGAAAGGTTTAACCTTTCTGTCTGGGGATGAGCTGCAGTTCCCAGCGGGGGGGCTGCCGCTTCTAGGCGAGCCGCTCGGGGAGCCACCGCTGGGAGTGCCGCTGCCGCTGGCCCTGGGCTTTTTGCGGCTGCCTCTGGATTTTGCAGCTGATTTCTGAAGGCACCGCACTAGATCCTTCAGCTGCCAGTCTGCCAGCTGCTTTAAAACAGTTTTTGGTACCCCTAAAGTCAGGGCTTGTCTATGCCAGCTGTTCTTTTCTCTGGGTCTCCAGTCACTCTGTTGGTCTCTGCTCCTTCCCCTCGGGGAGAAGCCTGCAAGACCCGTCCCCCTGGGGGGCAGTCCTGCACTGGCCGGACCTGCCTGCGCAGAGTCCTGGAATTTTCTGGGGGAGAAGCACGAGACTGTCTCTCCCCAGCCCCTTTTCCTTCAGGAGACCCAAACCCAAACTGCAGCCCGTGGGCATTCAAGTCAGTTAACAGTTCAGCCCAAGTCATTACATGCTCTTTAGCATCATCGTTCTCTGCATTTTCTCCAAGCACACGTTCAATTTTCTCAACATTCTTCATTAGTTGGATTTGCAGAGTTGCTGGCAAACCCTTCATAATAGGGTGCAGTCTCTCCGGGTCCACAGGGGCATAAAATGGGCAATCATAATGTCCCTTATCATAGATAGCCTGGACACAGGCAAGTCTGCGGAGAGCAGTGATGAGCTCAGAGGAGCTGGTGACCTTTAGTTCCGTCAGCTCCCCCCGGTAGGCTGGGCGGACACTGCTTGCCCAGTAGGCTATCCGGGCGGTGAGGCTGTGTGTCCCCTCGGGTTCACGTGTCAGGAACACATTGTCCCCCCAGTCTCCAGCCGCTTCCTGCGAGTCTAGAAGGACCCGGTCCCCACCGGCTCGGGACACTCGATACACATAGTCAGTGACTGAGTCCCCAGGACCTCTCGCATATTTGACTTGTAAGTCACTGAGCTGTGCGTCTGTGAACTGCTTTTTGATCACGGTGGTCCCTGCACCGCCTTTCCTGCCCTTCACGGACTCAGTCCTTATCACAGGCAGCACGTGCTTGTGCACCATGGCGCCCTCCTCACCGGAGCTCTCTTCTCCGCTAGCCACGGGGAAGTCCGGTCGGGACCTGCGCTTTCTGCATGGCTTTGAGGCTTTCTGCCGCGCAGAGGCATGTGCAGAGGAATTCTCTGAGTCTCTAGCAGAGTCTTTTCTGCCTGGTTTCGGGGAACTCCTCTCCCCCGAAGAGCCCCTCGGGGCATTCTCTGCCTTTTTCCCCGATTCCCGCGAATCACTCCATTCAAATTCAGACATGGAGACCGAAGAGGTAGTGTCTGCAGGTGTTACAAGCCTTTCTTTCATCTGGGCAGTCAGTGCCGCGGTCAGGCTCTTTGTCTGTGCCAGCATGCTTTCCCAGATACTTTGGCTTTTAGCTTTTTCTGCTAATAAATCCTTTTCCAAGGCCTGAATTCTTTTTTCATAATTTTCAAATTCGGCCAGAGTCTGGGTCACGACTGACCCCAGAACAACAGAGAAATGCTCCGTTGGAGACTCAGGAATCACAGGGTCTGAGCGCTCAGCTAATTTCTCCAGGATTTTCTCCGGATTTTTACAATTTTGCTGAGCCCAAATTAAATCAAGACCTGTGATTAGGCATCCCTTTTCTAGTAGAAATTCTATGATTGAACTACCCAGCATACACTGCGCCATAATGTTGCAGAGAGCAGGATTAATTCGTGGCCGAGTCGAGAATTTATCAAAAATAGATATTTTTTATTTTTACAAAACCCGCCCCCACAACTATATATACAAAGATTAATTTCGTTTGATAAACAGGTTGAGTTGCATGAGAAATCTACAAGGATACCATTAATAATCTGACTATATATATTTGGAAGTCAGATTTTGGAAAAGGACTCAGCTATTAATTAATAGCGGTTTCTTACTAAATTAAGCTAAGCCAAATAACTCACTCAGGCTGGCTCGTGCGGTCTGTCTTCCTCCTCTAGCGGCTGCAGGAGTCGTTAAGGGTCGTTAAGGGTCGTTAGGCAGACAAAGGTGTGCCTAACAGGAAAGCAAGTCCTTAGTCTCTCTGCAGTCCAGGCACAAGGGAGTGAACGAACTCAGGCAGAGACATGCGTCCAGGCACAGGCAAAATCCAAAGTGGGAACCCCAAAGGCGGGAAGACCCCCAATATTTATAACCTTCTCTAGACAAAGGGCAGAGTTACCACACCTTAGGCGCGAAAGCGCACGGCCAATCCCAGCCTGGCTCCAGCGCGGGAACTCACGGGGCAGTCGCCCCCTTCACGGGGCAGTCCCCGCCCCCTTCACGGCTGCAGGGCAGGCGAGGGGGGGGGGGAAACCAGGCGGCTTTTCCCCTTTCCCCCCGAAGTCCGGGCAGGAGAGGAATTTAGGGGTACAGGACTCCAGGACACCCTCCCCCGGGAAGAAAATTCACAACACAAAACCCCCTTCTTTTTTGAAAGTCAGGGAAAGATGAAATTGTATTTTCTTATAGTATAACAATGTAAAGAGAAATAGTAACTAGAGGAGGAAGGAAGGGAAAAAAACCCCAATACAATAACCTTAAGGGAGATGGGGGAGGGGTCGAGCGGCGGCGAAGCAGCAGAAGCAGCAGTAGCCAAAACAGCAGCCGGGGAAGATAGGCGAAGCTGCAGCAGCAGAAGCCAGCGGGAGAAGGGGGAGAACAAACTGTGCTTCTAGACATTAAGTTCTTGATGCTCCAATGAAATTATATTAATTTATCTATTGTTGCCATTTTATGTGGCCTATCCCTTGAATGTTCATCTCTCCCCTATGTCTGAGCTAGAGGATCAGCTCAAACGGCCACAATCCACCCCTTTAATATAATTTACCATTGCAGCATCAAGTCATTCTATGTAACTAGGAATAACATCAGTATCGTAGATGGTCATTTTTCCAGGCTTCAAGCATCTTTCTTCAATTTTCAGTCATTCATCTTCTTATTTCCGTCTGCCTCAGGCATTGGCTAGCTCAATGTTTTTTTTTTTCAATGAGTGGAACAGAGCAGGACTCTTGGCACTCTCAGGGCTCATGCTCATGGATAGCGGGCTCTTCATGGCTTTCTTGGGCACCACAATCATCTGCAAAAGAACTCATAACAACATATCTACATTCTTTCTGCCAATGTCAGATTCTTTTGTGGCACACATTGTATTTTACCGTTTTTCTGCATAACCCAATATGTATGACCAGGTCCTTCAGCAGAAACCACCCCTCGGACAGGTGTAGCCTCCCCCGAAGGGGAGAATACCCAAACAGACTTGCCCAACAAATTTTTTTCATGAATGACAGGAACCCTGTCACCTTCTACCTTTTGTAAGACCTCTGAATGAGCTGGGCCAGCTCGGTTGGTGGAACCTCTACTATTCACTACCCAAGTGGCTTGGGCCAGATGTTTCTCCCAGTTCTTTAAGGTTCCTCCCCCCACTGCCTTTAAAGTTGTTTTCAGCAAGCCATTGTAACGTTCAATTTTGCCTGAGGCGGGTGCATAGTAGGGGATGTGATAGATCCACTCAATGCCGTGCTCTTTGGCCCAAGATTTTATGAGATTGTTTTTAAAGTGGGTACCATTATCTGATTCAATTCTTTCTGGAGTGCCATGTCACCACAGGATTTGTCTTTCCAAGCCCAAAATGGTGTTACGTGCAGTGGCACGGGAAACTGGATAGGTTTCCAGCCATCCGGTGCTTGCTTCCACCATGGTCAGCACATATTGCTTTCCAGTCCGAGAACAAGGTAGAGTGATGTAATCAATCTGCCACGCTTCACCGTATTTGTACTTTGCCCATCGCTCACCATACCACAAGGGCTTCAGACGCTTGGCTTGTTTAATAGTAGCACAAATATGACAGTCATGTTTAACTTGTGTTATAGCGTCCATGGAGATGTTGATTGCTCTGTCCCGTGCCCATTGGTAGGTAGCATCTCTGCCTTGATGTCCTGAGGAATCATGGGCCCACCGGGCTAAGAACAGTTCACCTCGGTGTTCCCAATCTAAATCCAAATCACAATTTACATCGGTCTGAAACACCTTGGCAGCTAGATCTGCCTGATGGTTGTGCTGATGTTCCTCAGTAGCTTTACTTTTGGGCATGTGAGCGTCTATGTGTCGTACTCTTACAGGGATTTTCTCTAGACGGGTAGCAATGTCCTGCCATAAGTCAGCAGTCCAAATTGGCTTTCCTTTCCGTTGCCAATTATTTCTTTTCCAGTCCTTTAGCCAACCCCATAAGGCATTTGCCACCATCCATGAATCAGTATAGAGGTAAAGCATGGGCCAGTTCTCACGTTCAGCCACGTCAAGAGCAAGTTGGATAGCTTTTACCTCTGCAAACTGGCTTGACTCACCTTCTCCAGCTTTTGTTTCAGCCACTGCCCGTATAGGGCTCCAAACTGCAGCTCTCCATTTTCTCTTGTTTCCCACAAGGCAACAGGAACCATCAGTAAATAGAGCATAGTTTCTTTTTTCTTCAGACAAATCACTGTAAGGAGGAGCTTCTTCAGTCCGACTCATTCGCTCCTCTGGAGGATTTATACAGTTTGTACCTTCTGGCCAGTTGGTGATCATCTCCACTATGCCAGGTCGTTCAAGGCTCCCCATGCGTGCTCGCTGTGTTATGAGAGCCATCCACTTAGACCAGGTAGCATCGGTTGCGTGATGTGGCGATGACCCCTTTCCCTTAAACATCCAGTTCAAAACTGGTAATCTGGGAGCCAAAAGAAGCTGAGAGTCTGTTCCTATTACTTCTGAAGCAGCTTTCACACCTTCATAAGCAGCAAGGATCTCTTTCCCCGTTGGTGTATAGTTTACTTCTGACCCTCTATATCCTCTACTCCAGAAACCAAGTGGTCGGCCACGTGTTTCTCCTGGGGCTCTCTGCCATAGGCACCAGGTTGGACCATTATCACTCGCAGCCGTATACAGAATGTTCTTAATGTCTGGACCAGTTCGAACAGGCCCCAAACCCATTGCATGAACTACTTCCTGTTTTATCTGATCAAAGGCTGCTTGTTGTTCAGGTCCCCACTGAAAGTTGTTTCTCTTTCGAGTTATATCATATAAAGGTTTTACAATTTGGCTGTACCCAGGGATGTGCAGCCTCCAAAATCCAACTGTTCCTAAGAAAGACAATGTGTCCTTCTTATTTGTGGGATTTGCCATGGCAGAAACCTTATTTATCACATCCATTGGAATGTGACGGCGACCATCTTGCCAATGAATTCCCAAGAACTGAATCTCTCTAGCAGGTCCTTTCACCTTGTCTCACTTTATGGCAAAACCTGCCTTCAGCAGAATGTCAATTATTTTGTTACCTTTCTTAAAAACTTCCTGTGCCGTGTTCCCCCAGACAATGATGTCATCAATGAACTGCAGATTCTCTGGAGCTCCACCTTTCTCCAATGCATCATGGATCACTGCATGACCTATCGTTGAACTGTGCTTCCACCCCTGGGGCAAACGATTAAATGTATACTGAATCCCCCTCCAAGTGAAAGCAAATTGAGGCTTGCATTCTTCTGCTATTGGAATAGAAAAGAAAGCATTAGCAACATCTATGGTTGCATACCATTTGGCCTCCTTGGATTCCAGCTCATATTGGAGTTCTAACATGTCCGGCACAGCAGAACTCATGGGCGGAGTCACTTCATTTAGGCTGCAGAAATCAACTGTAAGTCGCCACTCTCCATTTCCCTTTCGCACAGGCCATATGGGACTATTGAAAGGTGAATGGGTCTTTTTAATGACGTCCTGGCACTCCAGACGAGGAATCAGATCATGTATGGGCACCAAAGAGTCACGGTTTGTTCTATATTGCCTGTGGTGTACAATTTGGGTGGCAACTGGCAACTTCACATCCTCTACATTATGCTGCCCAACAACTGCAGATTCATCTGAGAGCTCAGGCCTAGCAGACAACTTCATTTTGTCTCCAACAGATTCTACAGTTGCTATTCCAAAGGTCCACTTAAAACCCCTGGGATCTTTAAAACGCCCTTCTCTCAGAAAGTCAATTCCCAAGATGCAAGGTGCATTTGGACCCGTTACAATGGCATGCCTTCGCCAATCACTCCCAGTCAAACTCATCTCTGCCTCTAACCTTGTCAATTCTTGAGAGCCTCCTGTAATTCCAGAAATAGTAATAGACTCCATTCCTTTACAGTTTGAAGGCATCAACGTGCATTGTGCACCCGTGTCCACTGGAGCCCTGTATTTCTGAATTTTCAAGGTACCAGGCCATTTAACATATACATTCCAGTATATTCTGTTGTCTTCCTGGTCCCTGGCCTCCGCCTGGTAAGAGGCAGGGCCCCCGTAATGTTGGCCATTACAATTGCAATTGGCACAGTGCTTAGTGGTGTTAGCTGAATCATTACCAGAACCATCTGAGTCATGTGGGGAAACTGAGGCGACTACTCTTTGAGGCTTCTCACTCTGTAACTCTCTCACTCTTTTTAGGAGAAGAGAGGTAGGTTTTCCATCCCATTTATCCATGTTTTCACCAAACTGGTCACGTAGGATAAACCAAAGAGACCCACGTGACTGTTGTCTATTTTTTAGTGAGTTTGGTTGAATTGGTCTTCTAGGAAGACGCCTATCCCTGATGGCCGAGACATGTACCCACTCTGAGGGTGAAGAAGAAAGTTCACTGTCCTTTGCCAACTGGGATAGGGAGGTTTTAAATTCCTCCTTGAGTTGTTTCATGCTATCTTTAATCTCTTCAGTCATAGTATTTATGGCTGACACCATAGCATTAACCGTAAGGCTATCCTCCATTTGCCTCATTTGATCAGCGAATTCACCCACAGTCATAGAAGTTGTTGCATTGTCTTTCCCCACCATCTTACTTGACAATGTATGGGCATAATTAGAGGGGGCAAGCTGAATAAGTTTCTTTAGGAGAGCTCGGCTCATTGGTATCTCCTCAGGGTTCTCTGTTGTATAATCTCCATAGATTAGCTCTCTTATGGCCATCTCTCGCAAGCACTGAACCCCCTGTTCAATTGTATTCCAGCGTAAGGGTCTCCAGGGTAAATCATCCCTGTTAGGGTACCGCAGTACCACAGCTGTCAATACACGTGACCAGAGGTTAGAGTTGCCACCGAGATGTCCTAAGTGCTTATCTATGCCATTGTCTCTTGAGAAAACTCCCAACTGCCTTACTGTCGGAGGGTTTATTTCTATGGTGTCCATGCCTCCATGCCAGCATCTGTTCAGCCAACTCATCAGCAGTTCTCGCTCTTTACGGGCATAGTCTTGCCTAATATGCCTGACCTCCTTCCTTGGCAACGGGGCTCCCTCCTCATCATCACTATCGTCACTATCATCGGTCTCCTGAATATGTTTTTCCTTTGCTTTAGCCTTTCCACTCCTTGTGCCCACAAGGGTACTGGCCTTCACACCAGCCGATGTACCTTCTCCTGGATCCTCTTCCTTTTGTTCACCCTGCTCTGATTTATCCCCATCGTCTTCTGAGCTATCTCGACCCCCAAGGCTAGCTGCCATTTTTCTCCTCGTTTTAACCGGGGCAAGGGAGACCTTATCTAAGGTAAACTGTGTCTTACTCTGGGAGGTGGTTTTCACTGAATCATCTGAGTTTTGTTTGTCTGCCTGGCTCTGTTCCACACGTGGTAGTGGGGCTGAGGCTGAGGCAGAAGGACCCTTCCCCACAGCAGCAACAGCAGCCGGCTCAGCAGAGGCAAACGGGGCTAAGGCAGGAGCAGTGGCATTAGCAGGCTCGATGGCGTTAGTGGGTTCGCCTTCCGAGGACCTCGCCGCCTCCCCCGGGACCACTTCCAGTCCCCTGGTTGCAGGCGAAAGAGTCTTTGCCTCAGCAGCCTCTCTGCTGGCAGAGGCTCTGGTGTCAGCGACCCTCCTACAGATCAAAACATTCGAGCCGCATTTTCCACAAACCAGTTCCTCAACTTTATCTGTCCGAGGAACTTTGCAATAGCCCACACCGTCTGCAGCCAGATCTGCTGCCGCCGCAGCAGCCCTTTGTGACTGCACTTCTGCAGGGGTTCCATCGCCTCTACCTTTACTTTCGTCTGTTCTATTAGGTACGAATGGGAACCAGATTGTTTCCTGCCTTCATGCTTCAGGGTCAGTGGGGTACGGGCCATGTCCAACCATTTTTCCTCCTCTCAAAGGCTCCGAGGCGGGACGTTTCACTGCCCTGCGAGCAGTCCGTCTGCCCGGTGCCATGGCCCTCCCTCCCCTGCTTCGGTTGCAGACTGTTTCTTTAACCCTTAGCTCCCTGCTATTGCCTCCGAAGAAGGTAAAAACCTCACTTACAGCCTGTTTGATCCTGCATTTCTCTCATCTCCACACTATAACCAGATCTACAATAGCAGCCAAAAACATCAAGTTCACACATATTAGGCATGCTACTGGGTAGCTCATCTCTTCCAAATAACTCCTAGTCTCTGACACCAATGTCACATACGGCACACCCTCAATGACATTCCTAAACCCTAAAATATTCCTAACAACATCTCCAACCTTCGTTAGCACAGCTTTTACCGAGTCCCAGACCATCTTAGCAAAGAATGAACACACCTGGTAGTGCACCATAGCTATAAAACACTGCTGAACCGATAGAGTCAGAATTGAGGCAATAATAGGCCAGAATATATCAAACAACTTCATTTTTCCCTGATGTTCTTATTCTGATTATCAATCAACAGGGGGAAAGAAAAAAAAAACAACAAGCCAAGATCGTGCCCCACGTTAAGGTGCCAAAAAAGAATCCTGTCCCAGGTTTGGGCTGATCCCTCCCCCGGGAAGAAAATTCACAACACAAACTCCCCTCCTTTTTTGAAAGTCAGGGAAAGATGAAATTGTATTTTCTTATAATATAAGTATAACAATGTAAAGAGAAATAATAACTAGAGAAGGAAGGAAGGAGAACAACAAACAAACAATACAATAACCTTAAGGGAGATGGGGGAGGGGTCGAGCGGCGGCGAAGCAGCAGAAGCAGCAGTAGCCAAAACAGCAGCCGGGGAAGATAGGCGAAGCTGCAGCAGCAGAAGCCAGCGGGAGAAGGGGGAGAACAAACTGTGCTTCTAGACATTAAGTTCTTGATGCTCCAATGAAATTATATTAATTTATCTATTGTTGCCATTTTATGTGGCCTATCCCTGGAATGTTCATCTCTCCCCTATGTCTGAGCTAGAGGATCAGCTCAAACGGCCACAGGTAGGGCTGAGGAATCGATTGCAGTTTGCAGGCGATCCACAAATTTTTTTAAACTATCATTTTCATTTTGCTTTATTGTGGTCCATGGTGGTGGTTTTGTGACAGCTGCAAAAGTTGTGCGGAGAGCCTCTCTGGCTGCATGGGTAGTTGTCAGGATTTCATGAGGCTCCATTCCTGCAGCTTGTAGCAGAGGAGAGGGCATCGTTGGATCCTTGCCCATCAGCCTTAGTACACTGGAGCCATGTAGTGGGTGGTCTGCCCCTGTTATTTCAGCTTTTTTATTTGTACAGTTTTCCTCCCAATCTTGTCTAAAAACAATCATCTCTGATCCATCAAGTATCATTTTACAAATTTGTCTGATGTCAAATGGAATCAAATTATCATTCTCAAAGAGACTATCTACGAGGGTGGACACCATGGGCGAGTTAAGCCCTTTTTCTGCGATCACTTTAACTATTGCTTGCACCCTTTTGGGGTTTACCGGAGAGTATGTCACATCTCCCTCCCCCGTCGCTTGGACCGGGTATGCTAATTTGGATGGTGGGACCCACTCGGCACAAGCTGCGTTCACTTCTCTCCAGTTTGTGAGAGAGAGTTGTTTCCCTAACAACCCTTTTTTATTTTTAATAAAAGTCTCTTGCTGTTTGTTTTTATTTGCTTCCATCTCCTCCTCCTCTGAGCTCGAATCGCCATTCCGCTGTGTCTCTGCCCGCCCCGCCCCTTGCTCGGGCTCTGTTTCCACCCCTTCTTCTTACAGGTGGATGCCTTCTCTTTGTCCAGCTCACTCCACCTGCCGTGGGGTGGGGCGTCCGCTTTTTGTGTGCTCTGATTGGCTTTTTGGCTCCTGTCCGTGTGTCCTTCCCCTGCCTCTTCACTCTGATTGTCTGACTCTGACTCATCTGGCTCCCCTTTCTCCCCGCCGCACGATCTTTAGGCGTATATGGAGGTGGTGGCTTTGTCCAGGTCTCTTCCGAACCCCCCCCCCGCCACCACGTTCCTTGCCTCCCGAATCAGCTCACCCCAGAGGGACTTTGCTGGCACCTGTTCTTCCTTCGGTGTGTCAGGAGGTTTGGGGGGGGTTGCGGAGGGACATTTCCCTCCTGATCTTTTGTCTCAGCGAGACCGCTCTCCACCGGGGGGTCTGGAGCCTGCTTGACCCCCCCAATTCCCGCTTTTGGAGTGACTAACAGATATTCCTTAGCCACCTTCCAAGTTTCCTTCTCCTGCATGGCTGTTTTCAGAGCCTGTTCGACTCTGCCCCAAGCCTTTAAATGTTTTGCACACCCGGCAGATTTTGTTTCTTCCGCTAATGCCTTGGTGCATTTATCCCACACCTCTGGGTGGAGAATCTCCACCGGCTGGTCAATGACTCCAATTTGTAAAAGTCTTGCAATAGCAAGAGTAAAATCCTTAACCTTACAATTTATATGCCATTTTTTATGTAATTGAGATACGACCTTCTCAAGAGATTCCATCCTGCTTGCGGGTCCTGAGGGCGTCCCCCCTTCTCAGACTGCACCTGCCGAGCTGATCCTGCAGCTCCGACAACCGTTCCTGGAGCGCAGGTGTCCTCCTGGGTTTTGGCACCACTTGTTGCCCTTGTGGGGGCAAGCAGCAACCTGGTTCAGGAACGAGACAGTGACCGGTTCTTGGCCACTCATGACCACGGCTCACACACACCGATGCGGTGGAGAACAAATGGCGTTTATTCATGTACAGTGCTGGGTTATATAGTGTGAAGTTATACATCATTTCCATCTGCTTACATCACTACTAAATATTATTGGTTATGGCAGTAAGGAGAGGGGCCCCTGTCTTTCCATACATCCCATTATCTTCCGGACGCCAGACCCTAGCTACCCACAGGGAACCCTTATCATTTCCAGTTGTCAAAGAGCTTTGTCGCACAGTGACTGAACGTGGCATATCTTCTCCCTACTTTGCAAGTCTTCTAACATCAGTTTGTGATGCGCATGTTATGACTCCCTATGATCTCAGATCTTTGGCTCAGCTCCTCCTGACGCCTGCTCAATTTACAAAGTGGGAATCACAGTGTAGGCAAGGGCTCCAGGGGTAACTGCACACTTTTGCAGCTCATGATAATGCAGTGATGCAAGCTCTAACTTTAGACCACCTTATGGGAACAGGTCAACATACCGATCCTATTGTGCAGGGAAGGGACAGCCCCCGAGAAGCCTTAGCGACAAATTGAGAAGAGGCTAAGAAGGCCTTCCTTAAAATCCCAAATGGCCAAGTGTCGCAGAAAGCATTCACGAATATAACCCAGGAGCCTCGAGCATCTTACATGCATTTTATTGACAGACTACAGCAAGCATTGCAAAGGCAGGTTGAAAATGCACAGGCAAGAGATATCCTACTTTTAAAGCTAGCTGTTGAAAATGCCAACTCAGACTGTAAGAAACTGCTTAAATCCCTGCCAAATCAGAATCCTTCCTTAGTGGAAATGATTGAAGCTTGTAACAGAATTGGGACTATGGACTATAAATATGAAGCGATGGCAGCTGCTTTTGCTGCTCTGAATCCTCCCTTGACCACACGGTGCTTTGGATGTGGTAAACTGGGTCACTTCAGAAAGAATTGCTTTACAACAAGAGGAGGAAACAACAGAAAGACCTCCCCGGTTTGTCTTAAGTGTGGTAGAGGAAATCAATACGCTAATCAGTGTTGTTCTAATTATGATCTGCAGGGTCGACTGTTCTCAGAAAACTCTCAGCACAGCGCAAAAGTTTGACACCATGCTCAGACACAAATTCCATGCGCAACAAATCAGCAACAGGCAGCACTGTCTGCGTCAGTGCCAGCGACCTCTGCCCTGCAACCAAAGGCAGCGCAGGACTGGACCTGGAGACCTCCCACACAGTAACCTTAATTGACTCCTCTGTGCATTTGCTAGAAATTGATATTTCTGGTTCTCTTCTCTTTAACATGCGTGCATTGCTTATAGGTAGATCTTCCACAACATTGTCAGGTCTTTTTGTGCTTCCTGGAGTAATTGATTCAGATTGTAAAGAGATTAATATCATGGCATGGACACCCTTTCCACCTTGCACGGTACCCCAGGGTAGCAAAATAGCACAATTAGTGCTATTTCCTAGAAGCATAGAGGGGTCTGATTCTGGTTTGGAAAGAAAGGGAAGTTTTGTTTCAACAGGTGTCCCAGAAATATATTAGGTGCATTCTATTTCTCAAACGCCCCACATATCAATGTACGCTTGTTAGAGGGTCCCAGAAAATAGTTTTGAGTGGAATCATAGATACTGCAGCTGATGTCAATTCCTATTGACACCTTTGTGTGCCTAACGACCCTTAACGACCCTTAACAATTCACCTGCAGCCGCTGAAAGGAAGAGGAAGACAGACCGCACGAGTCAGCCTGAGTGAGTTATTTGGCTTAGCTTAATTTAGTAAGAAACCACTATTAATTAATAGCTAAGGCCTTTTCCAACTTCTGACTTCCAATATAATGAGATTATTGATGGTATCCTTGTAGGTTAATTCTCATGCAACTGAATCTGCTTATTAAACTAAATTAATCTTTGTATATATAGTTGTGGGGGCGGGTTTTTGGGAAAAAATAAAAATAACTATTTTTGATATATTCCTGACTCAGCCACATATTAATTCCTGCTCTCCGCAACACAGTACCCCCAGGTCCCTTTTCTCCTGGCTGCTTTCCAGCCACTCAGTCCCCAGCCTGTAGTGCTGCTTGGGGTTGTTGTGGCCAAAGTGCAGAACCCTGCACTTGGCCTTGTTAAATCTCATCCCATTGGCCTCTGCCCACCTATCCAGCCTGTCCAGGTCCCTCTGCAGGGCTCTCCTACCTTCCAACAGATCAACACCTGCTCCTAGCTTGGTGTCATCTGCAAACTTACTGATGCTGGACTCAATCCCCTCGTCCAGGTCATCAATAAAGATATTGAACAGGACTGGGCCCAGCACTGATCCCTGGGGAACACCACTAGTGACTGGCTGCCAACTGCATGTGGCACCATTCACCACCACTCTCTGAGCTCTGCCATCCAGCCAGTTCTTGATCCAGCACAGAGTGAATCTGTCCAAACCATGAGCTGCCAGCTTTGCCAGGAGCTTCTTGTGGCAGACAGTGTCAAAGGCTTTGCTGAAGTCCAGGTAGACTACATCCACAGCCTTCCCCACATTCACCAGGTGGGTAACCTGATCATAAAAGGAGATCAGGTTGGTGAGACAGGCCCTGCCCTTCCTAAACCCATGCTGGCTGGGCCTGATCCCTTGGCCATCCTGTAGGTGCTTTGTGATGGCACTCAAGATGACCTGTTCAACGACCTTGCCTGGCACTGAGGTCAGGCTGAAAGGTCTATAGTTTTCTGGCTCCTCCTTACGTTTCTTGTGGACGGGTATCACATTGGCCAGCTCTGACTTGTCTCCTTTGTTTGAACTACTTAAGGATGACACAGATCTAAAAGCACCAAGGTCATTAGATTCACGGTGTCAGGCAGCTCTGCAAAATATTTTAGCAGCAATTAATTCTCGACAAGCTCACAGATTCTCTCCTGAATTACCTTTCTTGTTGTTTCTCCTAAATACTGACAAACAGCCTTATGCTTTAATATTTCAATGGGATTCACAGAAAGATGATCCTTTGCTCATAATTGAAAGGATTTTTTTGCCTCATCAGTCTCCTAAGATGATTTTTTCACAGCAGGAGATGTTTGCAATGTTGATTCTGAAGTCTCATAACAGGCAGCTCTCTCTTGCAGGGCATGACCCTGCCATTATCTACATTCCTGTGGTAGAAACATATTTACGATGGTTGCTCCAACAGTGCCAGGCTTTCCAGATTGCCCTTGAAGCATACCCTGGGCAGCTTTCAATGCACCCCCCTTCTCATAAATTGTTTTATCTTAACATTTCTTTAATTCCACTGCCAAAAAGAAGTTCTATACCTCTGTTTGCCACTACTTTTTTTGCAGATGGGTCTTGAAAAAAAGGAAAGTCAGCAATTACATGGTGGGATGAAACTTCTAATCAGTGGCTAACTGATGTTTCTATTGTTTCAGGATCTCCCCAAATAGTGGAACTGGCTGCAGTGGTCAGAGTTTTTCACAATAACTCTCAATCTCTTAATCTTGTTACAGATTCTGTGTATGTGATGGGAATAGTTCAAAGAGCAGAAGTAGCAGTTCTAAAAGAAGTTACTAATCCACAGCTCTTTTCTTTATTACAAGAGCTAATTTTTTATTTAGATTCATGTCTGAATCCTTACTTTGTGATGCATATTCGCTCACACACATCTTTACCAGGATTTAATTGCTGAAGGGAACAGACGTGCTGATTTGTTGACTTGTTTACTTCAAGTGTTGCCAGTTTGTATAGCACAAGCAAAACTGTCATTCTTTTTATCATCAAAATGCTAAAGGACTAAAGCAACAATTTAAAATCTCATCCCAACAGACATTATTGCCACTTGTCCAGACTGCCAAAAATGTAGCTTTACAACAGGCATTTCAGGAGTGAACCCACGGGGACTTCAAAGCTTACAGCGTTGGCAGACAGACGTAACTCATTTTGCTGAATTTGGCTCTCTTAAATATGTGCATTCATCTATTGATACTTTCTCTGGTGCTCTTTATGATTCTTGTCACACTGGAGAAAAAATTAATGATGTTTGTAGACATTTTTTACGAGCTTTTGCAACTTTAGGAATTCCTGAAAAAGTTAAAACTGACAATGGACCTGCCTATACATCGGCAGCCACTCAAACATTTTTTTTCCACCTGGAGATGTTTTTTTTTCCACCTGGGGATGTTACAGGCATCCCTCATTCCCCAACAGGGCAATCAATCATTGAACATGCCCATCAAACACTGGAGCGTCTTTTGCTTAGACAAAAAGGGGGAATGGGGGGCAGCCACCCCAGAAGAGAGGTTACAAAAAGCCTTATATGTTTTTATTTTTTTTAATTGCTCTCTCATGGATAATAACCCCTTGATCATTAGACACTTTAATGCTAGTGATTCTTTTGAGAAAAAAGAGAAGCCACCTGTTATGATTCATGACTTAGAGTCTGGGAAAATTTTGTGTCCATATCCATTAATAACATGGGGCAAAGGTTATGCTTGTATTTCTACAGAAAACAGACTGTGTTGGCTTCCAGCAAAGAACATACGTCCATTTCGGAAAGACTGTTGAACACTGAAGGTTGAACTACAGTACAGCCTCTGGAAAAATGTTATTCACAGAAGAAAAATGTATTATATTATATATATCCTCTCTTTATGTGTAAAAGAAACTTTTCTTTTTCCTTTATTTTTTTATTTAAATAAAACCAATATTTGGGTTACTCTTGCTAATGTAACAGGACAGAGTTCTCTTTGTTTAGCTACAGCATCTCCAGAAAACCCCTTTTCAACATACTTGGTAGGCTTGCCTTTAGATAATTGGCCTTTTCCAAAAAATTTACAAAGTGTACTTGGACAAAGTAATAGAAATTTGACTGATGCTTGAGATCTTTGGATAAATTATTTGTGAAAAGCAAGATTGCAACCAATAGTCCATTGTAAAAATGGACTGTTGTCTAAAGTTTAATTATACAGGGATAAATCGATCAAAAGTTTGGGATGTCTCACCACATCATCCCGCATTTAAAAACGCCTCCTTGTGGTGTAATTATACATCACCAAATATCTCTAAATCCTCAAATGCACCTATGCAATTGCCCCCTGGAATTTTTCTTATTTGCAGACATAGAGCATGGCCCTCCATGGCTTCGCATATAAAGGGAGGACCGTGTAGTCTTGGACAATTATCTGTCCTAACACCTAATGATAGCACTATTCTCCAATTCCACAAAAAATACTCGCTACATAAATTATCATGGTGTAGTTTACATGCATTTAGCTCTGGATGTGATGATCATCTCAATTTTTGGAACAGAGGACAACGCTTTGCATCTTCTTTCTTTTCACCAGGACTTTCTGCTACTAAAGCACTTAAAACCTTAGATCAATTGGGATTCTGGCTTGCAAAACAAGGGAATGCAACTAGTGCAGCACTTTCTGGTCTTTTATTAGATAGTGATAGTATACGACATGCAACATTACAAAATAGAGCTGCTATAGATTTTTTATTGCTCACTCAAGGTCATGGTTGTGAAGATTTTGAAGAGATGTGTGGAAGGATTTCTTGCTAACTGGACATGAGCTGATAAGCAATGAGCAACCTGCACTGCAAAGTGTCCTTGAATCCATCTTGGAGGCAGGAAACCAGGCGATGGGTGGCACCCCCCACACGAAGCTGCAGGAGGCAGAGCCAGCCAGCCGCAGGGGGCTGACTCCACAGGTTGTTGTTGTAAAGTTAACCTATCTGTACCACACACATAACCTTGAGCCAATCTGTGCTTTCCACATGTACCAGTCTCGAACTAAGTTAGTTATGCACACCTCTTCCAAGTAGCATATAAGCTGCTGTATTGCCTCAATAAAGTGTACTACTTGCAGCTAACTCAGACTGAGTCATCTCTTGAGTACCCTGATCCTGCCTCCGCTGTCTTCCCACGGCTGCAGGGATGTGCTTGTGCTAGTTTGAAGCTATCTAGAATGTTTTGGTGAGAAGAATTAGATTACAGGCTGTGAAAACAATGGTGATGTCTACTTCCCTCATAGGTTTGCTGAGATGTATAGGAACAAGAAATAAAAACATAGATAACCACTCTCACTTGGGCTGCTGGCTGAGCTGCGTCTTTTTCTAACCTCACCCTCCGTTTTCTTTAATCCACTTTACTTCCTAACCCCCTGGCCGAACCTCCATTCTTCCTTGGGACTGGGGTAAGGTTGAGAGGGGTAGGGAGAAGGTGAAGGGGTGTTTGAGAGCCCCTCCTGGGGACTCAGGTTTCTGGGAGGGGAGTTGTGTTTTCTGTATTACCTTTTACCTTGTATATTTCTGTATATAACTGTATACACTGTAAATATCTGCTTGTATATTGGGCTAGCTGTAAATATAAGCTTCATTCATATTTCCAGAGCTGGCTGACTCTACTCTAGGTGATTCCTAAAGTGGGGGGGTGTGGGTTCACAGGCCATTAATGTAACAGTGGTCAATCATGGATCAGTGGCAACACAAGCCTTGGCCAAACTATCTGAGTCAGAATGATCTGAAGATTGTGCAAGAGAAAAGAATGAGAATTTGCATATTAGAAGAAGCAAGGAAACAGGACCTTCTTATCTGATGAATATGCTGAGACTGTTGCTTCCCGGGAAGCAGATGTGGCCGACAGAATTTAGATAAGAAAATTTTGCATGTGATAAAATGACTAATCAATAGGTAAAAGCCTTAAGCCTTTCTGACAAGTATATATATTCCTGGATGTTGCCTAATAAAATCGGAACTTAGCTTGCATCAAGCTGTCTCCCCGTCCCTTCGTCGCGGCGGGGGGGGGGCAGGTAACACCCAAACCATCACAGTGCTGTATGAATCTCTCTGATCATTCAGAGTCAATCCATGCAAGCATTCAGAAAATCAAAGCAAGAATTTCTAAATTGAAAGAATCAGATGGATGGGATTGGCTTGGTAAGATATTTGGAGAATGGGGTTTAACAGGATGGATTAAGAGCTTCGTAAAAACATCAGTATATGCTTTTGCTGTTTTTATTTTATTGCTTCTATTTTTGCCATGCTTATTGCAATGTATTCAAAAAATGGTAGAACGCTCTACTGCTAATATTCTTTTTGTACAACAGAAAGGGGGAAATATTTGGAATAGTAATATTAAATGTAGCGATTCTATAGTATTGTTTGATTATGGTACACTGAAGTATAAACCATGAGCTTGAAAGCAGGACACTGAGCTGGGTGAAAGTGTAGGGTCAAAGTGATCTTAAAGGAATGTGGTGTGTGTAAAACAAGAGGCCTCAAGTCTTATCCTATTGTTTTATGGTTTTATGGCTTCACAGTTCGGTACAGCTTGGTGCCTGTCTCTTTTACCTGAACACTCTATCTGTCTACTTAGGATTAATACGATATACTCTGCTGAAGGCCTAGATAATATATGCTTTGTTAAGAAAAGTTATTATGTGTTGTGTTAGGAGATAAGAAATACATAATTAATGTATCCTAGCAATTAGTGTGCAATCCTAACATAATCCTTAATGCAAATATATGTAACCAATTAGAGTCTAATATGATTTGTAACCTTCTTATGTAGCCTTCTGATGAAAAGTATATAAACCAATGCTTGGGGTACAATAAATGGAACTTGCTTGCATCAAGTGTCTCCCCGTCTCTTCTGATGCCTGTGGCATTGTGTCCTGGAGTCCTGTATACCCCAAAATTCCTCTCCCTCTGTGGTTTGAATGGGAGAGGAAAGGCTTGAAAAAACTGTTTTCCCGCCCCTTGCCTGGCAGGCGTGAAGGGGGGGAACAAAGGGCCCTTCCGGCACAAGGGGCAACCCGTGCAGATGCCTGCGCTGGAATCGGGCTGGGGATTAGCTGTGGTCTTCGTGCCTAGGAAGTGGTAAATTGGCTCTTTGTCTAGGAAGAGTATAAATATTGGGGGACTTCCCGCCTTAGAGTTCTCCCCCGCCTGCATAGTTCCTGCAGAAGGAGTCCCCTGGCACTCAGAAGGACAAGCTTCTGAGGAACAGGACGGTCCCTGCTTTGGACTGCTTCCCATTGTAAGCACCGCCTTTATGCAGGCTTGATAGGCCTAAACGAGCCTCAGAGGTCTTTTGAAAGAGAGCAAATGGACAAGCATCTGGACTGCCCTTTCTTTCAGCCAGCCTGACTCACCTGTGAGTAAATTTTTGGCTCAGCCTGATTAATAGTGGGGAATGCTATATTTAGTAGCTTAGCCTTTTCCAACTTCTGACTTCCAAAATAGTCAAATTTACCTATGGTATCCTTGTAGAACTTCTCAATCTAACTGAATCTGCTAATTAGAACTAAATTAATTTCTGTATATAGTTTTCAGGGTGGGTTTTCAGGAAAATAAAATAACTATTTTTCTATATATTCCTGGCTTGGCCACATT
Organism: Pogoniulus pusillus; assembly: GCF_015220805.1. NCBI lineage: Eukaryota > Metazoa > Chordata > Aves > Piciformes > Lybiidae > Pogoniulus > Pogoniulus pusillus. The sequence continues at coordinate 9,306,747 of NC_087308.1, forward strand.
AAATCTCTGCCTCCACAACACATTGTAGCCCGTGGCAGCAGTTGATAGAAAAGATTATAAAGGTGAAAATGGTTTAGGGGCTCTTGGTGCTGAGGGCACAGGTGGATATGCCATATGGGTAAATGATAACATGAGGGCTCTTCCCCAGGAATATTTTTGAGATGTGGTAATAGAGCATGGCAATGAATACCAAAGAATGTTATCAGGGGACTGTGCTATTTGGGAAGACTATGTTTTCAATAAATCATAGGCAGCTGTTGAACATTGCCAAGGGAAAGTGAAGTAAGTGGTCCCTGGTGTAGTGAAGAAAGCGGTCCCTGGTGTCGCAGACTTTGCTGCTCATATGCTTGCTTGCTCACTGGAGAGGTTCCTGAAGACTGGAAGCTGGCCAATGTGATACCTATTCACAAGAAGGGTCATAAGGAGGAGCCAGAAAACTACAGACCTGTGAGCCTGACCTCAGTGCGAGGCAAGGTCATGGAACAGGTCATCTTGGGTGCCATCACAAAGCACCTACAGGATAGCCAAGGGATCAGGCCCAGCCAGCATGGGTTTAGGAAGGGCAGGTCCTGCCTCACCAACCTGATCTCCTTTTATGATCAGGTTACCCACCTGGTGAATGTGGGGAAGGCTGTGGATGTAGTCTACTTGGACTTCAGCAAAGCCTTTGACACTGTCTGCCACAAGAAGCTCCTAGCCAAGCTGGCAGCTTGTGGTTTGGACAGATTTACTCTGTGCTGGATCAAGAACTGGCTGGATGGCAGAGCTCAGAGAGTGGTGGTGAATGGTGCCACATCCAGTTGGCAGCCAGTCACTAGTGGTGTTCCCCAAGGATCAGTGCTGGGCCCAGTCCTGTTCAATATCTTTATTGATGACCTGGACGAAGGGATTGAGTCCAGCATCAGTAAGTTTGCAGATGACACCAAGCTAGGAGCAGGTGTTGATCTGTTGGAAGGTAGGAGAGCCCTGCAGAGGGACCTGGACAGGCTGGATGGGTGGGCAGAGGCCAATGGGATGAGATTTAACAAGGTCAAGAGCAGGGTTCTGCACTTTGGCCACAACAACCCCAAGCAGCGCTATAGGCTGGGGACTGAGTGGCTGGAGAGCAGCCAGGAGGAAAGGGACCTGGGGGTACTGATAGATAGTAAGCTGAAGATGAGCCAGCAGTGTGCCCAGGTGGCCAAGAGAGCCAATGGCATCCTGGCCTGCATCAGGAAGAGTGTGGCCAGTAGGACAAGGGAGGTTATTCTTCCCCTGTACTCAGCACTGGTCAGGCCACACCTTGAGTACTGTGTCCAGTTCTGGGCCCCTCAATTCAAGAAAGATGTTGAGGTGCTGGAACATGTCCAGAGAAGGGCAACAAAGCTGGTGAGGGGCCTGGAGCACAAATCCTATGAGGAGAGGTTGAGGGAGCTGGGCCTGTTTAGCCTGGAGAAGAGGAGGCTCAGGGGTGATCTTATTACTGTCTACAACTACCTGAAGGGGCATTGTAGCCAGGTGGGGGGTGGCCTCTTCTCCCAGGCAACCAGCAATAGAACAAGGGGACACAGTCTCAAGTTGTGCCAGGGTAGGTATAGGCTGGATATTAGGAAGAAGTTCTTCACAGAGAGAGTGATTTCCCATTGGAATGGGCTGCCCAGGGAGGTGGTGGAGGCACCGTCCCTGGGGGTCTTCAAGAAAAGACTGGATGAGGCACTTAGTGCCATGGTCTAGTTGATTGGTTAGGGCTGGATGATCTTGGAGGTCTCTTCCAACCTGGTTGATTCTATGATTCTATGTGTTCAAAGGCCTGCAGACCAGTGTTATCAAGGCTTGCCGTGCAGGACTCCAGATGATTCAATGTGAATTATGCCGGAGACAGTTTTATCACGTTACAGCCCGAGTATATACACGCTCAGCCAGTAGAGCACATGCCTACACATTAGCATAATTAGTCAAGGACAACCCACTCCATCAGCATAAACCACGCCTTGTTATTCTCATTAACAAAGTGTCCATTATCTATCCCTTCTGTGATAAGGTATCCAGCAGCTGGTGGGAACCAAGGTCAGGATCCATCTGTTGTTATTCTTCTTCACTCCGTTCTCACATCCTTCACTTTGCATTCCCAAAATTCCCCTTTTTGCTTTTTCTTAAAAATGAAGGTAGCATTTCTCATACAATTTGCAGGGCCCTTGCAAAACAAATAAAAAACACATCACCCCAAAATGTTACTAACAAAGGCAGCTGTTCCTCATCTTGTCCAATGCGTAGGTTTGCCCCTAATAACAGAGGGTCGAGCTTGTAACTCTACTTTTGCAATTGCCTATTCATTAAAACAGCATTGCTAGAAGCTTGTGAAGTACATTAAGTGTGATCAGAGCATAACCATATCTCAGTATAGATTCCAGTACACAGCCATCTGAGCAAAAATCTTTCTTTACTGCCAAGAAGAACATAAACAGCTGGAATCCATCAAACCCAAGCACATTCATTCCCTAAACTAAAGCATTTTCGAATTTTTCCTTCCCTCTCCTTTCCTCTCTTTCCCCTCCTTTTTTTCTTTTTCTCTTTTGTGAATGCAATGGTGTGCAATTAGCATAAGCAGGTGCAAAGTATAATATCTGAGCATATAACTTGCATAAGTGTGATGGTATACTTGCAGTGGCCTGTCACAAGTCATAATCTGGTGTGAAACTGGATCCAATAATCTTTGCCATATTAACCTTGTCAAAATCATAACCATGTTACCTCTCTCTGTCATTTTGTTGTTTTGTTTCCACATGATTCTTACCCTTAAAAGAAAAATCCTGAGACAGAAAAAATATCCTACAATATACCTAAGATAAACTCTTGTCCTTAACTGTGAAAAACGGTACCCATGTCAATAAAAGAACAGCAAAGCAGAATATAAGAATATGCGAAAATGAAAATATATCACTATGTGAATGGCAGAGCAGGGTGTGTCGGAGCTAACTAAGCTGGAGATGTTGGAACCTACAAGAGATAACAGAAAGCGCTGTGAAGAGATAGCCCCCTGTGAATAGGGGACATGAACAAAACAAGGGTGTGCCAGAGCTCACCGAGCAAGGCTAGGGATGAACGATAACAGAAAACACCATGAGCATGGTAGATAAGAAGACCGTAAAGCAGGCAACTGTGAAGATGCAAATAGCTGAGTAACAAAGACACCTGAGGAAGACTCATTACTTCAGCCTCACGACCACCAGAGAGAACCCCAGGAGGATTAGCACGCATGTGCAAAAGTTCCAGGAAAAACTGCAACCGTTTCGGGAAATGATAAAATATGTATTACACTGCTTTGTGAATATGTATGTGAGCGGGAAATAAAAATCCTGAAGCTGCATGTGTACAGTGCGCAGCTGTGGAGATAAACTCCCCTGCGCCCAGCGCTGCTCCTTGCTTGCCAAAATAAAACTCCTTAAACTTATCAAGTTTATTGGTGGCTCAATTTTAACATTAACTATATTAATGCTAAAAATTGATAATCTAAAGGAAAAATTAAAGACCGTTAAATCAGTACTAAGAAAAAACAAAAAATTCCAAGATGTTACATTACATAGAGCTCTTTAGATCTGCTGGCATGTAGAAAAAAAGAGAAAAGACCTTTAAGTCAGCTAACTCAAAAGAAGAAAAAAAGTTGTTAATCTATCAATCTTATTCAGGTAGAATAAACTGCAAACTCAATATTCTTACTTCAATATACTATTACAATTAACAAGCACTTAATATCTTATTCAATAACCTCTAAGATCTATTACAATGAGAAGGATAAAAACATTATCAAGATTTGCATCAGTAACATACAGTCAGCAAAATATAAAAATGTGAATCTGTCACTTTAAGAATCAGCCATGCTTCTCGGCTGAGAAGGTGCAAGGGGAGGGGGGGTGTGGGTCTCGCTGAGCTGGCGTCGGGGGAGGGAGTCAGGGTGCCTGCCAGGCTGTGCTCGAGTGGGGAAGGAGGGGGGGGGGGAATGGGCCCGAGCTGCTCCAGAAGGCAGGGGGCGACACATTCCAGTGCCAGGCCATGCTCGAGCACCCAAGCTGAGGGTGGGGGGTGGGCGTGATAGTGTACCCTGTTGTGTGGGACATTAAAACAGTTTTACATGAGCAGGTTCCTAGACAAATGTCTGGAACCCCAGTTCTAGGGTGAATCACTCTCATGAGAGCTGTGGTTAAAGCAGTGTTTCCACTGATTGTCACATTATTGATAAGTGCCCCTGTAATGTTACTAGTAATGTTCTCAGTGACATTAAAACCAGCATAACCAAGAATAAAATCACCCCAGTGTGCTAGTTTGAAGCAAGCTAGAATGTTTTGGTATAAGAACTAGATAACGGGCAGTGAGATGAAAACAATTGATGTCAACTTCTCTCACAGTCATGCTGAGAACTCTGGGAAGAAGAAGTAAACTTTCTCCATTTTGTCTCTTACTCTTGCTTTTGCCTTAGACCGAGACACATCTCATTAACCCTGCTCCCACTAACCCTGCTCCCTAACCTCTTGGCTGCACCTCTTTTCTTCCTGAGAACTGGGGTAAGGTTGAGAGGGACGGGGGAGGTGTTGGGGTGGTTTGAGAACCCCTCCTGGGGACTCAGGTTTCTGGGAGGGGAGTTGTGCTTTTGTATTGTTTATCCTTTGTATATTTCTGTATATAATTGTATATAACTGTATATATTGTAAATAGCTGCTTGTAAATTCTGCTAGCTGTAAATAAATTGCTTCATCTATATTCCCAGGGTCCGTCTGAGTTAGCTGGGGCAAATACAAAGTGTGGGGGGGCGGGGTAACCCCCAAACCATCACACCCAGGCCCAGAACATATCTGAGACTTTGGCTTTAGCCTTCTGTTGTGGAGAGCAGGAATTAATATGTGGCCGAGTCGGGAATTTATCAAAAATAGTTATTTTTTATTTTCCCAAAAACCCGCCCCCATAACTATATATACAAAGATTAATTTAGTTTAATAAGCAGATTCAGTTGCATGAGAATTAACCTACAAGGATACCATCAATAATCTCACTATACTGGAAGTCAGAAGTTGGAAAAGGCCTTAGCTATTAATTAATAGCGGTTTCTTACTAAATTAAGCTAAGCCAAATAACTCACTCAGGCTGACTCGTGCGGTCTGTCTTCCTCTTCCTTTCAGTGGCTGCAGGTGAATCGTTAAGGGTCGTTAAGGGTCGTTAGGCACACAAAGGTGTCAATAGGAAAGTGAATCCTTGGTCTCTCTGCAGTCCAGGCACAGGGGAGTGTGTGAGCTCAGGCAGACACACACGTCCAGGCACAGGCAAACTCCAAAGCGGGAACCCCAAAGGCGGGAAGATCCCCAATATTTATAACCTTTGCTAGACAAACGGCAGAGTTACCACACCTTAGGCGCGAAAGCGCACGGCCAATCCCAGCCTGGCTCCAGCGCGGGAACTCACGGGTCAGTCCTCCCCCCCTTCACGGCTGCAGGGCAGGCGAGGGGGGAGGGAAAACAGGCGGCTTTTCCCCTTTCCCCCCGAAGTCCAGGCAGGAGAGGAATTTAGGGGTACAGGACTCCAGGACACCTTCTTATAAGCTAAATCAATAAAATAAGCAACAATTTGAGCCTTTATCCAACTAAATGCCAAGAAAATGAAACCAGACCCGAATAACGCACCAACCACGTACAATAGCTGCTTTATTAGCTTCATAATAACTCCCAGAGCTAATTAACAGTCACTCAAATTAATTTAGCCCCACGTTGGGAAAGCCAAATAAAAATGTGATATTTTGGGCTCTTACCCGCCCCCCCACACTTTTGTAATTGCCCCAGCTAACTCAGAATGGGCTCCAGGAATATAAATGAAGCTATTTATTTACAAGCAGCACAATATACAAGCAGATATTTACAATATATACAGTTATATACAGAAATATACAAAAGATAAATAATACAGAAGCACAACTGCCTTCATCACAGGCAGTACAGAACTAACCATGACTCTTTGTTGCCCATTCATCAGGTGATTCGTCAACTGGAGAGTCAGGCTGTCATCGAGAAAGCTCATTCACCTTTCAACAGTCCCATCTGGCCTGTGCGTAAAGCCAATGGCGACTGGAGACTAAGAGTAGACTTTCGTGCCCTCAACGAGGTGATACCACCCATGAGCGCAGCTGTGCTGGACATGCTGGAACTCCAGTATGAGATGGAATTGAAGGAGGCTAAATGGTAAGCTACCATAGACATCACAGTATCACAGTATCACACAGTATCACAGTATCACCAAGGTTGGAAGAGACCTCACAGATCATCAAGTCCAACCCTTTACCACAGAGCTCAAGGCTAGACCATGGCACCAAGTGCCACATCCAATCTTGCCTTGAATAGCCCCAGGGACGGCGACTCCACCACCTCCCCGGGCAGCCCATTCCAGTATCCAATGACTCTCTCAGTGAAGAACTTTCTCCTCACCTCGAGCCTAAATCTCCCCTGGCGCAGTGGGCTTGGGACCTGTGCGATCTGGTTTGGACATTAAGAACATTCTGTACATGGCTGCCAGTGACAATGGTCCAACTTGGGGTCTTTGGCAGAGAGCTCCAAATGAGACACGTGGTCGTCCGCTTGGTTTCTGGGGACGTGCCTACAGAGGTTCACAGGCAAATTACACCGCAACAGAGAAAGAGATACTAGCAGCTTATGAGGGAGTGAAAGCAGCTTCTGAAGTGATTGGAACTGAGTCACAATTGCTTTTAGCTCCTAGACTGCCAGTTCTAAACTGGATGTTCAAAGGAAAAGGTTCATCACCGCATCATGCCACAGATGCAACCTGGTCTAAATGGATGGCTTTGATAACCCAACGAGCACGAATGGGGAATCTTGATCAACCTGGTCGGGTGGAGGTGATCACCAACTGGCCGGAAGGCACAGACTGTACCAAACCTCCAGAGGAGAAAATAACTCGTGCTGAGGAAGCTCCTCCCTATGGTGATCTCTCTGATCAGGAAAAGAACTATGCTTTGTTCACGGTTCCTGTCGTCTTGTTGGGAACAACTGAAGATGGAAGTCAGCAGTCTGGAGTCCAACCAGGAGAGTTACCGAAGCGAGAGATGGAGAAGAAGAATCCAGTCAGTACGCTGAGGTAAAAGCTGTTCAACTTGCTCTTGATGTGGCTGAATGTGAAAATTGGCCTATCCTTTACCTCTACACCGACTCATGGATGGTAGACAATGCTCTATGGGGTTGGCTAAAGGACTGGAAGAAGAATGGTTGGCAGAGGAAAGGAAAGCCTATTTGGTGTGCTGATCTATGGCAGGACATTGATGCACGGCTGGAGAGAACTCCAGTGAAGGTGCGGCACGTTAATGCACACATGCCTACGAGCAGAGCTAGTGAGGAACGTCAACATAACCAGAAGGCAGACCAAGCTGCTAAGATTGCTCAAGTTGATTCCAACTCTGATCTTGATATCGACCTTGATTGGAAACACCGAGGTGAACTGTTTTTAGCTCGGTGGGCCCATGACTCATCTGGACATCAAGGCAGAGATGCAACATACCGATAGGCTCGTGATAGGTCAATTGATTTGTCCGTGGACGCTATCACCCAAGTCATCTATGACTGTGACATTTGTGCTGCTATTAAGCAGGCTAAGCGAATCAAGCCCTTATGGTATGGTGAGAGATGGTGAAAGTACAAGTATGGTGAAGCCTGGCAGATTGACTACATCACTTTACCTTGATCTCGTTCTGGCAAGCAGTATGTGCTAACGATGGTAGAAGCCAGCACTGGATGGCTGGAAACCTATCTAGTTCCACGTGCTACTGCACGTAACACCATTCTTGGCTTGGAGAGACAGATCATGTGGAGACATGGAACTCCAGAAAGAATCGAGTCAGACAATGGCACTCATTTCAAGAACAATCTTGTGAAAAACTGGGCCAAAGAGCATGGTATTGAGTGGATCTACCATATACCCTACTATGCACCTGCTTCAGGGAAGATTGAGCGCTACAACGGTTTGCTGAAAACCACCCTAAAAGCTATGGGGGATGGAACTCTGAAAAACTGGGACAGACATTTAGCACAAGCTACCTGGTTGGTAAATAGTAGAGGTTCAGTAAACAGAGCAGGACCTGCACAATCAGATTTGGTCCAAATAGTAGACGGTGATAAAGTTCCTGTTGTATGTGAAAAGAACCTGTTAGGGAAAACTGTTTGGGTATTTTCTCTTTTGGGCGAAGGGAAACCTGTCCGAGGGGTGGTTTCTGCTGAAGGTCCTGGTCATACATACTGGGTAATGCAGGAGAATGGTGAAATCCAGTGTATTCCACAGACAAATCTAACCTTAGCTGAGAGAGTCTAAATTCAGAGTGTATAATACAAGCTGTTAGGATTTTTCTATTCTAGGTACCACCGGCATCCAACACTGAAAGAAATCTACAGTACGTGAGTACGAACCCAACGTCACCTGGGAGTCCCTGTTCTGAGTTTTTGAATCACCTACATCTGATTGAAGTGTGAACTGAACTTGTACATATTGTTTTATTGCAAATATTGGTTTAGATTAGAACGGGTAATTCTCAGCGATACTCTGAGCGAAGTAGACAGGGGTGGATTGTGCTAGTTTGAAGCAAGCCAGAATGTTTTGGTGAAAAGAACTAGATAATGGGCTGTGAAAAGGAAAACAATTGTGATGTCAACTTCTCTCATAGTCCCGCTGAGAAGTCTGGGAACAAGAAAGTAAACATTAGATGACATTCTCCATTTTGTCTCTCACTCTGCGTTTGTCTTCTGACCTAGCCAGATCTCATTAACCTCACTGCCACTAACCTTCCTTCTTAACCTATTGGCTGCATCTCTATTCTTTTCTCAGGATTGGGGTAAGGTTGAGAGGGCAAGGTGTATAGGGTTAACACTCCTGGGGGAGTAACCCTGAACCTGACCCTAGGGGTCTTGGCCCCTCCCCAGGGGTGGGCCACACTCCAGGTGATGGTTAGCCCACTCCCCCCACTTCCTGTGGTATAAAAGAGGAGCACTTCCTGCTCCTCAACCTCTTTTGCCTTGGCTCCCTCTGGACACACACACTCACACTGCATACCAACACACCACGTGGCAGCCACGAGGCAGAGACACCATCACATTGCTCGGGTTGTATCCATCCCTTTTTGTATTTTGCTGTTTTCCCTTCCTTATCCTTTGTAAACTCCCCTACCTCCAATACCCTTTTCTAAGTTATTGTTAAACTTTTCCTTTTTAACTTCCAAATCGAGTGAGATTGATTTATTTGGGTGTCCCTACCTTCTCTCTCTCTCTCTGTCTTTTGGGAAAAAGGAGGGGGAAGAGGGGAGGGCACTCTATAAATTCTATAAATTGTCATTGGGTCTATTAAATTTATTAGAGTCTCTGCGAACCTGCATTTTAACCCAAGACAATTTATTTGGCGTCTCAACGTGGGGCTAGGTAGAAAGAATTCTTTCAGAGAAGATTTGGAAGTTAAAAAATGGATATTCTGAGAGTCTTAATCATTCACGCTTTTGCATGGCTGTTTTGGTCCTGGCTGTTAAAGTTTATAAGTTACCATGTCTTCTGGATTGTCATTGATATGGTCTGGGCATATTTTAAGCATTTGCCTGTCCGAGTCTATGCCTATTTCCTGAATTCTGTTAGTAATCTAACTGTGTTTAGAAATGTTTCTGGAACATGGAATCAATCTGAGTATATGTTTTGGGACACAGAAGCTCCAGATATTTTGGGGGAGAAATGGCACTGGATAACTGTTATTTCACTGTGTGTAAATGTGGGTTTGGGAATTTACTTTGTAGCTCTGAACTGGAACACGTGGAGACCCCGGGTGGGCGCCGCCATTAGGATGCTTAGGGGGAGGGGTGGTGCACACTGCCCGAGCTGCAGCTGCGTCGGGTGGGCGACAGGTCAGACCGGTCTGACCGGTCAGGCAGCCCCAAGCACAGGCACCGCCTCTAGCGCGGCTCCGCCCCGAACTCCGCCCCCGGTCCCGCCCAGGGCAGCTCCCCGGACCCTGCCCCCACAGCCCAGCCCCCTCCATCTTGCTCCCATTGCCATGCGGCCAGCCAGAAACCCGAACCCTCCCACAGACAAAGGACCTCATCAGGAACCAGCACCCCCCAGCAACAGCAACCAGCTGGAAATGGACCAGATAATGGAGTGATCCTTATCAGCTCCATGCCCAGAAAGGAAATCAGACACACAAGGCAGGAGTATGCAAGGGCAAACGGACAGTACCTTTTAGCCTGGCTTTTGAAATGTTGGGATGCAGGAGCAGAAACCGTGGACCTAGATCAGAGGGAGGCAAAGCAGCTGGGATCCTTGTCGAGGGATGGGGGTGTAGATAAAGAGCTGGGAAGACTGGATGGTACCCACTCACTTTGGGCCAGGCTTCTCACTGCCGTCAGGTACAGGTACCCGAATAAGGATGACATGATTTTCCATCCCCTTAAATGGACAGATATGGAACAGGGTATCTCATACCTGAGGCAAATGGCTGTACAGGAGATAATCTATGGAGCCGGCCAGATGCCCTCGGACCCTGATGATGTCCGCATGAAGCCAGCCCTCTTAAAGAAACTGACCCAGTGTGCCCCTTCCACATATGCCCCTACACTGGGAGCACTGCTGCTGGGCAGACACCCCAACAACCTTCCCACAATCAGGGAGTTTGTGAATGACCTGAGACAGTTTGAAGACAGTTTGTCGAGGAAAACCTTAATTGCCACTGTAGAGACCCTCACCCAAGAAGTGAACGAGCTAAAAGCCTCTTTCTCTGAACTGCAGAAGGCAGAGGACGACTGCTCTTCACCTTCAGAATGGGTGCAAGTCTCAGCTGTAAGGAACACACGTCGCCGTACTCCTCCTCCTCCCCGCAGGAGACCAGCCCAGAGCAGACAGGGTACACACAGGGGTTCACTCTGGAGAACACTGTGTGAACATGGGGAAAACATGGACAGATGGCATGGCCAGCCCACCTCAGCTCTATCGGCCAGGGTAAGGGAACTGCAGGGGACAAACACAGGGAATAACTCCTCCAGAAGAGGGGTTGCCCCAGTGTCCCGCAGGCAGCCCTCTCGCCCAAGGGGTGGTGAAGCCGGTAAGTGAGGTCCATGTGCCTCATGCGGTCACACTGCTCAGCATTAGAGGTGCCCTGTCTCCAGCCAGGCGGAGGCCAGGGATAACAGAGTATATTGGGACGTGTTTGTGAAATGGCCTGGCACTTCTGAAGACGAGAAGTACAGAGCGTTGGTAGACACCGGTGCCCAATGCACTCTGATTCCCTCCAGCCACAGGGGGACAGAAACTATTACAATTGCAGGAGTCACAGGGGGGTCTCAGGAGTTGACTGTGCTGCAGGCTGAGATAAGCCTCACCGGGAATGTGTGGGAGAAGCACACCATAGTAACTGGCCCTGATGCACCCTGCATCCTGGGGATCGACTTTCTCCGGGAAGGGTACTTTAAAGATCCCAAGGGGAACAAGTGGGCATTTGGCATAGCAGCTGTAGAGACTGCAGACAAAGAGCAGCTGTCTATCAGGCCTGGCCTGTCAGATGACCCTTCCGTGGTTGGTACCCACAAGGTGGAAGATGTTAAGTTACCCGTTGCTTCTCATGTAGTTCATCGCAGGCAATACCGCACCAACAGAGACTCCCTGCTATCCATACAGCAGCTGATTCGCCGCCTGGAGCAGCAGCTTGTCATCAGCAAGAGCCACTCGCCCTTCAACAGCCCGATATGGCCAGTGCGGAAGGAGACGGGGGAGTGGAGACTGACGGTGGACTTCCGAGGCCTGAACGAAGTGACTCCTCCAATCAGCGCAGCCGTGCCTGATATGTTGGAGCTGCAGTATGAACTGGAAACGAAGGAGGCCAAATGGTATGCCACAATTGACATTGCTAATGCTTTCTTCTCCATCCCCATTGCAGAAGAATGTAGGCCACAGTTTGCCTTCACCTGGAGAGGAGTCCAGTACCACTGGAACAGACTGCCTCAAGGGTGGAAGCACAGCCCTACAATCTGCCATAGCATCATCCAGACTGCACTGGAGAAGGGTGGAGCTCCGGAACATCTACAGTACATCAATGACATCATTGTATGGGATGAGACAGCAGAGGAGGTCTTTGAGAAGGGTGAGAAGATCATTAATATCCTGTTGGATGCAGGTTTTGCCATTAAGAGAAGCAAAGTGAAAGGGCCTGCCAGAGAGATCCAGTTCCTGGGAGTTCGATGGCAGGATGGCCGACGCCACATCCCTATGGATGTGGTGAATAAAGTGGCCACTATGGTGGAACCCACTAACCGGAAGGAGACACAATCCTTCCTGGGGTTTGTGGGCTTTTGGAAGATGCACATTCCTGGGTACAGTCAAATTGTGAAACCCCTCTTTGACGTTACAAGAAGGAGGAATAACTTTGGGTGGGGACCTGAGCAGCAGGTGGCATTTGACCAGATCAAATGAGAGGTGGTCCATGCCATGGCCTTGGGACCAGTTCGAACCGGCCCAGAGATTAAGAACATTCTCTACACAGCAGCCGGTGAGAATGGTCCTAGCTGGAGCCTATGGCAGAAAGCTCCTGATGAGACACGAGGCCGCCCACTCGGGTTCTGGAGCAAGGCATACAAAGGCTCAGAGGCCAATTATACCCCCACAGAGAAAGAAATCCTAGCTGCCTATGAGGGAGTCAGAGCTGCCTCTGAGGTGATTGGGACGGAGTCACCACTCCTTTTAGCTCCAAGGCTTCCAGTCCTGACTTGGATGTTTAAAGGGAAGGGTTCAACTCCGCACCATGCCACAGATGCCACTTGGAGTAAGTGGATGGCTCTGATAACTCAGAGGGCTAGGATGGGGACTCTCAAGCGCCCAGGCATTGTAGAGGTCATCACCAACTGGCCAGAGGGCACTGACTTTGGAAAACCAGCAGAAGAGAAGGCAGTGACCCGTGCTGAGGAAGCCCCCCCATACAGTGACCTCCCTGAGGAGGAAAAGGCATATGCTCTCTTCACAGATGGATCCTGCCGCCTGGTAGGCAGGAAGCGGAGATGGAAGGCTGCCGTCTGGAACCCCACACGCAGGGTTGCAGAGGCAAGAGATGGAGAAGGTGAATCCAGCCAGTATGCTGAGGTGAAAGCCATCCAGCTGGCCCTAGACATTGCAGAACGAGAGCAGTGGCCAATGCTATACATCTACACCGACTCATGGATGGTAGCAAATGCCTTATGGGGGTGGCTGAAGGAGTGGAAGAGAAATGATTGGCAGAGAAAAGGGAAGCCTATTTGGGCTGCTGACCTCTGGCAAGACATTTCTGCACGCCTGGACAAACAACCAGTTAAAATCCGACACATCCTTGCTCACATCCCCAAGAGCAGAGCCACTGAAGAACAGCAGCATAACCACCAAGCTGACCTGGCTGCCCACATCTGCCAGATCGACCTGGACTGGAAACACAAAGGTGAACTGTTCTTAGCTCGGTGGGCACATGACTCTTCTGGCCACCAAGGAAGAGATGCCACATACCAATGGGCCCGAGACAGGTCCGTGGACATATCCATGGAGGCCATAACTCCAGTTATCAATGAATGTGACATCTGTGCCACCATAAAGCAAGCTAAGCGCATGAAGCCTTTGTGGTACGGGGGGCGGTGGTCAAAGTACAGGTATGGGGAGGCCTGGCAGATCGATTACATCACCCTGCCTCAGTCTCGCAGTGGCAAGCAGTATGTGTTAACCATGGTGGAGGGAAGCACGGGGTGGCTGGAAACCTACCCAGTACCTCATGCTACTGCCCGTAACACCATTCTGGGTCTGCAGAGCCACATCCTGTGGAGACACAGTACCCCAGAGAGAATTGAGTCAGACAACGGGACCCATTTCAAGAACCACCTTGTAAGCAACTGGGCAAAAGAGCATGGGATAGAATGGGTTTACCACATCCCATACTACCCACAAGCTGCAGGAAAGATTGAGCGACACAATGGCCTGCTGAAAACCACCCTGAAGGCTATGGGAGGTGGAACTCTCAGAAACTGGGAGAAGCACCTTGCAGAAGCCACTTGGCTGGTGAACAGCAGGGGATCAGTTAACAGAGCTGGTCCTGCTCAGTCTGCCCTACTGCCCATAGTTGAGGGAGATGGAGTTCCTGTGGTCTGTGAAAGGAATCTACTGGGAAAGACTGTGTGGGTTGCTCCTGCCTCTGGTGGGGGAAAACCTATCAAAGGGGTGGTATCTGCAGAGGGTCCTGGTCACACATACTGGGTGATGATGGAAACTGGTGTTATCGAGTGTGTCCCTCAGAGAAATCTCTCTTTAGCTGAAAAGGTTTTGAAATCTCAGAGTTGATTCCATGTGTTCCAGATATTTTTTCAGGTTACCTTGTATCATAGTTGTATCATAGTTGTGCAATACTTGTATTATAGTTCATAAGGGGTTACAAGTTGTTTTTGTAGTTATACCCTCACCACTACACGGCATCCAACAGAACCTACATCACAGCAGCAGCTATCCAGAGTCCTACAGCATCGCATCACAACGAGGCGTCCAACCAGAACCCTGCACCTGATTTGTCACTGATGCCCTGCAGTGAGAGACTGTTCCTGATTTCCCTCCAGAGGATGGCTACAGCCATCTCATCTACACCTGTTCCCCTGATGCCAGACACCAAGAGACTGTTCCTGATGTTTTCTTCACAGAGGGAAAAGACTCTTTCCTGAGTTCCAACAAGAACTGTTCCTGTTTCACTGACTTTTCTTCCGTTCCTGTCCTGCTTACACCTCACCAACCTGCACCGGACCAGAGGAGCACATCACCTTGGGATACAGCCGGGGACCAAGAAGGACTTCACGAACTCTTAACCCATGGACACTTTTTCCCATCTTTGGAGAAGAAGACTGTTCGTAGGAAGGTGGAAGTGGTCTAACCAAGGGGTGGAATGTATAGGGTTAACACTCCTGGGGGAGTGACCCTGAACCTGACCCTAGGGGTCTTGGCCCCTCCCCAGGGGTGGGCCACACTCCAGGTGATGGTTAGCCCACTCCCCCCACTTCCTGTGGTATAAAAGAGGAGCACTTCCTGCTCCTCAACCTCTTTTGCCTTGACTCCCTCTGGACACACACACTCACACTGCATACCAGCATACCACGTGGCAGCCACGAGGCAGAGACACCATCACATTGCTCGGGTTGTATCCATCCCTTTTTGTATTTTGCTGTTTTCCCTTCCTTATCCTTTGTAAACTCCCCTACCTCCAATACCCTTTTCTAAGTTATTGTTAAACTTTTCCTTTTTAACTTCCAAATCGAGTGAGATGGATTTATTTGGGTGTCCCTACCTTCTCTCTCTCTCTGTCTTTTGGGAAAAAGGAGGGGGAAGAGGGGAGGGCACTCTATAAATTCTATAAATTGTCATTGGGTCTATTAAATTTATTAGAGTCTCTGCGAACCTGCATTTTAACCCAAGACACAAGGGGAGGTGTTGGGGTGGTTTGAGAGCCCCTCCTGGGGACTCAGGTTTCTGGGAGGGGAGTTGTGCTTCTGTATTACTTATCCTTTGTATATTTCTGTATGTAACTGTATATATTGTAAATATCTGCTTGTATTTTGTGCTGCTTGTAAATAAACAGCTTCATATATATTCCTGGAGGCCTTCTGAGTTAGCTGGGGCAATTTCAAAAGTGTGGGGGGGCGGATAACATCCAAACCATCACAGTCCTCTAGGGCAGATTTTTTATTATTTAATTTTAATTTTTACACTGTACACATTGCTTTACATTTGCATTGCTTTCCTTAGTCACTGCAGGCCTGGGTCTTTACAAGATTGCTTATCACAGATCTCTAATGAGTACCTGCAGACACTCCCACAGTAGCCCTTGTTTAGGTTTGCAGATTATCAACTGATTACTATAAAAAAACATCTCTACAGAGTTTGGTATTTTATGGCTTGTCACAGACACCCTCAAAATGAGCATCTGGTCTACGAGACCTTTTTACCAGCATTCCTTGATTTTTCTTATGCTATTTCCCCCACTTTCTTATTAATTAGCAAATTACTTTGCTATATGCTACCAGTTTTATCCAAACTTCTCTTGAAATACTTTCCTAATTCTATTTGCTGTCTTAATTGGTGCTTTTTCCAGTTGACATAGCTATCTTCTGTTCCTCTAGTATACCAAAGAAAGCATGAAAATAAAACACAGATTAATATTCCCATAGCTATAAGCATTAATACAAATGTAAACAACTGCTTCAATCATCCAAAATGTTAATTTGTCCTGTAATCCTTGAAATCCCCATGATGGATTGTCCTTTGCTACCTCTGTTATAGACCATCCAACCAGGAAGAAGAGGTTGATTTACTACTCTATAAACAACTGGAGGCTGCCTCAAGATTACCTGTGTGATGGTTTGGGGGTTACCCCGCCCCCCCACACTTTGCCCCAGCTAACTCAGACGGACCCTGGGAATATAGATGAAGCAATTTATTTACAGCTAGCAGAATTTACAAGCAGCTATTTACAATATATACAGTTATATACAATTATATACAGAAATATACAAAGGATAAACAATACAAAAGCACAACTCCCCTCCCAGAAACCTGAGTCCCCGGGAGGGGCTTTCAAAGCACCCCAACACCTCCCCCGGCCCTCTCAACCTTACCCCAGTTCTCAGGAAGAAGAGAGGTGCAGCCAAGAGGTTAGGGAGCAAGGTTAGTAGGAGCAGGGTTAATGAGATGTGACCAGGTCTAAGGCAAAAGCAAGAGTGAGTGACAAAATGGAGAACGTTTACTTCTTCTTCCCAGAGTTCTCAGCGTAACTGTGAGAGAAGTAGACATCAATTGTGTCGGGGTACGGAGGCTGGCGAGAGGCGAGATCGGGGTACTGACGACTCGAGACAGCAGCTTCTAGGCATCTGTGCATCAGTACATCAGTACAACTTTATTAGGGTAGTGCAGTGTCTTATATAGTGCTCCAGAGGAGGTGTATCCAGCCAGCCTGGGGCTGGCAGAAGTGGACAGTACAGATTGGCCCCAAGTTATGTGTAAGGCAGAGATAGGTTACCTGTGGTAAACAACCTGTGAGTACCACCCAGGGGGGCTGGCCAGGGTCAGCCCCCCTTGGGGCTGCGTCCGCCCCAGGGGCCGGCAGATTCCACCCCCTGACAGCTGTGCGTGGGTTGCTCATGGTTGCCAGCTTAGGCCCCTGGGAATCAGTAAGACCCAAGGACACTTCCCATCACAGGGCCTGATGTTTACATTTCATGCTCCGCTGCAGGAGAAAGCTTCCCACAATACCCCCTTCTTTTCTTTGAGCAACCCACGTTCGATCTTATACAGGCCGTGTTTGATACAGGTATGGATGATACAAGTGCAGGTTAACAATGCTAAAGTTAAGAGAATGCATCTGTGAAGAACCCTTTTGCTAGTGGTAATAGTCTGGTAAACTAACAACCCAAGCTTAGCTAGCAATCCCAAAAGCTATTCCTGTAAGCGACAGTGAGTCAAATGTTCAAAGCCCAAAAGTCCAGACGAACATCACAGTCACTGGAGAGTGCAAATCCGTCGTCTTCGTTGGTTCAGCGTGGCAGCTGATGTTGTAGAGCTGCAGCTGCACCAAGCTGTCCAGTATTTCTCCTCAGGCTCCCACAATTCTGGATTCAGTCTGTAGTCCTCAGAAATCTTGATGTTCTAATCACACCTCTTAGCTGTGAGCTGCGTCTGTCCATTGTGCCTTAAGAACTACTAGCCTCTAAATATAGTACAAGGATATGCCTTAGATGTTGCATTCAGAGTATTCTGCTTAGGCCTTTTCCCACAGTTCTTCATCTACTTTAAGAATTTAGGGCAGTGTTTTTTATCTCTTGCAGGGCCCTTGCAAGAGAAAAAAGGTCACATTGCCATCTTATGCCAATTTGAGTGGGCTTTGGCCTTTACAAAAGGATGCTAAACTGAATCTATTCCATTAAACCACAATCACTGAAACTCATGAAAATACCCAAATTCACTGACCATGATCAGACCTCATCATCCATAGACACATAGAGCCATCATTTCAGTACTCCTTTCAAGATCTTACCACAATTCTGCCATCTGAGCAGGATTCCTGCTCACCTTAGGAAAGGACAGGCTAATCATACTCAAGCTGGTCCCCATCTTACAATGCCTGTGAAGATAAGGGATCAAACACAAACAAACACAGAGACAAATGCAAGTGAACAAATACAGAAACAAATACAGAAACAAACACAAACATATTGAGTGCCTAGGCTGACAAATCCATTGATCCTGTCTGCAGAATTTTTTATACCTGCTCCCTTGTCTTTCTACTCCCTTTTTCCCCCTTTTTTTTTTTTATTCCAGAAAAAACCCAGATATACAGAAAGAACCCAAAATCAGAACATCCCATGATTTCCCCATATCAAAAAAATCCCACAATTGTTATATTACAGACTCTGAGCCTTAACTATACTATTTTAACAGCTTAAAGGTCTAGGAAATGAAGGAAATAGGAGAAAAAAAGGCAAAGAAAAATTCAAGAAGTGTGGTACCACAGGAGAGTCAGAATCAGAACAGAGGGGAGAAGATCTTCCTAGAAATTCTGATACAATTAACAATCATTTAACATACTATTCAGTAAACTCCTGTAAGATCCAGTACAATCAAAAAAGAGCATTAATACTGACGTCAGTAGTTGATATAGGTAGCAAGATACAACAATACGAGTTTGTTACAGTAAGAACTAAGCTGTTCGTTTCTCGCTGAGGAAGTGCGGGGGGGGGGGGGGGGGGGGGAGAGGTGTGTCCCATGACCTGCGGAGCTGCCGCCATTTTCGAACTTTCCAAGCCGGGACAGGAAAGGGACAAAGGGACCCTGCCGAACTCTGCCGCCGGCCGGGGGCGGGGGGGTTGGGGAAAGGGGATGGCGGCTCGGACTTCCAGACGACTTCTCGCTGATCTCCGCAGGCTGGTCTTCGAGCCCGGTCCCCCAGAGTCTTTCTGTTCGTCCGTCTGTCTCTTTGGTGTTCTCATGTCCTGTACCCACGATTGGTGGGGGGCACGGGGGGGGTTGGGTTCCGCCGGGCTCCGCAGTTGGGGAGGGGCGTTTCCCGCCGGCGGCGAGACTCGGGAAGCGCAGGCGCTGCTGCCGCTTTTACTTTCTCTGTCTGCTTTTCGTTCTGTCCGTATCGGGGACGGGGTGGTGGGGGAGCTGCCATCCTGATGATGGAACGCAGAAGGAAAGCGCCGTAGCGGCTGGCAGCGGCGGCTGGAAGCAGCCGCTTTGGACGGCAGTCCCGAAAAACTTTTACAGGCTGAGAAACTTTGGCAGTTTGCCGCCGCCGGACGGCCCTCGGCAATCGCCATCACGGGGTGGTGGGAGCGGCTACCGGCGCCGCGCGGTCGCTATTCCGCCGAAAGTAAAAAAAAGGGAGGGGGGGAGAAAGGGGATGGTCTGCTTTCCGGCGGCAACTGCCCTGGGGGGATCTGACTATGCACGATCACTGCCCCCAGAAGTGCCCATCTATATGGTCGCACCTGTCGTCACACCAGTTGCCGTTATTAAAATTTGCCCCCATATTTATGAGCGGCGACTGTGGGTTATTTTTTTTTTTTTTTTTTTTTTTTTTTTTTTTTTTTTTAATAAACGCCTATCTATATAGGCCGTCCGTACCGGCAGACACCCATCCCTCGTGGTTAGTAACGGGTTTAGCGAGGGGGAAGAGAAAAAAAAAAAAAAGAAAAAAAAAAAGAGCAAAAGAGGAAAACAGCGCGTTTCCCCAGCAGGGGGTATAGTAGCGTCCGATCTCTTACGGTTCTGCCAGCTCCTTACGCACAGAGGTGAAGCGATGTCTCGGCCCCTCGGGGCCCCTGCGGCTCAAGGGCCGGCTTAGAGTTCTGTCGATCGCGGCCTGCAGGCCTGCCGGTGGTCACGATGCAGGCCTCAGTGCCTGGCCGCAGCGATACGGTGGTCCAATTAGCCTGTTCGAGCGCCATTTGTCGGGGTACGGAGGCTGGCGAGAGGCGAGATCGGGGTACTGACGACTCGAGACAGCAGCTTCTAGGCATCTGTGCATCAGTACATCAGTACAACTTTATTAGGGTAGTGCAGTGTCTTATATAGTGCTCCAGAGGAGGTGTTTCCAGCCAGCCTGGGGCTGGCAGAAGTGGACAGTACAGATTGGCCCCAAGTTATGTGTAAGGCAGAGATAGGTTACCTGTGGTAAACAACCTGTGAGTACCACCCAGGGGGGCTGCGTCCGCCCCAGGGGCCGGCAGATTCCACCCCCTGACAGCTGTGCGTGGGTTGCTCATGGTTGCCAGCTTAGGCCCCTGGGAATCAGTAAGACCCAAGGACACTTCCCATCACAGGGCCTGATGTTTACATTTCATGCTCCGCTGCAGGAGAAAGCTTCCCACACAATTGTTTTCATTTCACTGCCCGTTATCTAGTTCTTTTACCAAAACATTCTAGCTTGCTTCAAACTAGCACAACCTGCCCTTGTTCTTGTGGGCAACTTTAACCTACCAGACATCTGCTGGGACTTTAATACTGCAGAGTAGAGGCAGTCTAGAAGGTTTCTAGAGCGTGTGGAGGACAACTTCTTATCTCAGCTGTTATGCGAGTCTACCGGGGGGCAGCCCTATTTGACCTGCTGCTCACAAATAGAGAGGGGCTGGTTGGAGGCTGCCTGGGGTCCAGTGACCATGAAATTACAGAGTTTTCAATACACGGAGAAACCAGGAGGGACAGCAACAGAACCTCCACACTCGACTTCCAAATGGCAGACTTCAGCCTATTTAAGGAACTAACTTGGAAAGTTCCTTGGGAAACATCCCTTAAAAACAAAGGGCTATATCACCTTTGGAAAAGAGGGGAGGTTTCCCAGGAAAAGTTCAAGGATGTTGCTAGGTCTCGTAGAAAAAAAATTTGTGGAGAAATCCGTTTGGTGGAGCGCTATGGGAAAATGACTCCTTGTTCACCAATATGGTTAGATGGTCAAATCCACTTTATTTCCGTGATGCAGTGACTTATATACACTTCTAGCTATAGGCGTGCTCCACCAAGATTGGTCACAGTCAGAGGTTCCAGAGTTACTTGTAAGGCATCAATAGCTCAGCATACCATAACAATCTGAGGGTCAGCCTCTGGGGCTGGCTAAACCTGGCCACATGCAGCTGCAAGTGGGGGGAAGCTACCCTGTGCCTGCTAACTAAACTCCCAAGATGGATTCAAGGACATTCCCAGCACGGATTGCTCATGTTTATCAATTCTTGTGTGCTCTGCTAACAAGAATTTCTCCAACAAAAATTAGAGAGGCAAAAGCCAATGTCTGTCAAGGAAAATAAAAATTGTTTCTATAAATATATGAATGGCAAGAGAAGGGGCAAGGACAACCTCCAGTCCTTATAAGATAGAGAGGGGAATATAGTGACAAAGAATGAGGAAAAGGCAAAGGTGCTTAACACCTTCTTTGCCTCAATCTTCAATAGTGGGACAGGCTGTCTCCAGGACAACTGGACTCCTGAAGTGGCGGATGGAGTCAGGGTCCAGTATATTCCCCTGTAATCCATGAGGAAGAAGTAAGGGACCTGCTAAGACATTTGGATCCTCACAAATCCGTGGGACCGGATGGGTTCCATCCTAGGGTGCTGAGAGAGCTGGCAGATGAGCTGGCCAAGCCACTCTCCATCATTTATCAGCAGTCCTGGCTCACTGGAGAAGTCCCCGAAGACTGGAAGATGGCCAATGTGATACCCATTCACAAGAAGGGTCATAAGGAGGAGCCAGAAAACTACAGACCTGTGAGCCTGACCTCAGTGCCAGGCAAGGTGATGGAACAGGTCATCTTGAGTGCCATCACAAAGCACCCACAGGATGGCCAAGGGATCAGGCCCAGCTAGCATGGGTTTAGGAAGGGCAGGTCCTGCCTCACCAACCTGATCTCCTTTTATGATCAGGTTACCTGCCTGGTGAATGTGGGGAAGGCTATGGACGTAGTCTACATGGACTTCAGCAAAGCCTTTGACACTGTCTGCCACATGAAGCTCCTAGCCAAGCTGGCAGCTCATGGTTTGGACAGATTCACTCTGTGCTGGATCAAGAACTGGCTGGATGGCAGAGCCCAGAGAGTGGTGGTGAATGGTGCCACATCCAGTTGGCAGCCAGTCACTAGTGGTGTTCCCCAAGGATCAGTGCTGGGCCCAGTCCTGTTCAACATCTTTATTGATGACCTGGACAAGGGGATTGAGTCCAGCATCAGTAAGTTTGCAGACGACACCAAGCTAGGAGGAGGTGTGGATCTGTTGGAAGGTAGGAGAGCCCTGCAGAGGGACCTAGACAGGCTGGATGGGTGGTCAGAGGCCAATGGGATGAGATTTAACAAGGTCAAGTGCAGGGTTCTGCACTTTGGCCACAACAACCCCCAGCAGCGCTACAGGCTGGGGACAGAGTGGCTGGTGAGCAGCCAGGCAGAAAGGGACCTGGGGGCACTGGTAGATAGTAGGCTGAAGATGAGCCAGCAGCGTGCCCAGGTGGCCAAGAGAGCCAATGGCATCCTGGCCTGTATTGGGAGCAGTGTGGTCAGTAGGACGAGGGAGGTTATTCTTCCCCTGTACTCAACACTGTTCAGGCCACACCTTGAGTACTGTGTCCAGTTCTGGGCCCCTCAATTCAAGAGAGATGTTGAGGTGCTGGAGCATGTCCAGAGAAGGGCAACAAAGCTGGTGAAAGGCCTGGAACACAAACCCTATGAGGAGAGGCTGAGGGAGCTGGGGTTGTTTAGCCTGGAGGAGTCTCAGGGGTGACCTCATTTCTGTCTACAACTACCTGAAAGCACATTGTAGCCAGGTGGGGGGTGGCCTCTTCTCCCAGGCAACCACCAATAGAACAAGGGGACACAGTCTCAAGTTGTGTCAGGGGAAGTATAGGCTGGATGTTAGTAGGAAGTTCTTGACAGAGGGAGTAATTTGCCCTTGGAATGGGCTGCCCAGGGAGGTGATGGAGTTACCGTCCCTGGAGATGTTCAAGAAAAGACTGGACAGGGGACTTAGTGCCAGGGTCTAGATGACTGGATAGGGCTGGGGGATAGGTTGGGCTGGATGATCTTTGAAGTCTCCTCCAACCTGGTTGATTCTATGATTTTTTGATTGTCATGCAGTATTCTTCCCTGCTCCCGTAGTTTTTGTATGTTTCAATTTGTCCTGACTGATCTTTATATGTACAACAGTAGTTTTAATCAAGGTGCACACCCCTCCCATTTGGGTGTAGTAATATCCAACGCTAGCCTGTTTTGGAGTGTCACACTGCCCAGAGACTGCACCTCCTCTTTTAGTCTCTGCAATGCATCAACAGTGGAGTTAGTAATTATTTCCATTGTGGCTGAAATATTTACTATTGCTCTTTCAAGCTGCGCTACCCCCAGTGCAGGGATTAATGCTCAGACAAAACTATGATATCCAGTATTATATTTATCAAGGGGGGTTGCTACTCTTCGATTCCTTCTCCAAAGAGTTCTTCAGTATCCTTTGGGCAGAATTTCATTATGGATAGTGATTTGTGGAGTCAGGTAACCTGCATTACAGACTCCTGCCCAATTTTGACGTAAACTCTTTTTGGCATAGTAATCTCCACATAACCACCAATACCCATAAGGTAATAAGCAATCAATCTGATTTAGTAGGGCTACATCAGCCCCTACAATGTCCAGCCTATTCACCTTAGAAGAGGTACAATTTGTTTCTTAAACCCATGCCCTGTCTCCTGAGACCTCCCCAGGAGAAGAGTAATTGCAGCTACAACCTAATGTTGTTAAATTTCACCACCCTACCTCCTTTCCAGTACCTTCATTACTTTCTACAAAAAGTGTTTGTTGAGGATCCACAATTAGTAAGTCAAACTTTGGACATAGCTTCCCTAACTCATCTTTCCCATGTTGGCACTTCTGGAAACCACTACTGGATGTGGTCACCCAGGGTGGTGGCCTCCAGGTCCAATTCACTGAAGCTACCCCAAACAGTGGGGTCCTCATTTGGCCACAGGGAAGTTGGGTGCATACCCAACAGTTAACAAGATTAACTTGTGAGGCCAAGTCTTGACTAACATTTAAGTACATATTTCCTTCCCATCCCCCAACAGTTATAACCAATAAGCTTATCACAACTATTGATATAGCTTGAGTTTCAAGGGACCCCGAGGCTCAAGTTTCCATTCTCTCACTGGAGCCTTCTTGACTCAGGTGTGGTTGATCCAGGCAGTTTGTTCCTCGATCTTGATGGCAGTGAAGGATGTTAATGGGACTTGGAATGGTCCCGTCCACTTTGGCTCAAGGAGGTCTTCTGAAACAGACGTGTCATATACATAGTCACCTGGTTCCACATTAGGCATTGGCCCATCCAAATCCTGAGCTTGCAAAGTCACTACATGTTTTTGTTGATTTAAGTTTTTCTGTATTTCTTTAACATAATTGTTAGGTGTCTCCTCTCTGAATGGCTCAGTTACTGCATTTTGCATGGTCTGGTCCGTATATTGATGACCAAACAAAATTTCAAATGGGCTGAGCCCTTCCTTTGTGCGTTGCTTGGTTCGACTGCAGAGAAGTGCAATAGGCAGTGCCTGTGGCCAAGGCAGGCCTGCTTCCTGGCCAATTTTTACTATTTGAGTTTTGATTTGGTGGTTCATCTTTTCCACCTACCCACTTGATTGTGGGTTATAAGGGGTGTGCAACTGCCAATCAATCTCCAACAAGGAGCTAACTTGTACTGGTTTTGCCACAAAATCAGGTCCCTGATCAGAGGAGATAGCAGCAGGTACCCCAAAGCAGGGTATGACTTCTTGAAAAAGTACCTTGGTTACCTCTCAAGCTTTCTTTGTGCAGCATGGGAAAGCCTCAGGCCAACCTGAAAAGGTATCAGTTAATACCAAGAGGTATCGGTATCCCCCTTCTCCCGGCAGTTCCGTAAAATCAATCTGCCACTGTTGCCCAGTTTATTACCTATTTGTCCCAGAACCACTTTTCTTGTCACTTTGGGATTAGTTCTTAAACACACCTCACATTGTCTGGTTACCTGTTTGACTGTGGTATACAGCTTCCTTGCTATACACTCCTGTACCAGCTTTCAATACAGTGCCTCTGTACCCCTGTGTGTTTTCCTGTGCTCTGCCTGAACAAAAGCCCAAAGTAGGTTAGTAGGGATGATCAGTTTCCCATCAACAGTTTTGGCCCACCCTTTTCCAAACCTAACCCCATACATATCTTTTATCAGCTTTTGATCTTCCTTACTGTATTTTGGTTCAGGCTCCTCCTGTTCTATAGTAAGTTTACTGCCTGGTATTGTGAAAAATAGTACCCGTGTCAATATGAGACAGGGCAGAGCAGAATGTGAGAAAATAAGAATGGCAGAGCAGGGGTGTGTCAAAGCTAACTAGGTGGGGTATGTTGAAACCTACATTTAGGAACGAGCAATAACAGAAAGCACTGTGAGAGATAGCACCCTGTCAATGTGGGACGTTAATAAAACAGGGGTGTGTCAGAGCTAACTAAGCAAAGGCGATAACAGAAAGCACCACGAGCATGGTAGATAAGAAACCGCAAAGCACACGACTGTGCAGACTCAAATAGCTGAGTCACGATGAGAACACCTGAGGAAGACTCGTTGCTTCAGCCTCACGACCACCAGAGAGACCACCAGGAGGATTAGCATGCAGGAAAAAACGCAACTGCTTCGGGAAGTATTTGAATATGTATTAAACTGCTTTATGAACATGTATGTAAGTGGGAAATAAAAATCCCGCAACTGCTTGTGTACATTGTGCAGCTGCAGAGCTATAACTCCCCTGTGCCCAGCGCTGCTTCTTGCTTGCAAAAATAAATCTCGTTAAACTTATAGAAGTTTTTGGTGGCTCGATTTTAATAGTATCAAGGCAAGCACTGATAGATAGTAAGCTGAAGATGAGCCAGCAGTGTGCCCAGGTGGCCAAGAGAGCCAATGGCATCTTGGCCTGCATCAGGAACAGTGTGGCCAGTAGGACGAGGGAGGTTATTCTTCCCCTGTACTTAGCACTGGTCAGGCCACACCTTGAGTACTGTGTCCAGTTCTGGGCCCCTCAATTCAAGAAAGATGTTGAGGTGCTGGAACATGTCCAGAGAAGGGCAACAAGGCCGGTGAAGGGCCTGGAGCACAAATCCTATGAGGAGAGGTTGAGGGAGCTGGGCCTGTTTAGCCTGGAGAAGAGGAGGCTCAGGGGTGATCTTATTACTGTCTACAGCATTGTAGCCAGGTGGGGGGTGGCCTCTTCTCCCAGGCAACCAGCAATAGAACAAGGGGACACAGTCTCAAGTTGTGCCAGGGTAGGTATAGGCTGGATATTAGGAAGAAGTTCTTCACAGAGAGAGTGATTCCCCATTGGAATGGGCTGCCCAGGGAGGTGGTGGAGGCACCGTCCCTGGGGGTCTTCAAGAAAAGACTGGATGAGGCACTTAGTGCCATGGTCTAGTTGATTGGTTAGGGCTGGGTGATAGGTTGGACTAGATCACAGTATCACAGTATCACAGTATCATCAGGGTTGGAAGAGACCTCACAGATCATCAAGTCCAACCCTAGATGATCTTGGAGGTCTCTTCCAACCTGGTTGATTTTATGATTCTATGATTCTATTACCTTTCCCTCTTTTGCCACCTTTTTGTCTGTTTGATCAGCCATTCTGTTTCCCTTTTCTTGATCTGTGTCCCCATTCTGACGAGCTTTGCAGTGCATGATGGCCACCTTCAAGGCCTTCTGGACTGCTTCCAAGAGTTTCAAGATCTCTTCTGCGTATTTGATACCTTTGCCCTCTGTGGATGAATTTCTTGCTAGCAGAGGACACGAATTGATAAACATGAGCAACCCGTGCTGGGAAGTGTCCTTGGGCCCGTCTCAGGCTCAGGAAACCAAACTGTAAACAGTGAGCACCCCACACACAGCTGCAGTGGGCAGAGTTAGCCAGCCCAAGGGGGCTGGGTTAGCCAGCCTAGGGGATGACCCCTAAGAATGTTACTGTAAATCAGCCAATCTGCATCTCACATGTAACCTTGTACCCTCCACATGTAACCAATCCTAAACTAAGTTAGTTGTGCACGCCTCTTGCAAGAAAGCATAAACCTCACTGTACACAGAAATAAAACTGGAGAATGACCATCTAACCATATTGGTGAACCAAGAGTCATTTTGCCCAGGTGCTCCACCGGCAAATGGCGCCTGAACAGTGAAACAGGCGTTCAGGTAAGACCAAGGCAGGCCGGCAGTGGGAAGGACCGCGTTCAAGAGGGCTGGGGTTGGTAAATGTGCCGACCACCCTGTGGACATTTTCGTATCGAAAAATAATGTCAACCAGTGACACTGAACCAAAGGGCGTTGCCCAAGGAAGGGGGGCAATAGCTGGAAGCTGGGCACTCTCAGTGAAACAGGTAAGGCCGCAAATGGAAACGGACGCAGCACTGTCTTTGCTGGCGTGTATTGTCTCTAAGAGAGGTGTTCCGTCAGATATGAAAAAGCTCCGAGAGCTGCTGACCTGGGTGCAAACGCAGGGTCATATGTGTGAGCCTCCCATGATCTTTAAGCTGGAAGCTTGGTGGGAGCTCGGAGACGTGCTGTGGGACGCGGTTATTACTGATGGCAAGGACTCTAAGATCGCTCAAAAGCTTGCTTCCACTTGGTGCGATGTGCTAACATACGTTACTAGAAATGAAAGCCGAAAGAAACATTGCAATGGCGGCTTCACAGTCACTTCTGGCTGCTCCGGCCACTACCGGAAGTCCCGATGCGAGAACGGCCCCAGCCTCCACCCCTGCCCCGCCCCAAGTGCCCCATCGCTGCCAGCAGCAGAGAGAGAGAGTTCCGTAGCTCGGTTTTGCAGACTCAGTCGTGCCGCCTGTGCCAGTTAGAAGCAAGCTAGAATGTTTTGGTAAAAGAACTAGATAACGGGCAGTGAAATGAAAACAATTGATGTCAACTTCTCTCACAGTTACGCTGAGAACTCTGGGAAGAAGAAGTAAAACTTTCTCCATTTTGTCTTTTTCTTCTGCCTTTGCCTTCAGACCTAGTCACATCTCATTAACCTTGCTCCTACTAACCTTGCTCCCTAACCTCTTGGCTGCACCTCTCTTCTTCCTGAGAACTGGGGTAAGGTTGAGAGGGCCGGGGGAGGTGTTGGGGTGGTTTGAGAGCCCCTCCTGGGGACTCAGGTTTCTGGGAGGGGAGTTGTGCTTTTGTATTGTTTATCCTTTGTATATTTCTGTATATAATTGTATATAACTGTATATATTGTAAATAGCTGCTTGTAAATTCTGCTAGCTGTAAATAAATTGCTTCATCTATATTCCCAGGGTCCGTCTGAGTTAGCTGGGGCAAATACGAAGTGTTTGTATTTGGGCGGGTAAGAGCCCAAACCATCACATTTTTAATTGGCTTTCCCAACGTGGGGCTAGATATATTTGAGTGATTGGAAATTAGCTCTGGAAATTAAGATGGATCTAATCAAGCAGCTAATGTATTTGGTTGGGGCATTGCTCTGGTCTGGTTTTGTTTTCTTGGCATTTAGTTGGATAAAAGCTCAAATTGTTGCTTATTTTATTGATCTGGCTTATAATAAGGCTAAAGCTAAGGTTTCAGATATGTTCTGGAGCTGGGGTGATTTTATTCTTGGTTATGCTGGTTTTAATATCTCTGACAATATTACCAAGGATATTACAGGAGCTCTGGACAATAATGTGACAATCAATGGAAATTCTGCTTTAAGTACGGCTCTAATGAGAGTTATTCAGCCTAAGACAGGAATTCCAACTGTTTGCTTAGGGACATGCTCGTGTAAAACTGTTTTGCTACTCACCATTTTTAATATTTGCCTCATGATTTTAATATTCATATTAATTTTGGCATTATTGGTGAAAAATTCAAAACCAGCTTCTGTAAGAGCTAGGAAAAATTCTGTCTCAAAACCAAATTCAGGAGAGGCTGAGGGAGCTGGGGTTGTTTAGCCTGGAGAAGAGGAGGCTCAGGGGTGATCTTATTACTGTCTACATTTACCTGAAAGCGCATTGTAGCCAAGTTGTGCCGGGGTAGGTATAGGCTGGATGTTAGGAGGAAGTTCTTCACAGAGAGAGTGATTTCCCGTTGTAATGGGCTGCCCAGGGAGGTGGTGGAGGCACCATCCCTAGAGGTCTTCAAGAAAAGACTGGATGGGGCACTTGGTGCTGTGGTCTAGTTGACTGGATAGGGCTGGGTGCTAGGTTGGACTGGATGATCTTGGAGGTCTCTTCCAACCTGGTTGATTCTATGATTCTATGATTCTGTTGAGTGTAATTTTAGGTCTTGTAATTTTGATTTTCATATTAATTTTGGCATTCTGTAAGAAAAACATGAGTGCAATGCCTTTTAGAACTAAGAAGCTGTCTGTATCCCAGATGAAAGTAAACAATGTACCAGTGTAAACCAAAACGAAGATAACCCGGGGGCACAGCAAGGAGCTACCACTGTACTTTCCCCTCCAGATTCTGGGAAAGCTGCCAATGTTCCTATGGGGAATAACATGGCAGGATTCCCAGGAGTACACGGAAATAATCAAACTCAAGATGCTCCGTCAACTAACAACACTAATTCAGCCAGTTCTAATCCCCTGGCAGCAGATAAAAAAGACTCTACCTCTAAGGCATATCTGAACTCACAGTCCTCAGGCCAGACCCCCAATGATTCAAAGCCGCCAGCAGACTCATCAAAGGCTGTCTCTGCACAGGCTATCTTAGCGCCTGCCAAGGAGAAATCTAAGACACGACATTTGACAAAGAGTGATTCAAAAGAGGATTTAGGAGAGGGGACCTCTGGTGAGCAATAGGAGGAAGAGGAGACAAAAAGTCTTCGAGATTTAGCAAACATGCTCAGATCCCAGTACTCTGATGAGAGGAGTGCTGTGAGGTTGGCTGCCAAGAAAGAGGATGGTTCCAATGAGTTTAAGAGTGCTATTAGGAAGGTTCTGTTTCTAGGCCAGGGACAACCAGATCGACAAGAGGAAGAGGAGGAGGATGACATCCAGGACTCCAATGATCCATTCAGAGAGGTCAGGAAAGTTAGAAAGGAATACTCAAGGGTATCAGGTGAACCAATCGTAAGCTGGCTAGTGAGATGCCGTAGCATTAGTGCAAATGCCCTACAGGTAGGAAACAAGTCTGCCACGCAGCTAGGACCACTCACTAAGGAGAGTGGAGTGGACAAATACCTGGCAAGTCCTCTTGGAAAGGTTAGATGGTGGACACGCCTTATGTTGGCTGTGGCTATGAGATATCCTTCCTGAGATGATCTGCCATGGGCTGCCAAGAAGTGGAACACCATTGAGGAGGGAATTAAGCTTCTGAAGGAGTTTGCTGTGAAGGAAGTGCTATATGGAGATCATGGCACATATGAGCCTGAGGACATTCCTCTTGGAACAGGTCTCATGAAGAAGCTGATTAAGCTTGCTCCTTCATCCTATGCTAACATCTTGGCCAGCAAGTTTCTATCAAGAAGTGATAATGGAAGGTCTTTCACTGTTGGTGAATTCACTGACCAGCTCAGGCAAATAGAGGACAGCTTGTCACATTCTGCCCTAGTCTCTGCCATACAAACTATGACTACAGAGATCAAGGGGATGAAAGAAGGCATTGAGAATGGCATTAAGAACAGCATGAAAGAACTGAAGGAGGATCTTAAAACCTCAATTTCCAATGTGGTAAGGGATACCATTCCTGCATCATCTGAACGGGTGCATGTTTCTGCCATCAGGAACAGACGCCCCCCTCCTGCAAGGCAATTCCAGTCCAGGAGGAGACAAATTCCACCTAGACATCAGCAATCACGTGTGTCACTGTGGATAATTCTGCGTGACACATATGGGGAGAACATGAACAAGTGGGATGGTAAACCTACTTCAGCTCTTTCAAAAAGAGTCAGGGAACTGCAGAGTGGCAGAAACAGAGGCAGCAATGCCAGAAAAGTAGCTGTCACTTCTTGAGCTTCCCAGAGCAACTGCAATTTTTCCAACAATTGCAACTTCTCTCCCAAAAACACCAATCATTGTGTACACCCTACATGCCATGTTCAGCATTAGGGGTGCCCTGCCTCCAGCCAGGAGGAGGAAAGGGATAGTGGAGAGAACTGAATCTATTGGAATGTATTCATTAGGTGGCCTGGCAGTTCAAGAGTTTGGAAATACAGGGCTTTAGTTGACACAGGTGCTCAGTGTACTTTATTGCCATTCAATTGCAAAGGGACAGAGTCCATATCTGGTTTTGGAATCACTGGTGGATCTCAAGAGTTAACTAAGATACAGGCTGAGATAAGTTTAACTGGTAAAGAGTTGAAGAAACATACTATTGTAAGTGGTCCTGATGTGCCTTGCATTCTGGGAATTAATTTTTTGAGACAAGATTGTTTCAAAGATCCTGAAGACCACAAATGGGCATTTGGAATAGCATCTGTAGAGATTGAGGATGGTAAATTGAAATTCTCCATTAGACCTGAACTTTCAGATGAATCTGCAGTTGTTGGACATTATTGGCGCAAACCGGTGGAGCACCTGGGTAAAATGACTCTTTGTTCACCAATATGGTTAGATGGTGTCCTGGAGTCCTGTACCCCTAAATTCCTCTCCTGCCAGGACTTCGGGGGGAAAGGGGAAAAGCTGCCTGGTTTCCCCCCCCCTCGCCTGCCCTGCAGCCGTGAAGGGGGCGGGGACTGCCCCGTGAAGGGGGCGACTGCCCCGTGAGTTCCCGCGCTGGAGCCAGGCTGGGATTGGCCGTGCGCTTTCACGCCTAAGGTGTGGTAACTCTGCCCTTTGTCTAGCGAAGGGTATAAATATTGGGGGTCTTCCCGCCTTTGGGGTTCCCGCTTTGGATTTTGCCTGTGTTGAACGTATGTCTCTGCCTGAGCTCACACACTCTCCTGTGCCTGGACTGCAGAGAGACCAAGGATTCGCTTTCCTGTTAGGCACACCTTTGTGTGCCTAACGACCCTTAACGACTCCTGCAGCCGCTGGAAAGGAAGAGAAGGACAGACCGCATGAGTCAGCCTGAGTGAGTTATTTGGCTTAGCTTAATTTAGTAAGAAACCGCTATTAATTAATAGCTGAGTCCTTTTCCAACCTCTGACTTCCAAAATATAGTCAGATTATTGATGGTATCCTTGTAGACTTAATTCTCATGCAACTGAACCTGTTTATCAAACGAAATTAATCTTTGTATATATAGTTGTGGGGGTGGGTTTTTGGAAAAATAAAAAAATATCTATTTTTGATAAATTCTCGACTCGGCCACGTATTTCTGCCCTCCGCAACATATGGTCATAGTCTGCTTTATTTCCATGATACAGAGACTTATATGCATTCTAGCAAGATGCGTGCTCCACCAAGATTGGTTACAATCAGAGGGTACAGGGTTACATGTAAGGCATGGATAGGTCAATCATAGAATCAACCAGGTTGGAAGATTCTACCATAACAATCTGAGTGTCAGCCTCTAGGGCTAGCTAAACTCTGCCCACCTGCAGCTGCACTCCACCCCCTACAGCTGCATCTGGGGGGAACTACCCTGTGTCTGGTACCTTAATTCCCAAGATGGACTCAAGGACCCTCCCAGCATGGGTTGCTCATGTCTATGATTTCTGTGTCCTCTGCTAGCAAGAATTCTCCAACAGGACATCATGACATAGAGGATCTGGAAGTGCCAATTGCTACTCAAACTGTACACCACAGGCAGTACAGAACTAACCGTTACTCTTTGCTGCCCATTCATCAGGTGATTCGTTAACTGGAGAGTCAGGCTGTCATCGAGAAAGCTCATTCACCTTTCAACAGTCCCATCTGGCCTGTACGCAAGCCTAACAGAGACTGGAGACTGACAGTTGATTTTTGTGCCCTGAACGAGGTGACTCCACCCATGAGAACAGCTGTGCCGGACATGCTGGAACTCCAGTGCGAGCTGGAATCAAAGGAGGCTAAATGGTATGCAACCATAGACATTGCTAATGCTTTCTTCTCTATTCCCATAGCAAAGGAGTGCAGGCCTCAGTTTGCACTCACCTGGAGAGGAATCCAGTACCAGTTCAATCGTTTGCCTCAGGGGTGGAAACACAGCTCAACCATCTGCCACTCAGTCATCCACAATGCACTGGAGAAAGGTAAAGCTCCAGAGCACATCCAGTTCATCGACGACATCATTGTGTGGGGCCAAACTGCTGAGGAAGTTTTCGAGAAAGGTAACAAAATCATTGACATTCTGTTGCAAGCAGGTTTTGATATTAAGAGAGACAAGGTCAAAGAACCTGCCAGAGAAATTCAGTTTCTGGGAGTGCAGTGGCAGGATGGTCGCTGTCACATTCCTCAGGATGTGATGAACAAAGTCTCCAACATGGCAGTTCCCACCAATAAGAAGGACACTCTATCTTTCTTGGTTGCAGTGGGATTTTGGAGACTATACATTCATGGATTCAGTCAAATTCATAGAATCATAGAATGAACCAGGTTGGAAGAGACCTCCAAGACCATCCAGTCCAGCATATCCCCCAGCCCTAGCCAGTCAACTAGACTATGGCACTAAGTGCCTCATCCAGTCTTTTCTTGAACACCTCCAGGGACGGTGCCTCCACCACCTCCCTGGACAGCCCACTCCAATGCCAATCACTGTCTCTGTGAAGAACTTCCTCCTAATATCCAGCCTATACTTTCCCTGGCACAACTTGAGACTGTGTCCCCTTGTTCTATTGCTGGTTGCCTGGGAGAAGAGGCCAACCCCCACCTGGCTACAATGTCCCTTCAGGTAGTTGTAGACAGTAATAAGATCACCCCTGAGCCTCCTCTTCTCTAGGCTAAACAACCCCAGCTCCCTCAGCCTCTCCTCATAGGGACTGTTCCAGGCCCCTCACCAGCATTGTCACCATTCTCTGGACACGTTCCAGCATCTCAACATCTCTCTTGAATTGAGGAGCCTGGAACTGGACACAGTATTCAACGAGTGGCCTGACCAGTGTTGAGTACAGGGGAAGAATAACCTCCCTCGTCCTATTGGCCACACTGTTCCTGATACAGGCCAGGATGCTGTTGGCTCTCTTGGCCACCTGGGCACACTGCTAGCTGCTATCTACCAGTACCCCCAGGTCCCTCTCCTCTTGGCTGCTTTCCAGCCACTCTGTCCCCAGCTTGGGGATGTTGTGGCCAAAGTGCAGGACCCAAATTGTCAAACCTCTGCATGATGTGACTCGTAAGAGAAACAATTTTGAGTGGGGACTGGAACTACAAGCAGACTTTGATCAGATCAAGCGAGAATTAGTCTATGCAGTGGGTTTGGGACCTGTGCAATCTGGTCCAGGCATTAAGAACATTCTGTACACGGCTGCCAGTGACAATGGTTCAACTTGGAGTCTTTGGCAGAGAGCTCCAAATGAGTCACGTGGTCGTCCACTTGGTTTCTGGGGTCGTAGCAAAAGAGGTTCAGAGGCAAATTACACCGCAACAGAGAAAGAGATACTAGCAGCTTATGAAGGAGTGAAAGCAGCTTCTGAAGTGATTGTGACTGAGTCACAATTGCTTTTAGATCCTAAACTGCCAGTTCTAAACTGGATGTTCAAAGGCAAAGGTTCATCACCACATCATCCCACCGATGCAACCTGGTCTAAATGGATGGCTTTGATAATGCAACGAGCACGAATGGGGAATCTTGATCGACCTGGTCTGGTGGAGGTGATAACCAACTGGCCAGAAGGCACAGATTGTACCAAACCTCCAGAGGAGAAAACAACTCATGCTGAGGAAGCTCCTCCCTATTATGAACTCTCTGATCAGGAAAAGAACTATGCTTTGTTCACAGATGGTTCCTGTCGTCTTGTTGGGAACAAGTGAAGATGGAAGTCAGCATTCTGGAGTCCTACCAGGAGAGGCACCAAAGCGAAAGATGGAGAAGGAGAATCCTGTCAGTTCGCTGAGGTAAAAGCTGTTCAACTTGCTCTTGATGTGGCTGAACGTCAGAATTGGCCTATCCTTTACCTCTACACTGACTCATGGATGGTAGCCAATGCTCTATGGGGTCGGCTAAAGGACTGGAAAAAGAACAGTTGGCAGTGGAAAGGAAAGCCTATTTGGAGTGCTGATCTATGGCAGGACATTGATGCACGGCTGGAGAGAATTCCAGTGAAGGTGCACCACATAGATGCACACATGTCCAAGAGCAGAGCCGCTGAGGAACACCAACACAACCAGCAGGCAGACCAAGCTGCTAAGATTTCTCAAGTTGATACCAACTCTAATCTTGACCTTGATTGGAAACACTGAGGTGAACTGTTCTTAGCCCGGTGGGCCCATGACTCATCTGGACATCAAGGCAGAGATGCAACATACCGATGGGCACGTGATAGGTCAATTGACTTGTCCATGGACGCTATCACCCAAGTTATCTATGAGTGTGACATTTGTGCTGCTATTAAGCAGGCAAAGTGAATCAAGCCCTTGTGGTATGGTGAGAGATAGTCAAAGTACAAGTATGGTGAAGCCTGGCAGATTGACTACATCACTTTACCTCGGTCTCGTTCTGGCAAGCAGTATGTGTTAACGATGGTAGAGGTCAGCACCGGATGGCTGGAAACCTATCCAGTTCTACATGCTACTGCACGTAATACCATTCTTGGCTTGGAGAGATGTGGAAGAATTTCTCACCAGTCGAGGACATAAAGTCATAAACATGGGTAACTGGCGCTGAGAACGTCCTTGGTTCCCAGCGAGGCCAGGAAACCGAGATGTAAACAACTGAGCACCCCACACACAGCTGCAGTGGGCAGAGACTAGATAACCAAGGGGGCTGGAGTGGGTGGTCTGGAAGGCTGACCCTTAGAATGTTGTGATAAGTTAACCTATGCACACCTTACATGTAACCCTGGACCCTCTGACTGTAACCAATCTTAAGCTGAGCACGCCTCTTGCTAGAATGCATATAAGTCACTGTATCACGGAAATAAAGTGGATTTGACCATCTAACCATATTGGTGAACAAGGAGTCATCTTCCCATAGCGCTCCACCGAACGTGATTCCCAACATCTGGCGCTCGAACAGAGGAGTCAGGACACAAGCCGGCCGCAGGTGAGACTGCGTTGGGGGCCGGAGGGTTGGCCCGAAGACAGAGGGGTCCGATCAACTTGTGGGACGTTCTCCGTATCGGAGAGAGTAAGCGTCATTCGGTGCCGCTGGGCCGGGTAGCGCTGCCCCGAGGTGGCAGTAGTCTGGACGTTCATTTCCGGAATGAACAGCCCGTGTGTAAGGCAGGTAAGGCCCACAGTGGATTTGCTGGGGCACTGCGTTTGCTGGCGTATTTATCTCGTGAGAGAAGTTCGACGGACATTGAGCTCTGAGAGCTGCTGGCCCGGGCGTGTGCGCAGGGTCATGCGAGTAAAGAGCCTCCCATGATTTTAAGATCGAAAGTGCAGCGGGAGGTCGGAGACGCACTGTGGGATGCGGTTCTTAGCAACGGCACAGACTTTGAGTCGCCCCGCCAGCTAAGTCCCGCCCGGCGGGAGGTGCTCCGCGCGTTACTAAAGATGACAGCCGAAAGAAACACGGCGGCGGTGGTCCTGTTACTTCTCCTGCCGGCCGCTACGAACAGCTCTGACGCGTGCGCGGCGCCAGGTTTCTCCTCCACTCCCGCCCCGAGCGTCCCGATAGAAGGCTCCGTGGTTCGGTTTTTCGGTCTCGGCAGAGCTGCTTCTGTTAAAGGCGTGGCTGGGAAGGTTGCCAGCTCTGTGGCGGAGTTGAAAATGAGCGTGCCGTACGATCCCGGCGGGCACCCATGTCGCCCGCCCCGCGCGCCCGCCTCCGCCCTCCTTCCCTACTGGAGCCGTGTCCGGTAACCCGATTGTAGTCACGTTGACCACAGGGACATCGGCAAGAGACATGTTAGAACGTATCCACGGCAGGGAGCGATACGCGGTTCGCAACAAGGTTGCTGGCGATTTGCCTTTATAGTACCATCTGTGACTGAAGCTGAGCCTGCGAGCCGCTCTGAGTACACAACTTTGCCACGAGGCATGCAGACCACACCAACTCTCTGCTGATTGTTCGTTGCAAAGCATTTGCAAGCCCCCGAGAAGAACTGGGCGTGTGCAATTGTTTATCACTATGTGAATGACTTTGTTTTCTGTCCCCGCTGACGAGTCTTAGTCTCCGAGAGACATCTCGTCTTGCTTCAGCTCTGTGGGCTGCACGTAGAAAGCTAAGGACTTTTTGATCGGTCTAACTGGAGCGCTGGGAGAGATGCGCTTGGGACTGAGTTGCGGCTGACGCACCCATGATGGCGGCTGCCCGTAGCGACTCACTGACACACCCATGATGGCGGCTGCCCGTAGCGACTCACTGACACACCCATAATGGCGGCTGCCTGCAGCGACCCGCCGGCAGCCAGTTACAATCGCTTCTCAGCTTGGAAAAGTTTTTGGACCTGCCGCGCGGAGGGCGGCTGCCTGCCGCTGTGTGTACTGTGTCGAATCTGCCGCTGTAGCCCGCGCGTCCCCGCGGATGACTGCATGCGATACGGGACACAGACTTTTAGTTTTCAGCCGGTAAAAGACGTTACTGAAGGTACAGAGGAACGGACGGTAAAGAGAGAATGGACCAACGGCAGACGCGACCGCACCGGACGGCTCGGGACCCTCCCTTTCCCGCGGCTCGGCGGAACAGTCTTCAGATCCGCCCCCTTCACCGCCGCACGCCCGCCCATCTCCGACGGACCGCATCCCAAAGCCGAGGGGTCTCCCGCGAGTCTTCAACAGCTGGGGGACTGAGGGGGATGCTGAGGGGTCGGTGGGGTGGGAAGGATTTGTGGGTTTCCTTGGGTCGTTTCGGAGTTTAGTCAATTTGCGTTTGTATGGCTACAGGGAGATTAGCAGTTCGATAGCTCACAGCTTCACCTCTGCCTTTTTTCTCTGTCTGTCTTGAAGAGCCTGAGAGGGAGGACGGCAGTTTGGAAGTTTTCAGAGTAGATTTCGTATTATGTACTAAGGATAGGTAATAGGGGGAAAGAAGGACGGAAACAGCAAGTGGTGGCTGACCAACAGCTGGGGGTTGGGCAAGCTGGAGGGCCGAGGACAAAAGCGGCGCTGCGGCTGCTGGCCTCCTCCCCCTCCTCCTCCCCCTCCTCCTCCCCCCCCCTCTAGCCACCTGTGGAGGGCCCGCGGGGCCCCGTTCCCCCCCCCCCCGCCCGTTGTTTCTTTTACGGATTTTTTTTTTCCTTGCTAGGAGGCAGCGAAGCCTCGAAGCTGTTTAGACAACACCAGATGCAAGGAGAGAGCTCTTCACTGAGGGACTGATTGGATACTGGAATGGGCTCCCCGGGGAGGTGGTAGAGTCGCCGTCCCTGGTGCCCTGGAGCTGTTCAAGGCAAGGTTGGACGTGGCGCTTGGTGCCATGGTCTGACCTTGAGCCCCGTGGTGAAGGGTTGGACTTGATGACCTATGAGGTCTCTTCCAACCCTGATGGTACTGTGATACTATGCTACTGAAGACAGATGTCAGAAGGTTTATGGAAATGATAGCAAGAATGACAAGGATGACTTAGGACCATTTTTGCCCCTGTTACAGGCATGGACACGCACAGGTGTATTTTTTTAGTCACCTGATGATAACAGTTTGCATTCCGGATGATAGCTGATAGTTCCTGGCTGGGGTATTTACCATCGCCTTACTGGTTAATTCTTTCTACAGACTACACAACAATGACTTTTGCACCCCCTGCTCAGTGGCAAAAAGAAAAAGAGGGAGATTGCTAGGACATAGCAGAGATGCCAATGCCACTGACCATGGGTGGAAACTTATACAGACACGGAAAGCACCAAGCAGGACAGACTAGAACTCAGATGCATTGCCTCTCACAGCGAGGGTGTAGGCACTGAGATCCACATTGCAAGTCACTAACCAGATTCTGGACTAGAAGCAGGGAATGATAGAGCTTGTAGGCTAATGCCAGTCAGCTCCTTCCCCCAATAACAGATAAAGACAGGACTAGTATAGAAGTTTACTGGAACAGCTGCTAATTGCAATGAAATGAGCCTTGTGACAATTCTGACTTTTCCCTTTTCTGAGAATACCATGGTATTGTTATCTTCTTGGGTTTTCTTTGCTTTCTTGAGGTTCCTATAGCTGATAGATTCTTAGAGTAAGATAAGTTAAGACTAAGGGTTTGTAGTTTTGGGAACTTAGGACATAAGGATGCTATGGGATGTTTTTCTTGGGTATTGTCATGGAGAGTAGCAAAAGGCTCTCTAAGCTTTTTGCTATATTGTGTAGTTTCTAGTGCCTCACATTCAAGCCAGAAGCATCGAAAACCCAAAACAATCTTTCAGTCCCATGGGAAGATTTCTCCCCAGGGTAAGTGAAAAGGTAAACACTGGCCATGTTTTCCCTTCCACTTGACCTCGCTTTCCAGACAACAGGGTATTGTTTTGGTTAAGTAGAAACGACTATCTCGGGCCTGCCCAGCACCTGCAGGTGGGCTGGCCTGAGGAGTGGTCTTTATATTGTTTGAGTAATATTATCCAATTATATAAATTGCTTACTGGTCTTTACCAATGTATGTGAACAACGTAAAAGTGGTCTGAATTGTGGGCTAGTCCTATTTTGGAGCATTATAAAAATGGTGGACAGGCCAGGATCGGGTGCTCGTGCTCTTGCTTTTGCCCTTGCGCCCTTGCCCTAGCCTTCTGGGTCTGCGTCTTGTCCTTCTGGGTTTTTCCAGCCTTTCTGGTTTTTTTTTTTCCCGGACTTAACAACAACAAACTGCTCGCCGATCTAGTCTCGCCTCGGGCGGACGCCGAGTCGCAGAGGCTAAAGCCTGCATGCCTGGACCCTGATCGGGAGAAAGAGACTCCTACCAAGCTACAGACTGTGAGTAGCTGACGAACTATTAACTCAAACCACAAAACCTCAAAAGAACTCTCTTTAAACATCATAGACTCTTTAATTTGCCATTTTCGGAAATGTTACTTTGATCTCAATCAAAAAGAATTCACAGTGGTGGTGTAGTTTCGGGAAGAGGGAATCCGCATTCTTTGCAATAAATCACTGATAAAATAGTCAACGCCTCGCGTATTTTCCCCATAACTCTGCCGCGAAACTGCGTTCCACAACAGATTTGGTGTCAGAAGTGGGATTGAGAAACTGAAGTAACAGCCGAGTTTAAAAATGGCCCAGTTCGGAAGGAGTTCTCCTGCACCAGTAGATGCCAGATCGCCAGATCTCACAGACACCCTGTATGCTAGATTTGCATCGGCGTTTGAATCAGCTAATTTTAGGAAAGCTCTGACGGCAAGGGAGGATGAGCCGATAGAGCAAATAAATGTTAGGTCAGCTAATATAATCGTGTCTCTCTACGAAGCTTTTGGAGATATCGAGGGAGTTGACAAAGAAAGTTTTTTTGATCTGGGTGTTGGCGTGTTCAGATCACAAGTTGATATAGAGTCTTGCAGGCATGTTGCAGAGGCCTGGAGGCTGGAGGCAGAGGCGCATAAACGTGAGATAGAGACGTGCAAACGTGAGGCAGGGATGTATAAACAGGAGGTCAAAAAGCTGAGTGATGAGAATGCCCGGAAAGAATTGCATTTAGAGCAGGCGCGTCAAGAAATCAAGTCGTTGCAGAGTGAGAGAGAAGCTCTGTTGAAAGACGCTGTCAGGCGGAACTTGAGCTTTCGCGCAGAGCCCGCTGTGACTGAGGACAGGATGAGAAGTATGGAGGAAAAGTTAGACAGGTTACTAAGCCGAAAGTCACGGTCCGGGAGCACTTCCCGAACGCAATCAGCCGTTAGTTCCCGCGCGGACACACCGCAGCCGCGATCGTATATCGGGTCCCGGACAGAAACTCCGCAGCCCTCGACCCACCGTCGGGAGTCAACTGGTTATCTAGGCTTGCCAATTTTTACTCCGATATGTCCTGAGAAGTCACAGCAGCCCGTGGTTCGCCGGAAAGAGCCGGTAGCTACCCCCTCTCAGACCCAGGAGTCGCAACTCTTGCGTTCTCCGCCTAGAGTCTCGCGCGCCGGTACACCTTCCCGCGATTTCTTTAAAATATCTCCGGTGAGGCATCTTCCTCAGCCAATGAATCCCCAACCAGTGGCAGAGCCGTCCCTGTTGCCGCTAAAGCCATGCGGCTCGATACCGCGTCCGCGTGAGGTGCCCGGACCGTTTAACTCACCAATGCCGGCTCAGCCAGCCGCCGCTTTGCCTCAGCCGCAGTCGGTTCCGGTCCCGGTGATTCAGCCGGAGCCTCTAACGCCTTCACAGCCGACTCTGCTTCAGCAGCCGATCTTGCAGACAACCCCGCTTCCGACGGTGCAGCTGCCAGCACAGGAGCTTCAGACGACCCCGCAGGTCCCGGCGCTTCAGTCGCCGCCACCAGCAGTAACGCAGCCGATAATCCAGCCGCGGGTCCTGCAGCAGCAGTCGTCCGCAATGCCGCAGGCAGCAGCTACAGTGCCGCTTTTCCCAGCTCAACCGTCTCCTCAATCTCAGTCCGTCCCAGCGTTCCAGCAAGTCCCGATGCCGCCATCTTCCCAACCATCTTCACAACAACAACAGCCGCCATCTTCTCAACCGCCACGCCCTGAGCAACCAGCGCTAAGCACGTCTGCGCAGCGCCACACCGCGTTGCAGCCTGCAGTTGCGTCTATTGATAGCGACACGGAAGTGGAGAAGGTGCACCACAAAATGAAGTCCTACTCCGTAAATCCTCTCTTTGCGTCTGAAACTTCGCAAGGACCGAAAGGAGGCAAAACAACAACCACGAAAATAAAATCGTACACAGAAACGCAGATAGATGATCTTAGGGAAACTTATTCCCGCATGCCTAATGAGTCTATAATTGAGTATGTGTACCGCGCGGTGCAAAGGGGGGCGGAAAGGATTATCTTATCTCGTGAAGAGGTGGGAAGAACTAACTGGGGACCCGAGGTATTTCTTGGGGATGGTCCTGAGGGAGACCTTGCGTTAAGTGCTAGGATTTTTCACTGGGCTAGTGTTTATGATTCTTCAGATAGGGGTGAACCTACAGAGTTTTGGATTAGATCCCCTGATGAGTTAAATGAAGCATTTACTATGGTTGCCTGTATCCAAGCTGTGAATCATAAGGGGTTATATGCACATGCCATGGATGCTCCAGTAGAGCCACACAGGCTTGGACCCCTGATAAAGGGTATGCCTGGCTTCATAAAGGCTGAAGGTATTAGGATAAGGAGACAAATCGAGAATGCAATACAAAAGAATGAAGAGCAAGGGCAAAGCTCACAAAGTGTAGTACATCATCCTACATGGAGGGAAGTGCTTACAGAACTAGCCACTCTAGGGAGACAAATGGGTTATCATGATCCTTTATCTGTGCCAGAATCTGTCTTTCAGAAGGAAAAGCAGTCTGGAGGCAGAAGCAGCTCTGCATCACGAGGAAAACACCAAACGGTGCGGCATGCCTGGACATCTGGCAACCGCAATGAGAGTCCACGATCGAGCCCACGATCAAGTCCCAGGGGGAGCCCTGAGCTTAATCGTCGCTCTGAATCTGGAATAATGTGGGTACCGACTTCTCAAGGTAGAGGTGTACTCCCACTGCAGGAACAGAAATATGCAGTGAAACCTCGTGATGTGTTTCAGAGGAAACAGAGCGTGATCCTGTGAAGAATGAGATCATGTTTGAGATAAAAAAAATGTTAGAACAGATACTAAAAGGCAATGGTAACGGTGTGCTAGTTTGAAGCAAGCTGGAATGTTTTGGTAACAGAACTAGATAACGGGCAGTGAAATTAAAACAATTGATG
Source organism: Pogoniulus pusillus (assembly GCF_015220805.1). Classification (NCBI taxonomy): domain Eukaryota; kingdom Metazoa; phylum Chordata; class Aves; order Piciformes; family Lybiidae; genus Pogoniulus; species Pogoniulus pusillus. The sequence goes on from NC_087308.1 coordinate 9,349,567, forward strand.
TCAACTTCTCTCACAGTCTCGCTGAGAACTCTGGGAAGAAGAAAGACTTTTTCTCCATTTTGTTTCTCACTCTTGCTTTTGCCTTAGACCTGGTCACATCTCATTAACCCTGCTCCTACTAACCTTGCTCCCTAACCTCTTGGCTGCACCTCTTTTCTTCCTGAGAACTGGGGTAAGGTTGAGAGGGCCGGGGGGAGGTGTTGGGGTGGTTTGGGAGCCCCTCCTGGGGACTCAGGTTTCTGGGAGGGGAGTTGTGCTTTTGTATTGTTTATCCTTTGTATATTTCTGTATATAATTGTATATAACTGTATATATTGTAAATAGCTGCTTGTAAATTCTGCTAGCTGTAAATAAATTGCTTCATCTATATTCCCAGGGTCCGTCTGAGTTAGCTGGGGCAAATTCAAAAGTGTGGGGGGGGCGGGGTAACCCCCAAACCATCACATTTTTTAATTGGATTTCCCAACGTGGGGCTAGATATTTTGGAGTGAGTGGAAATTAGCTCTGGGAATTAGGATGAAGCTAATCAAGCAGCTATTGTATTTGGTTGGTGCATTGCTCTGGTCTGGTTTTGTTTTCTTGGTATTTAGTTGGTTAAAAGGTCAAATTGTTGCTTATTTCATTGATCTGGCTTATAATAAGGCTAAAGCTAAGGTTTCAGATATGTTCTGGAGCTGGGGTGATTTTATTCTTGGTTATGCTGGTTTTAATATCTCTGAGAATATTACCAAGGATATTACAGGAGCTCTGGTCAATAATGTGACAATCAATGGAAATTCTGCTTTAAATATGGCTCTAATGAGAGTTATTCAGCCTAAGACAGGAATTCCAACTGTCTGCATAGGTACATGCTCGTGTAAAACTGTTTTTCTTCTCACAATTTTTAATATTTGCCTCATGATTTTAATATTCATATTAATTTTGGCATTATTGGTGAAAAATTCAAAACCAGTTTCTGTAAGAGCTAGGAAAAATTCTGTGTCTCAGAAGCAGTCTCTTTCACAGCAAAACAAGGGAACACAGTCATTGGCTTCCCCCTTGCCAGCCTCTGCCCCTCCTTCTCCAAGTGCTGGGAGCGCGGCCAATGTTCCCGCCACTAACGTAAACAATGATAGCAAAAACAAAAATAATGGTCAGAGTTTAGCAGGAGCCTCAGGAGCACAGACAGGTACCCAAAATCAGAATGTTCCCAGCAAAAATGAAAACACATCAGGGTTGGCAGGCATCCCAGGAGGACAGGCAAACAATCCCACTAATGCTAATGCTGGTAACGCTATCCCAGTCAGTCCAAATCCTAATGACACCAGCTCAGCCAATTCAAACCCCCAGCCAGCAGACCAGAACCAAAATCCTCCTGTTAAAAGCAAGGCAGATTTGAACTCACAAGCTCCAGGTCAGATCCCCAATAATACAAATGCTCCAAGTCAGACCCCTAAGGATTCAAACCCTCCAGGTCAGACTCCTAAAGATTCAAATCCTCCAGCAGACATATCCAAGTCTGTTGCTGCTCAGGCCCTTCTGGCACCTGCTAAGGCAAAAGCTAAGACAAAGAGTGGTTCACAGGAGGATGTAAGAGATGGGACCTCTAGTGATCAGCAAGGAGAAGAGGAAGAGGAGTCAGTTAGTCTGCGAGACCTTGTAGATGTGCTGAGACAACAATACTCAAGTGAGAGGAGCGCTGTGAGGTTAGCTGCCAGGAGAGAGGATGGTTCCAATGAGTTTAGGAATGCTATGAGGAAGATTGTGTTAGGCCCGGCACCACCAGAACAACAGGAGGAAGAGGAGGAAGATGACATCCAAGGCTCCAAGGATCCACACAGAGAGGTCAGGGAAGTTAGGAAGGAATACACAAGGGAATCAGGTGAGCCAATCTTAAGCTGGCTAGTGAGATGCCGTGGCATTGGTGCTAATGCTCTGCAGGTGGGAGACAAGTCTGCCAAGCAGCTGGGACCACTCACTAAGGAGAGTGGAGTGGACAAATACCTAGCAAGTCCTCTTGGTAGGGTTAGCTTGTGGACACGCCTTTTGTTGGCTGTGGCTATGAGATATCCTTCCCGAGATGATTTGCCATGGGCTGCCAAGAAGCGGAACACCGTTGAGCAGGGAATTAAGCTTCTGAAGGAGTTTGCTGTGAAGGAAGTGCTTTATGGAGATCATGGCACTCATGAGCCTGACGATATTCCTTTGGGAACAGGTCTCATGAAGAAGCTGATTAAGCTTGCTCCTTCATCCTATGCTAACATCTTGGCCAGTAAATTCCTAGCAAGGAGTGATAATGGAAGATCTTTCACTGTTGGTGAATTCACTGATCAGCTCAGGCAGATTGAGGACAGCTTGTCACATTCTGGCCTAATCTGTGCCATAAAAACTATGACTACAGAGATTAAAGATACTATGAAAGAACTGAAGGAGGATCTCAAAAATCTGGTAAAGGATACTATTCCTGCATCATCTGAATGGGTGCATGTTTCTGCAGTCAGGAACAGACGCCCACCTCCTGCAAGGCAATTCCAGCCCAGGAGGAGACAAATTCCACCTAGACAGCAGCAATCACGTGCGTCACTGTGGATACTTCTGCGTGACACATACGGGGAGAACATGAACAAATGGGATGGTAAACCTACTTCAGCTCTTTCAAAGAGGGTCAGGGATCTGCAGAGTGGCAGAAACAGAGGCAATAATGCCAGGAAAGTAGCTGTCACTTCTTGAGCTTCCCAGAGCAACTGCAATTTTTCCAACAATTGCAACTTCTCTCCCAAAAACACCAATCATTGTGTACACCCTACATGCCATGTTCAGCATTAGGGGTGCCCTGCCTCCAGCCAGGAGGAGGAAAGGGATAGTGGAGAGAACCGAATCTATTGGAATGTATTCATTAGGTGGCCTGGCAGTTCAAGAGTTCGGAAATACAGGGCTTTAGTTGACACTGGTGCTCAGTGTACTTTATTGCCATCAAATTGTAAAGGGACAGAGTCCATTTCTATTTTTGGAATCACTGGTGGATCTCAAGAGTTAACTAAGATACAAGCTGAGATCAGTTTAACTGGTAAAGAGTGGAAGAAACATACTATTGTAACTGGTCCTGATGCGCCTTGCATTTTGGGAATTGACTTTTTGAGACAAGGTTGTTTCAAAGATCCTAAGGTTCACAAATGGGCTTTTGGAATAGCATCTGTAGAGATTGAGGATGATAAATTGAAATTGTCCATTAGACCTGAACTTTCTGATGAATCTGCAGTTGTGGGACATCATGACATAGAGGACCTGGAAGTGCCAATTGCAACTCAAACTGTTCATCATAGACAGTACAGAACTAACCGTGACTCTTTGTTGCCCATTCATCAGCTGATTCGTCAACTGGAGAGTCAGGCTGTCATCGAGAAAGCTCATTCACCTTTCAACAGTCCCATCTGGCCTGTGCGCAAACCTACGGGCGACTGGAGACTGACAGTTGACTTTCGTGCCCTCAACGAGGTGACGCCACCCATGAGTGCAGCTGTGCCAGACATGCTGGAACTCTAGTACGAGCTGGAATCGAAGGAGGCTAAATGGTATGCAACCATAGACATTGCTAATGCTTTCTTCTCTATTCCCATAGCAAAGGAGTGCAGGCCTCAGTTTGCATTCACCTGGAGAGGAATCCAGTATCAGTTCAATCGTTTGCCTCAGGGGTGGAAACACAGCTCAACCATCTGTCACTCAGTCATTCACAATGCACTGGAGAAAGGTAAAGCTCCAGAGCACATCCAGTACATCGACGACATCATTGTGTGGGGCCAAACTGCTGAGGAAGTCTTCGAGAAAGGTAACAAAATCATTGACATTCTGTTGCAAGCAGGTTTTGCCATTAAGAGAGACAAGGTCAACGGACCTGCCAGAGAAATTCAGTTTCTGGGAGTGCGGTGGCAGGATGGTCGCCGGTACATTCCTCAGGATGTGATTAACAAAGTCTCTACCATGGCTGTTCCCACCAGTAAGAAGGACACACTTTCTTTTCTTGGTGTGGTGGGATTTTGGAGACTACACATTCCTGGTTTCAGTCAGATTGTCAAACCTCTGCATGATGTGACTCGTAAGAGAAACAATTTCGAGTGGGGACCTGAACAACAAGCAGCCTTTGATCAAATTAAACGAGAAGTAGTCCATGCAGTGGGCTTGGGTCCTGTGAGATCTGGTCCAGACATTAAAAACATTCTGTACACAGCTGCCAGTGACAATGGTCCAACTTGGAGTCTTTGGCAGAGAGCTCCAAATGAGACACGTGGTCGTCCTCTTGGTTTCTGGGGACGTTGCTACAGAGGTTCAGAGACATATTACACTGCAACTGAGAAAGAGATTCTAGCAGCCTATGAAGGAGTGAAAGCAGCTTCTGAAGTGATTGGAACTGAGTCACAATTGCTTTTAGCTCCTAGACTGCCAGTTCTAAACTGGATGTTCAAGGGCAAAGGTTCATCACCACATCATGCCACGGATGCAACCTGGTCTAAATGGATGGCTTTGATAACCCAACGAGCACGAATGGGTAATCTTGACCGACCTGGTCTGGTGGAAGTGATCACCAACTGGCCGGAAGGCACAGACTGTTCCAAACCTCCAGAGGAGAAAATAACTCGTGCTGAGGAAGCTCCTCCCTATGGTGATCTCTCTGATCAGGAAAAGAACTATGCTTTGTTCACAGACGGTTCCTGTCGTCTTGTTGGGAACAAGCGAAGATGGAAGTCAGCGGTTTGGAGTCCAACCAGGAGAGTTACCGAAACGAAAGATGGAGAAGGAGAATCCAGTCAGTTCGCTGAGGTAAAAGCTGTTCAACTTGCTCTTGATGTGGCTGAACGTGAGAATTGGCCTATCCTTTACCTCTACACCGACTCGTGGATGGTAGCCAATGCTCTATGGGGTTGGCTAAAGGACTGGAAGAAGAATGTTTGGCAGAGGAAAGGAAAGCCTATTTGGTGTGCTGATCTATGGCAGGACATTGATGCACGTCTGGAGAAAACTCCAGTGAAGGTGCGGCACGTAGATGCACACATGCCTAAGAGCAGAGCCACTGAGGAACATCAACATAACCAGAAGGCAGATCAAGCTGCTAAGATTGCTCAAGTTGATACCAACTCTGAACTTGACATTGACCTTGACTGGAAACACCGAGGTGAGTTGTTCTTAGCTCGGTGGGCCCATGATTCGTCTGGACATCAAGGCAGAGATGGAACATACCGATGGGCTCGCGATAGGTCAATTGACTTGTCCATGGACGCTATCACCCAAGTCATCTATGACTGTGACATTTGTGCTGCTATTAAGCAGGCTAAGCGAATTAAGCCCTTATGGTATGGTGAGAGATGGTCAAAGTACAGGTATGGTGAAGCCTGGCAGATTGACTACATCACTTTACCTCGATCTCATTCTGGCAAGCAGTATGTGCTAACGATGGTAGAAGCCAGCACTGGATGGTTGGAAACCTATCCAGTTTCACATGCTACTGCACGTAACACCATTGTTGGTTTGGAGAGACAAATCTTGTGGAGACATGGAACTCCAGAGAGAATCGAGTCAGACAATGGCACTCATTTCAAGAACAATCTTGTGAAAAACTGGGCCAAAGAGCATGGTATTGAATGGATCTATCACATACCCTACTATGCACCAGCTTCAGGGAAGATTGAACGCTACAACGGTTTGCTGAAAACCACCCTAAAAGCCATGGGGGGTGGAACTCTGAAAAACTGGGACAAACATTTAGCACAAGCTACCTGGTTGGTAAATTGTAGAGGTTCAGTAAACAGAGCAGGACCTGCACAATCAGATTTGGTCCAAACAGTAGACGGTGATAAAGTTCCTGTTGTACGTGAGAAGAATCTGTTAGGGAAAACTGTTTGGGTATTTTCTCCTTCGGGCGAAGGGAAACCTGTCCGAGGGGTGGTTTCTGCTGAAGGTCCTGGTCATACCTACTGGATAATGCAGGAGAATGGTGAAATCCAGTGTATTCCACAGAGAAATCTAACCTTAGCTGAGAGAGTTTAAATTCAAGTTGTTAGGAGTTTTCTGTTCTAGGTAACATCGGCGCCCAACACTGAGAGAATCTACGATAGAATCTACAGTACGTGAGCACGAACCCAACATCACCTGGGAGTCCCTGTTCTGAGCTTTTGAATCACCTACATCTGATTGAAGTGTGAACTGAACTTGTATATATTGTTTTATTGTAAATATTGGTTTAGATTAGATTGGATTATTCTCAGCGATACTCTGAGCGAAGTAGACAGGGGTGGATTGTGCTAGTTTGAAGCAAGCTGGAATGTTTTGGTAACAGAACTAGATAACGGGCAGTGAAATTAAAACAATTGATGTCAACTTCTGTCACAGTCTCGCTGAGAACTCTGGGAAGAAGAAAGACTTTTTCTCCATTTTGTTTCTCACTCTTGCTTTTGCCTTAGACCTGGTCACATCTCATTAACCCTGCTCCTACTAACCTTGCTCCCTAACCTCTTGGCTGCACCTCTTTTCTTCCTGAGAACTGGGGTAAGGTTGAGAGGGCCGGGGGGAGGTGTTGGGGTGGTTTGGGAGCCCCTCCTGGGGACTCAGGTTTCTGGGAGGGGAGTTGTGCTTTTGTATTGTTTATCCTTTGTATATTTCTGTATATAATTGTATATAACTGTATATATTGTAAATAGCTGCTTGTAAATTCTGCTAGCTGTAAATAAATTGCTTCATCTATATTCCCAGGGTCCGTCTGAGTTAGCTGGGGCAAATTCAAAAGTGTGGGGGGGCGGGGTAACCCCCAAACCATCACAAACGGAAAGGTGAAGCAGAACCGTAAGAAAGGCTCTGCAAGCACGTCTCCTACCAAGTCAGGTTCTCCTGATCGGGGAGGAGATAAGAGCAAATCAAAAAACTAGGCGTGGCGGTGAATGATTCAGGCCACACTCATCGCTCTGTTTCTGAATGTCGAAGGTCTGACAAACCTGAACCCTATATCATGATTCCTACTGGACCAACTAGAGCTGCTGTCAAATACCTAATAGATACAGGTGCACAAATTACACTGCTAAATGCACAACTAGCAAAGCATCTGAAAATCTTGCCATCCCGGAGAAAGGTAAACATAACAGGTGTTACAGGACAACCTGAAACATGCTATTTAGCCAAAGCACAGCTGTGGCTACCTGGGGAGAAAAGAAGTACCCTGGTAGAGTTAGCATTGGCTTCGTGTAAACATAATATCCTTGGATTTGATGTTCTAGCAGGTAGAAGATGGCATCTTCCTGACGGAACATTATGGAGCTTTGGTGCTTATGAGGTGAGGAATAAGAGGCAAAGGTTAGTCCGTACTTGTGTTCGCTTGTTGCAAACAGCTCCTCCATTGCCAAAGTCACACATTACTTGTGTTGCACAGTATCCATTGCCAGCTGCAGCTAAGCAAGGTATCACTGAAGTGATAACTGATCTTGAGAAGAGACAGATTATCACTAGAACTCATTCTCCTTACAATTCACCTGTTTGGCCAGTCCGAAAATCGAATGGCCGATGGAGATTGACGGTAGATTTCCGGAAGCTAAATAGTAACACTCCTCCTCTTACTGCAGCAGTTCCTAGTCTTTCGTCCACAGTGACAGCAATCCAAGCGGCTTCTCACACCTGGATGGCGACTCTAGACGTGAAGGACATGTTCTTCATGGTGCCATTGAGAGAAGAGGACAAACCGCAGTTTGCTTTTACCTGGCAAGGTATTCAGTACACATTCAACCGTCTTCCACAAGGGTACAAACACAGCGCAACCATTGCACACAATGCACTTGCAGCTTTGCTTGACACTGTTCAGCTTCCTAAGGATGTTAAGATGTACCATTACATTGATGATATCTTGGTGGGAGGGAATGACAAGGAGCAAGTTGGTGCAGTGGCTGAGAATATCCGAGAACTGTTGACTAGCCAGGGTTTGACAATTCCAAAGGAAAAGTGTCAAGGTCCAAGTCAAGAGGTAAAATTCCTGGGATCATGGTGGATAGCAGGTGCAGTGTCTGTGCCAGACGACACTCTTCAGAGCATTGAAAAGGGCCAAATACCCCAAAATAGAAAAGAGTTACAACAATTGTTGGGTACTCTGGGTTACTGGAGGAAACACATTCCAGGTTTCTCAGTAATTGCCCGTCCTCTGTATGATTTGCTTAAGAAGAACAAGCATTGGGATTGGACTCCAGAACATTCTGATAGTCTGAGGTTTCTAAAGGATGAACTAAAGGCATATCAGAAGTTGGGGCCCTTACACCCAAAAGATGCCCTGAGGGCTGAATGGGGTTTTTCCGCAAATGCCTCATACTGTGGAATTTTCCAGAGAGGACCCAATGGTCCTAGTAGAGCTCTCTTGTTTTCCTCAACAGCATTCAAAGAGGCCGAAATTCGGTACTCGGATTGGGAAAAGGGACTTCTTTCCCTAACTCGAGCTGTTAAGGAAGCAGAAAAGCTTCATACTGCACAAGATGTTGTAGTACAAGGCCCATTTCCTCTGCTAAAAGCGATCCTTAAAGGAACTCCTCCACCAGAAGGAATTGCCCAAAAGGCTACTGTTAGAAAGTGGTATGCCTACTTAGAGGGAATTTCACAGCTGATGCCGCTGAAAGAGGGACCTACAAAGGTATCCAAACTTCAGCAACCCATAAATCCTGATAAAGCTCTGCTTAGTCAGCCATATAAGCCTTCTCCTATTCAGGTAGCCCCTGAGATGACCGCAGACTCCGACAAATCGGGAGTGTGGTTCACAGATGCATCCTCTCGGAGGGTGGGGGCGAAGTGGCACTACAAAGCCGCTGCCTTGGAGATTGCTACAGGCCAGACCATCACTGAAGAAGGTGATGGCAGTGCACAGGTAGGGGAGTTGCGTGCTCTTATAATAGCAGCCGAGAAGGGAGCAACAACTATTTACACTGATTCTTATTCCACGTTCAAAGGCGCCACTGAGTGGATTTGCCAGTGGGAAGCGAATCAGTGGAAGGTATCAGGTACGGAAGTCTGGAGAGTCGAAGACTGGAAAAGGCTATTAGAGATTGGCCGATCCAGACCCCTCAAAGTTGGTTGGGTAGAAGGGCATTCCAAAAAGCAAACACCAGCTACCACTTGGAATAATCAAGCTGATTTCTTAGCAAAGATCAACATAGTGGATGAGGACAAAGGAGAATGGTGGAGATTAGCTGAGTGGCTTCATATTAAAAGAGGTCATTCAGGAAAAGCAGACCTTTACTTCGAGTGTAGGTCTAGAGGGTGGCCAGTTTCTATGAGTACCTGTAAGGAACTCATTTCATCTTGTCCACAGTGCAGAATCAGGCTTAAAACAAATCATCCCAATTTAGCTCCAGCACAGCATATCAGAGAGGACAAAAGGTTATGGAGCACATGGCAAGTTGACTATGTGGGTCCTTTAAAGCCCTCACACGGGAAGAAATATATACTGGTGGGGGTGGAAGTGGTTTCAGGATTAGTCATGGCTACAGCAACTAGTGTTGCCACAGGAGCTCAAACTATTGAGGTCTTGAAGCAGTGGTTTAGTGTCTTACCAATGCCAGAGTACATCCAAAGTGATAATGGATCTCACTTTACAGCATCTTCTGTACAAGACTGGGCTAAGGGTGAAGGGATCACATGGGTGTTTCATACTCCCTATTATCCTCAAGCTAATGGTATTGTAGAGAGAACAAATGCTCTGGTTAAGAAACATGCCATGGTATCCAAAGGTAACTGGGATAAACGCTTGCCATACGCAGTTTTCATTGTGAACAACAGATGGGGTAATTATGGTAGTCCTAAAATAAGGGCATTTTGTCCTGACAATCCAGTGGAGAATGTTAGTCATCCACCGGATAAATCTCAGCACTCTCAACAGTCATTACATAAATTACAGGTGGGACGGCCAGTAATGGTAAACTTACCTTCAATTGGAGTTGTGCCTATGACCCTGACAAAACCAAATGGGTTGTATGCTTGGGAAGCAACTGATGTAAGTGGGAAGACTCATCGTATCAGTGCATGATGGATTCTCCCAGACTTCTGAACTGCTTTGCGTATACCAGGTTTCCTGCTTTGTAAATGTTCAATAAAGCTTTGTTTATTCAGGGGGGTGGGCATAAGTATTAAGTTAGTTTAGATTAGAGTTATGCTTATGTATTAGTTATGTTAAGAGTTAGATGTAAGTTGTATTTCATTTTGCTTTTCCGATTCTTGGCTTAATGTGAGCCAGGGGGTGGAGTATGTCATGGAGAGTAGCAAAAGGCTCTCTAAGCTTTTTGCTATATTGTGTAGTTTCTAGTGCCTCACATTCAAGCCAGAAGCATCGAAAACCCAAAACAATCTTTCAGTCCCATGGGAAGATTTCTCCCCAGGGTAAGTGAAAAGGTAAACACTGGCCATGTTTTCCCTTCCACTTGACCTCGCTTTCCAGACAACAGGGTATTGTTTTGGTTAAGTAGAAACGACTATCTCGGGCCTGCCCAGCACCTGCAGGTGGGCTGGCCTGAGGAGTGGTCTTTATATTGTTTGAGTAATATTATCCAATTATATAAATTGCTTACTGGTCTTTACCAATGTATGTGAACAACGTAAAAGTGGTCTGAATTGTGGGCTAGTCCTATTTTGGAGCATTATAAAAATGGTGGACAGGCCAGGATCGGGTGCTCGTGCTCTTGCTTTTGCCCTTGCACCCTTGCCCTAGCCTTCTGGGTCTGCGTCTTGTCCTTCTGGGTTTTTCCAGCCTTTCTGTTTTTTTTTTTTCCCGGACTTAACAACAACAAACTGCTCGCCGATCTAGTCTCGCCTCGGGCGGACGCCGAGTCGCAGAGGCTAAAGCCTGCATGCCTGGACCCTGATCAGGAGAAAGAGACTCCTACCAAGCTACAGACTGTGAGTAGCTGACGAACTATTAACTCAAACCACAAAACCTCAAAAGAACTCTCTTTAAACATCATAGACTCTTTAATTTGCCATTTTCGGAAATGTTACTTTGATCTCAATCAAAAAGAATTCACAGTGGTGGTGTAGTTTCGGGAAGAGGGAATCCGCATTCTTTGCAATAAATCACTGATAAAATAGTCAACGCCTCGCGTATTTTCCCCATAACTCTGCCGCGAAACTGCGTTCCACGACAGGTATATCTAGGCATTATTGAAAAGGGGAATATGGGTTAGAGGACAGTAGGATAGCAGAAGAAATCTTTTCCTTCTCGAGATTTTTCTAACCACAGCATACAGACTAGACCAGTGGATCTGCTAGCCTAGGCAATGGATGTGTCTGCATTTGTTCTTGTATCTGCTTGTGTTTGACCATTTATCTTCACAGGCCTTGATGAAGACCAACCTGATTATGACCAACCTGTTTTTTCCCTAAAGTGAGCAGAAGTCTTGCTCAGATGGCAGAACTGTGAAAGGACTTGAAAGAAGCACTGACATGATGATTGTATTTGTATGGATCATTAAGGTTTGGACCATGGCTAACGAATTTGGGTATTTTATGAGTTTTCAGTGATTGTGGTTTAATGGAATAGGTTCAGTTTGACAGCTTTGTAAAGGCCAAAGCCCACTCAAATTGGCATAAGATGGCAATGTGACTTTTTTCTCTTGCAAGGGCCCTGCAAGAGATAAAAAAACACTGCCCTAAATTCTAAAAGCAGATGAAGAACTGTGGGAAAAGGCCTAAGTAGAATAGACTGATAGTAACATCTAGGGCATATCTTTGTATTGTATTTAGAGGTTAGTAGTTCTTAAGCACAATAGTCAGACACAGCTCATAGCTAAGGAGTGTAATGAGAACGTCAAGTGAACCCAGAACTATGGGAGTCTGAGAAGAATACTCGACAGCTGAGTGATCTGCGAGTCTGCAGCATCAACTGCCACACAGAGCCAGCGCAGACGTGGCACACCTGCACTCTCCTGTGACTGTGATGTTCGTCTGCACTTTTGGGTTTCTGAACGAATGACTTACTGTCGCTTGCAGAAATAGCTTTTGGGATTGTTAGCTAAGCTTGGGTTGTTAGCTTGCCAGACTAATGCTACTGATGAAAGCTCTAACAGGTTTATTCCTTTTGATTGTAGCACTGTTGATTTGTAGCTGCACCATTCACCCCTGTGTTAAACAGCCTATGATAACTTCCTTAGCAATGAGGGCGGACACTGCGGTTCAAACGACACTGACAAGGCCCATATTAGACCTTTAGGTGCTTTTGGAGCAAACAATTGGTGTTATGGTGTTAAAGCATCAAGAAGGGGCCGAGGTCATCTGTTGTGGAACAACAGAACCGCCAAGGTACTTCCCACTGGTGTGTTCCTTATTTGTGGTGATAGAGCCTGGCAAGGCATACCAAAGAACGTTTATGGAGGTCCATGTTATCTGGGTAAATTGACAATGTTTGCCCCTCATCTTAGTCAGCTCAGGGACCTAGCCCGACACCGGTCTAAGCGATCTTTAGAATTGAGTCCTAATTGCAATGACAACGTTCAATTATTATCCACAGCTGCTCGTGTTGCCTTAGCTGTATTTCTACCAGGAGGAGCAGCTGGAAAAGCATTAGTACAGCTAGAGAGACTCACGTGTTGGTCAGCAAAACAAGCCAATGTCACCACAAAGGTTTTAGGACAACTATTGGTTGATCAAAATTGCCTTCGTCATGCCCTATTGCAAAATCGAGCAACCGTTGATTTTCTTTTGCTAGCCCAAGGACACGGCTGCCAGGACTTCGAAGGGATGTGTTGTTTGAATTTATCAGATCATGGTGAGTCCGTTCACAAGAGTATAACCTGGTTGAAAGGCCGTATTGACAAGATCGAAAAGGAAACATCGACTTTTGATGACTGGTTGCAGAACCTGTTTGGGACAATCCCGGGGTGGTTAAGCAGCTTATTAGGAGAAGGCTTACAGCTATTTTTTATTTTCATAATAATTCTGCTATGCGCTTGTATTGTCTTTGCTTGCATTAAGAAGAGCTTAACTAAGGTAGTTAGCCAGGTGTGGGTTGCTCAAAAAGAAAAAGAGGGAATTGTGGAAGAATTTCTCACCAGTCGAGGACATAAAGTCATAAACATGGGTAACTGGCGCTGAGAACGTCCTTGGTTCCCAGCGAGGCTAGGAAATCGAGATGTAAACAACTGAGCACCCCACACACAGCTGCAGTGGGCAGAGACTAGATAACTAAGGGGGCTGGAGTGGGTGGTCTGGAAGGCTGACCCTTAGAATGTTGTGATAAGTTAACCTATGCACACCTTACATGTAACCCTGGACCCTCTGACTGTAACCAATCTTAAGCTGAGCACGCCTCTTGCTAGAATGCATATAAGTCACTGTATCACGGAAATAAAGTGGATTTGACCATCTAACCATATTGGTGAACAAGGAGTCATCTTCCCATAGCGCTCCACCGAACGTGATTCCCAACAGAGAGACAAATCATGTGGAGACATGTAACTCCAGAGAGAATCGAGTCAGACAATGGCACTCATTTGAAGAGCAATCTTGTGAAAAAGTGGGCCAAAGAGCACGGTATGGAGTGGATCTACCACATACTCTACTATGCACCAGCTTCAGGGAAGATTGAGCGCTACAGTGGTTTGCTGAAAACCACCCTAAAAGGCATGGGGGGTGGAACTCTGAAAAACTGGGACAAACATTTAGCAGAAGCTACCTGGTTGGTAAATAGTAGAGGTTCAGTAAACAGAGCAGGACCTGCACAGTCAGACTTGGTCCAAACAGTAGATGGTGATAAAGTTCCTGTTGTACGTGAAAATAATCTGTTAGGTGTTGGAGAATTCTTGTTAGCAGAGGACACAGAAATGATAAACATGAGCAACTGTGCTGAGAAACGTCCTTGGGACGCTGCTAGCCCAGGAAATCAAACTGTAAACAAGTGAACACCCAACACACATCTGCAGTGGGCAGAGTTAGATAGCCAAGGGGGCTGTAGTAGGTGGTCTGGAGGGCTGACCCTTAGAATGTTATGGTATGCTGACCTATCTACGCCTTACAAGTAACCCTGTACCCTCTGATTGTAACCAGTCTTGGTGGAGCACGCCTCTTGCTAGAATGCATATAAGACACTGTATCACGGAAATAAAGTTGATTATGACCATCTAACCATATTGGTGAACAAAGAGTCATTTTACCCAAGGTGCTCCACCGGCGAAACACCGACATTTGGCGCCTGAACAGTGAATCAGGTATTCGGGCCATACCGAGGCAGGCCGGCAGCGGGAAGGACCGCGTTCAAGAGGCCAGAGAGTTGGGAAAAAGGGGCCAATCATCCTGAGGACGTTTTTCGTATCGAAAAAATCAACGTCACTGGTGCCACCGGACCGGAGGGCATAGCTGAAAGAAGGGAGCGAATGCCGGACATCCACGCCGCGGGTGGGTACTCCGAGTTGAACAGGCAAGGCCACGTGGCAACGGCCGTGGCACTGTCCCCGCTGATGACTTTTAGTCTCCGAGAGACATCTCGTCAGACTTGCTTAAGCTCTGTGGGCTGAGCACATAAGGAGGCTAGAGGACATTATATCGGTCTAGCCAGAGCTCTGGGAGAGACGTGGGAGAGACTCGCTTGGGACTGAGTTGCTGCTGACTGTAGTCCTGTTAAAATCGCTCAAATCCGCCTGGCGAGACTTCAACCATTGCCTTAGTGGACAAAAATCCCGCCAGCAGGCGATGGATTCCGTGTGTCACTGGGAACCGCCCCCGACCAGCACCCGTAATGGCGGCTGCCTGTAGCGACTCACCGACACCCCGTAATGGTGACTGCCAATAGCCACCCGACGGCAGCAAGCTACAAAAGCTTCTCAGCTTGAAAAGGTTTTTCGGGACTGCCGTGCAAAGAGCGGCTGCCTGCGGCCGTGAGTGCTGTGTCGAATCTACCGCTGTAGCGAAACTGCCAGCTGCTGCGGCGCCTTCTTACCGCGATCGCCGTGTCTGTTTATCAACCGAAATGCAGCCCCCCCCACTCGCACCGGACCTTCAGGAAAGCCAGACATGGTTCAAACTAGGTCCAAGCTTTATAATACTTGTAAAACTGTGGGCACCCAAACAGAGCCCACCTGTAGGAATGCAGGTGTCCAGACGTCTGGATGTGAGGAGTGCTGGAGCCTGGCACTCGAAGTCGAGGGAGACACAGACATTGGCTGCATTAGGTGTGAGCAGATTAATAGTCTGCTTAACCTGGTGGCTGAACTCAAGGGAGAGGTGGAACGCCTGAAGGCTGAAAGGGAATGTAAAAGAGAGCAACATGCTCTGCAGTCCCCCTTGCCAGAGGGAGATGAACGGAGCAACCAAGGAGAATGGATGCAGGTGCCTGCCAGAAGGGGCAAGGGAAAACCCTTCCAGCCATCTTCACATCCCGAGCTGCCCTTACATAACAGATATAGGGCACTAGAGGTTGAGGATGAGGTGATCCTGGAGCAGGCAGAAGCATCACCGGCTGGGAGGGCAACTGAGACAAATCAGTTGCCCCCTCGCATCAGAACAAGTACCCAGAAGAAAAAGAGGAGGGAAATTGTTATCGGTGATTCCCTTCTGCAGGGAACAGAGGGCCCCATATGCCGGCCAGACCCCTTCCACAGGGAGGTCTGCTGCCTCCCTGGAGCCCGGGTCAGGGATGTTACCAGGAGGCTGCCTACTGTAGTGCAGCCCTCTGATTACTATCTCTTATTAGTTATACAGGCAGGGAATGATGAAATTAATAACAGAGGGCTAAAAGCTATCAAAAGGGACTTTAAGACACTGGGGAAAGCAGTTGAGGGAGCAGGGGCACAGGTAATCTTTTCATCTATACCCTTAGTTACAGGCTGGAATACAGAGAAGAATAGGAAAGCGTATTTGATGAACAAGTGGCTCAGAGGTTGGTGCCTCCAACATAACTTTGGATTCTTTGATCTTGGGGAACTTCATCTTGCCACAGGTCTGCAATCAGCAGATGGGATACAACTGTCACAGAAGGGGAGAAGGACCCTGGCACATAAGCTGGCTGGGCTTGTTGAGAGGGCTTTAAACTAGAATGGAAGGGGGAGTGGGTTAAACATGACAGCACCAGAGATAAAACAAATGGAATTGAGGATGGTAGGCTAGAGCTAGGGGTAAAAGCAGCAGCCCAGCTGAAGTGCATGTACACAAATGCATGCAGTATGGGTAACAAACAAGAGGAGCTGGAAGCTTTGGTGCTGGAGGAAAACTATGATATTGTCGCCATCACTGAAACGTGGTGGGATGGCTCACATGATTGAAGTGCTGTAATCAATGGCTACAGACATCAGGAGAGACAGGCAAGGGAGAAAGGGCGGGGGAGTGGCTATGTATATTAGGGATGCTCTGGATGTCGTGGAGGTAGAAATCAGGGATGATCAAGTTGAGTCATTATGGGTGAGACTTAAGGCGAAGGCCAACAAGGCTGATATCCTGGTTGGAGTCTGTTACAGACCACCCAACCAGGAAGAAGAGGTTGATTTATTACTCTTTAAGCAACTGGAGGCTGCCTCAAGATCACCTGCCCTTGTTCTGGTGGGCTACTTTAACCTACCAGACATCTGCTGGGACTTAAACACTGCAGAGAAGAAGCAGTCTAGAAGGTTTCTGCAATGTGTGGAAGACAACTTCCTATCCCAGCTGTTACGTGAGCCTACCAGGGGGGCAGCTCTGCTTGACCTGCTGCTCACAAATAGAGAGGGGCTGGTGGGGGATGTGGTGGTTGGAGGCTGCCTGGGGTCCAGTGACCATGAAATTATAGAGTTTTCAATACATGGAGAAACCAGGAGGGGCATCAACAGAACCTCCACAGTGGACTTCCGAAGGGCAGAAATCAGCCTATTTAAGGAACTAATTCAGAAAGTTCCTTGGGAAATAGCCCTTGAAAACAAAGGGGTCCAGGAAGGTTGGACCTGCTTCAAGAAAGAACTCCTGAAGGCACAGGAGCAGGCAGTGCCATTGAGCCGGAAGATGAGCCGACGAGGGAGGCAGCCAGGCTGGATGGGCAGGGAGCTGCTGAAGGAATTAAAGATTAAAAAGAGAGTGTATCACCTTTGGAAAAGAGGGGAGGTGTCCCAGGAGAAGTTCAAGGAAGTTGCTAGGTCTTGTAGAGGAAAAATTAGAGAGGCAAAAGCGCACTTGGAGCTCAGGCTGGCCACGGCTGTCAAGGAAAATAAAAAGTGTTTCTTTAAATATATGAATGGCAAGAGAAGGGCCAAGGAAAACCTCCAGTCCTTGTTAGATAGAGAGGGGAATAGAGTGACAAAGGATGAGGAAAAGGCAGAGGTGCTTAACACCCTCTTTGCCTCAATCTTCAATAATGGGACAGGTTGTCTCCAGGACAGCTGGACTCCTGAAGTGGTGGATGGAGTCAGGGACCAGTACAGTCCCCCTCTAATCCATGAGGAAGCAGTAAGGGACCTGCTGCGTCATTTGGATCGTCAACAGGTCCATGGGACCGGATGGGATCCACCCTAGGGTGCTGAGAGTGCTGGCAGCTGAGCTGGCCAAGCCACTCTCCATCATTTATCAGCAGTCCTGGCTCACTGGAGAGGTCCCTGAAGACTGGAAGCTGGCCAATGTGATACCCATTCACAAGAAGGGTCGTAAGGAGGAGCCAGAAAACTACAGACCTGTGAGCCTGACCTCAGTGCCAGGCAAGGTCATGGAACAGGTCATCTTGGGTGCCATCACAAAGCACCTACAGGATAGCCAAGGGATCAGGCCCAGCCAGCATGGGTTTAGGAAGGGCAGGTCCTGCCTCACCAACCTGATCTCCTTTTATGATCAGGTTACCTGCCTGGTGAATGTGGGGCAGGCTGTGGATGTAGTCTACTTGGACTTCAGCAAAGCCTTTGACACTGTCTGCCACAAGAAGCTCCTAGCCAAGCTGACAGCTCATGATTTGGACAGATTCACTCTGTGCTGGATCAAGAACTGGCTGGATGGCAGAGCTCAGAGAGTGGTGGTGAATGGTGCCACATCCAGTTGGCAGCCAGTCACTAGTGGTGTTCCCCAAGGATCAGTGCTGGGCCCAGTCCTGTTCAATATCTTTATTGATGATCTGGACGAAGGCATTGAGTCCAGCATCAGTAAGTTTGCAGATGACACCAAGCTGGGAGCAGGTGTTGATCTGTTGGAAGGTAGGAGAGCCCTGCAGAGGGACCTGGACAGTCTGGATGGGTGGGCAGAGGCCAATGGGATGAGATTTAATAAGGCCAAGTGCAGGGTTCTGCACTTTGGCCACAACAACCCACAGCAGCGCTATAGGCTGGGGACTGAGTGGCTGGAGAGCAGCCAGGAGGAAAGGGACCTGGGAGTACTGATAGATAGTAAGCTGAAGATGAGCCAGCAGTGTGCCCAGGTGGCCAAGAGAGCCAATGGCATCCTGGCCTGCATCAGGAACAGTGTGGCCAGTAGGACAAGGGAGGTTATTCTTCCCCTGTTCTCAGCTCTGGTCAGACCACACCTTGAGTACTGTGTCCAGTTCTGGGCCCCTCAATGCAAGAGAGATGTTGAGGTGCTGGAACATGTCCAGAGAAGGGCAACAAAGCTGGTGAAGGGCCTGGAGCACAAATCCTATGAGGAGAGTCTGAGGGAGCTGGGCCTGTTTAGCCTGCAGAAGAGGAGGCTCAGGGGTCATCTTATTACTGTCTACAACTGCCTGAAGGGGCATTGTAGCCAGGTGGGGGGTGGCCTCTTCTCCCAGGCAACCAGCAATAGAACAAGGGGACACAGTCTCAAGTTGTGCCAGGGTAGGTATAGGCTGGATATTAGGAAGAAGTTCTTCACAGAGAGAGTGATTCCCCATTGGAATGGGCTGCCCAGGGAGGTGGTGGAGGCACTGTTTCTGCAGGTCTTCAAGAAAAGCCTGGATGGGTCACTTAGTGACATGGTCTAGTTGTTTGGATAGGGCTGGGTGATAGGTTGGACTGGATGATCTTGGAGGTCTCTTCCAGCCTGGTTGATGCTATGATTCTATGACTGAGGGAGGAGCTGGGAGGAGATCGGTGGGGAGGAAGGAATTAATGGGTTTCCTCGAGTTGCTTCAGAAGTTCGGTCAATTTGGGTTTGTAATGCTACAGGGGAATTAGCATTTCAGTAGCTCACACAGCTTCCTCTGCCTTTTTCATTTTTTTTTTCATGTCTTGTGCCTCTGTCTTGAAGAGTCTGAGAGGAAAGGCAGCAGTTTAAAAATTTTCAAAGTACATTTCATATTAGGTAATAAGGATAGATAGTATAGGGGGAAAGAAGGACAGAAACAACAACATGGTGGCTGAGCTGAAACAGATGGGGGCTGGGCAATATGGGGAGTAGAGGACACCAGCAGCGCTGGGGCTGGTCCTCCCCTGTTGGAGGTCGGAGACCGGTGCGGCGAGAGATCGGGGCACTGAGAGTCGACTCTGTGGCTTCTGCGCAGCAGTGCAATTTATTAGGGCGATACAGCGACCTTTATAGCCCCCAAAGGGGGTGTAGACAACTGACTTAGTTCAAGATTGGTACAAGTGGAGGGTACAGATTGGCTCCAGGTTAAGTGTAAGGCAGAGATAGGTTAACTTACAGTAAACACCTTAAGGATCCCACCCAGGGGGGGTGGCCAGAGTCAGCCCCCTGGGCCGTGCCCACCTCAGAGGCGGGCAGATTCCACCCCCTGACAGCTGTGCGTGGGTTGCTCATAGTCACAGGCTCAGGCCCCTGGGAGCCTCAAGGCTCCAAGGACACTTCTCATCACAGGGTCTGATGTTTACCTTTCATGCTCCGCTGCGGGAGGAAGCTTCCCACAGTACCCCCTTCTTTTCTTTTGAGCAACCCACGTTTGATTTTAAACGAGCTGTGCTCAGTGGGAGCGCAGGTCAATGGTGCTAAAGTAAAGAGAATACATTTGTTAGGAATTTTGCTAGTGACAACAATCTGGCAAACCAGCCACCCAAGCTTAGCTAATGATCCCAAAAGCTATTTCTGCAAGCGACAGCGAGTCAAATGTTCAAAAACCCAAAAGTCCAGACGAACATCACAGCTTCTGGAGGGTGCAAGTCTGTCACGTCTTCATTAGCTCACTGTGGTAGCCGATGTTGTGGGCGAGTGAATTGTCCAGTATCTCTCCATAGCTTTAAGTTCACTTCATACTTTTCAGAGATCTTGATGTTCCCAGTGCAGTCCTCGGCTATGAGCTGCGTCTGACGATTGTGCTTAAGAACTACCAACCCCCAAATACAATACAAGAGTGCGTCTTAGATGTTGCTTTCAGGCTATTCTGCTTAGGCCTTTTCCCACAGCTCTCGATTCACTTCAAGAATTTGGAGCAGTGTTTTTTCATCCCTTGCAGGGCCCTTGCAAGAGATAAAGAAATCACTTGCCATCTTATGCCAATTTTAAGTGGGTTTTGGCCTTCATCAAAGGGACCAGACCGAACCTATTCCATTAAGCTACAATCATTGAAGCTCATGAAAATACCCAAATTCATTAGCCAAGATCCAATGCCTTATAATCCAAATACTCATGATCATCATCTCTATGACTCTCCCAAGATCTTACCACAGTTCTGCCATCTGAGCAAGATTTTCTGCTCACTTCATGAAAGGACAAACCAATCATATTCAAGTTGGTATCCACCTTAGGGCCTGTACAGACAGGTGATAAAGCATAATACGAACATATTCAATACCTAAGCTGATAAATCCACTGATCTTACTTGTACGATGTGTCCAAAAAGGCTGTAGTGTTTCTCCATGCCTCTCTTCTTATTTTACTAGCTCCTCTTCCACCTCGCCCCCTTTTCCTCTTTTTTTTTTTTTTTTTTTTTCCCAATTTATATAAAAGACAAAATTCTACATTTCTATACGTTAAAGAAAAAAAATAATCATATAACTATAATACTGTCTTAACTTATAAACCTAGTAGAAAAGGAAAAGAAAAAAAAAAAAAAAAGGTGTGTGAGTGAGTGTGTAAAAGAGAATATGGTACCATATTATCTTTAGTATAGAAAAAGTGAGTAGGGACTTATAAGTATACAATATGATGTCTTACCATAGTATATCAGTATAATATCTATCAAAAGCTAATTATGCTCTATCATGATTGCCTAAGAATTACTGCATTATTAACATTATCCTAAAAATCCAATATTATTAACAAGCATCAGTACCTTATCCAACAAATGTCCAAAATACAAAATATATTATAATTAAAGTCAAAAATAACGGTAAAATTCCAGAGTCCAACATAGTCATCAAGACCCCAGTCTATATCTTGAGAAATCAACCAGGCTGTGTTTGCTGTCTACCCGGCTGACTCGGTGGGGAGCTGCCCAGTTAGAGCGCAGCGGAAGCAGGGGTTCCGTGGGTTGTTGTTTCGGCAGCCACGATTCCCTGCATCTGCGGATCGCAGTGCTGCCATTACGAGCTGTGTGTGCTTATCTAGAACTTGATCCATTTGGGTTGCAACAAATGTCTGCTGCTGGTTTGTAGGCATTCGAGCAACTCGCTCCAACATATCGTCCACTGAGGCTTCCCTAGGCAGAATGGACAACAGCTGCTTGGTCTTATTATTAGCATTCTCAAAAGCTAGGGTTCGAAAAAAGGCTTGTCTGGTTGCAGCATCTAACTCAGTGGCTGCTTCAACTGCAGCTGCTAGTCTATCAATGAAATGGTTATAGTCCTCACTCAAACCTTGCTTAACAGCGGTATAGCTAGGTGCTTTTGGCTCTGTAGGCACCATATTAAAAGCTGCTCTGGCAGTTGTCATGGACGCATGATGCCACTCAAAGGGATGACGTATCTGGGCATCCAGCGAGCTGAAAGCCCCTTTTCCCAGCAGTATATCTGCTTGAACATTGAGTAAGGGGTCGCCTAGTTGTCGTGGCTGCTCCACCACCTTCCTGCACTCATCGCGCCATGCCCTTTCCCACAACATAAACTGGGATGGTGTTAAAATCAGTCTCGCAACAGTCTCACAATCTGCTGGGCATAGCACATAGGCGGAGAAGATGTAATTCAGCAATTGCTTAGTCGGTTGTGAGTGCAAGCTGTGGGAAGATACTGCTGTTTTCAACTGCATAAGCAGTTTCCAATCAAGAGCCGTGTGAGTGGCTCCTGGCTGTCCATCTGCGGTCCGTGCTGCCACAACTGGGAATGCCGCTGCACCTTCCAGAGCAGCAGCTGCCTCCCAATCACCTTGTAACAAGGCGTCGCGAATAACGGCACGCCACCGATGTTGTGGACCAACGGGTGTAAGCTGGAGAGTCTTCCCGGTGATCTCTGTAGCTTGTGGTGCCGCCAAGGGCTGGGCATTGCCAGAAGGCATTATTTTAAGTTTCTGCAAGTCGTCGGCAACATTGTCAATAGTGTCGTCGGCATCGGACTGTGAGGAGTCGCTAGCGTCCGAGTTAATCACAGGCGGCGGTTCCCGGGCTTGAGAGGAAGGGCCAGCTTCCGCGGCGGAAGTCCAACTCGGGCCCGCTGCAGCCGGGGGGGCGGGTCGGAATGTAGCAAAAGGAGTTTGCGCCGGACGTGGCGAGATGGTAGCGGAAGCCGGGAGTGGGGAAAACGGACCACTGTAGGGCGGTGGCGCTGGGAGCAGGGGGGCAGACGGCTGCACCGGAACGGCAGGGATGGTAGGAATGTTTTGGGGAATTGGTGCCGCTGGCATCGGGGGTGCTGGTGGTTGCACTGGAACGGCAGGAACATCGGGAACGTCTTGAGGCAGCGCAGGGTATAACGAAGGGTCCTGAGCCGGCGGCACCGGCTGCATTGGGACGTCCTGCTGAGGCGGCGCTGGCTGCATTGGGACGTCCTGCTGAGGCGGCGCTGGTTGCTGAAGCGCTGCCGGCTGCGTCGGAGTGTTTGGAGTTGGCGGCACCGGTTGCTGAGGCGCTGCCGGCTGCGTCGGAGTGTTTGGAGTTGGCGGCACCGGTTGCTGAAGCGCTGCTGGCTGCGTCGGAGTGTGTGAAGTTGGCGGCACCGGTTGCTGAAGCGCTGCTGGCTGCGTCGGAGTGTGTGAAGTTGGCAGCACCGGTTGCTGGGGCGCTGCTGGCTGCGTCGGAGTGTGTGAAGTTGGCGGCACCGGTTGCTGAAGCGCTGCTGGCTGCGTCGGAGTGTTTGAAGTTGGCGGCACCGGTTGCTTCGGCACTGCGGACAGCATC
Source organism: Pogoniulus pusillus (assembly GCF_015220805.1). Taxonomy (NCBI): domain Eukaryota; kingdom Metazoa; phylum Chordata; class Aves; order Piciformes; family Lybiidae; genus Pogoniulus; species Pogoniulus pusillus. Next base: position 9,372,680 of record NC_087308.1, read on the forward strand.
GGAACAGTAGATGCACTGGGGAGAGTCATCAAAGGCACCACCGTGCCTGGAGAAATTTTCAGGTCGGAAAAGAGAGAGCTAGCTGGGGTAACCATTGCCTCTAGTGGTCTCTCCCCCCGAGTGTCCAAGCCGTCAGCAAGCCGTGCCGCTGCTGTAGCTGCAAGGGTCTGTTCCAGTCTGTATTTCTTCAAGCAATTGATGACATCACGCCATTGCTTCTGTACGCTTTTGGCTGTTTTGTCACCGTCAATAGCCTGGTCAAAAATAGTATCGCCACAGCGGCGCCATTCAGATTCATCAAAAAGAGAGTCTGAAGTTTGAAAGTGTCCTCTTACTAGTCCATATGCTACTAAGGAAGTCAACTTTTTCTTTGACATGGAAACTCCTCGCTTTTCCAAAAAGTTCAAGAGGAGAGAAATTGCTACTTGTTTATCCAAAAGTGCTTGTGAGGTCGGTTCGCCAGCTCCCCAAAGGGAGTCACCAATACTTTGAAAAAACCGCGGAAGAAGGGAGGGGCGGCTGGGAGGTTCCATGGTAACGGCAAGGTTCCGTAAGCGCGCGGAAGAAGAGGAAAAAAAGGAAAGAAGGAAAAAAAAAAGGGGGGGGGGGGTGGGGGGGGGGTGGGGGGGTGGTGCGTTCGCCTTCCGGCGGCAACTGCCCTGGGGGGATCTGACTATGCACGATCACTGCCCCCAGAAGTGCCCATCTATATGGTCACACCTGTCGTCACACCAGCTGCCATTATTAAAATTTTTGCCCCCATATTTATGGGCGGCGACTTTTGTTTTTTTTTTTTTTTAATAAACGCCTATCTATATAGGCCGTCCGTATCGGCAGACATCTATCCCTTGGTTAGTAACGGGTTTAACGAGGGGGAAGAAAAAAAAGAAAAAAAAGGAAAAAAAAGGAAAAATAGAAAGAAAGAAAAAAAGGAAAAAAAGAGAGAAAAAAAGGAGACGTGTTTCCCCAGCAGGGGGTATAGTAGCGTCCGATCTCTTGCGTTTCCACCAGCTCCTTTTATGTGGAAGCCTCTATGTCCTTCGTGGCCGGAGGAGGGGGGGGGGGGGGGGAAGCGGCCTGGCGGTGGGGGGGGGAGAGAGGCCTGGTCGGCGGTTCTTTCGCGGCCTGGCGGTGGAGGGGGGAGAGGCCTGGCCGGCGGTTCCTCCGCGGCCTGGCGGTGAGTGGCCCGGGGTGCGGGTCTTCCGTACCTGGAGTTGTCCGGAGGTTCAATCGGTGTGTTCGGGCGCCATCTGTTGGAGGACGGAGACCGGTGCGGCGAGAGATCGGGGCACTGAGAGTCGACTCTGTGGCTTCTGCGCAGCAGTGCAATTTATTAGGGCGATGCAGCGACCTTTATAGCCCCCAAAGGGGGTGTAGACAACTGACTTAGTTCAAGATTGGTACAAGTGGAGGGTACAGATTGGCTCCAGGTTAAGTGTAAGGCAGAGATAGGTTAACTTACAGTAAACACCTTAAGGATCCCACCCAGGGGGGGTGGCCAGAGTCAGCCCCCTGGGCCGTGCCCACCCCATAGGCGGGCAGATTCCACCCCCTGACAGCTGTGCGTGGGTTGCTCATAGTCACAGGCTCAGGCCCCTGGGAGCCTCAAGGCTCCAAGGACACTTCTCATCACAGGGTCTGATGTTTACCTTTCATGCTCCGCTGCGGGAGGAAGCTTCCCACAACACCCGATCCTCAAAGGCCGAGGGCCTGCTTGGACCTGATCCTAGCCAGGGAAAAGGGGACAACGCCCTAGTGGTGCGCTGAAACCCTGCTAAGCTGCTGACTGTGAGTAGACTGATGAACTCTTAATATCAAAACTGAACAACTTCAAAGACTCAAAGAACTCTTTAGAGAATCACAGACTCTTTTTTATTTACCATTTTCTGAAATGTTACTCTAACCTAATCAAAATAATTCACGTGGGTAACTCGGTTCTCAGGAAGGGGATCTTCACATTTAGCAATAAATCACTTGGTCTCTACAAGCCAGCCTCGCGTGTTTTCCCCATGAATTTCTCGTGAAACTGCGTTCCACGACAGTGGCTCAGCAGCTTAATAAAAGAAGGCTTACGGCTTTTTGTTATCTTCATTATAATCTTGCTATGTGCTTGTATTATCTTTGCTTGCATTAGCAAAAGCTTGACTAAAGTGGTTGGCCTTCCATGACACTGGGTTTGGGTTGCTCAAAAAGAAAAAGGGGGAAATGTAGACGAATTTCTTGCCAACAGAGGACACGAATTGATAAACATGTGCAACTTGTGCTGCAAAGTATCCTTGGATCCATCTCGGAGGCAGGAAACCAGACTGTAAATAACAGTACCCCACATGCAGATGCAAGGAGGCAGGGACTGCCAGCTGCAGGGGGCTGACTCTAAGGGTTGTTTATGTAAAGTTAACCTGTCTGTACCACACACATAACCTTAAGCCAATCTGTGCCTTCCACATGTACCAATCTTAAACTAAGTTAGCTATGCACGCCTCTTCCAAGTAAGCATATAACTCACTGTAACATGGAAATAAAGGGAGAACGATTATCTAACCATATTGGTGGTCCAGAAGTTGTTACTCGGGGTGCAATGCCGGCAGGTTAGTTGTATATAAGTTTTGGGGAAAATTATCTTTGTATATATTAATAAATTATTCAATAGCCTTTACATCAGCTTCATATCTCACCCCAAACTCAGACTCACACCCCTCTATAACATCTACAAAACCATAAATATGACCCAAAAAAGTGCCAGCAAAAATGTTTGTATATACAAGAGTCCTAGAAATGTTTTGTATTGATTTTAAATTCACTGAAACTCTCTAGCTGAAGGTAGAAATTCTGAACTCATTTCTATTTTAAGATATGCAGTTAGTTCTGCAGGGTGAAATTTTAAATTATGCAACAATATGTACAGTGTTATTATGAAAAAGCAATAAAACAAAAACAGAATTACAATTTATGAAAGGATTTGTGAAGGGATAAAAAAAAATCAAAGGAATAGCAGAAATTTAACTCAATTCCAACTATTAAACTTTCAGGCCTCATTAACCAGTTAAACTTTTCACTTCACTCATGAACCTTATGTGATTCTTCAGTTCATCATTGTAATGACTTGTATTGTTAACTTTTAATGGGCTATAATTTTTTATTAGCTATTGAACACATTGTCTTGTGTATTAACTTGGACTTTCACATTGATATAGCTCAAAATGCACATTTAAATAGCACTCATTAGCTTTTCTGAAATAAAGAATGTGGATTTTGCAGTAAATAACATTTTTTGCCAGTGTTTCAAGACCAACAAACATTATATCATGGCATGTGTTACAATAAAATCATTGAATGATAAAAATTAGTTTATTTACTGAGATGATAATTTTGACCTTCAATCATGAAATCCTATAATCCTTCCTAAAATAATTTTGAACCCATAACAAAAAGCAAGTCAGAACTTTAATGATTTTAATGGTAGGCATTGTGGATTCTCCCTTGTTCTTCAGAGATGGCAAGAAACTCTCAAATTTAATTTTAATATCTTAAAAGTCATTCCAATTATGTATGATATTATTTGTTTTCATAGTTGCTTAAGCTGATTTTATTTTTATTTGGTTTATTCTTGGAATTTTAAAAGCTCCCTCCCCTGGTAGAATAAATGCACCACAACACAGATTTTTTTTTTTTTAATCAGGGAAAAATGAAATTGTATTTCTTATTGTTTAAATATAACTATAAGGAGAAATAAGCTAATAGAGAAATATAATAACCTTAATGAAGATGGGGAAAGGGTCAAGCGTCGGCAAAGCAGCAAAGCAGCATCAGCCAAAACAGCAGCGGGGGAAGATAGCAGCAGGTGCAACTGAAGAAGCAGAAGCAGCAAGGGGAAGGTACAAGCTGTGCTTCCAGACATAAAGCTCTTGATGCTCCAATGAAATTATATTAACTTATCCATTGTTGCCATTATATGGCCTATCCCTAGAATGTTCACCTTTCCCCTATGTCTGAGCTAGAAATCTAGGTCAAACGGCCACACTTAAGCTGATTTTATTTTTATTTGGTTTATTCTTGGAATTTTAAAAGCTTTAAGAGCAACTGTGAGAAATTTACACTTAATCTAGAGGGACTGCAGTGTAGTCTAATGAGAACAAAACATTTTTTTTAAAAAGGGGCAGAGGCATTGTAAGAGGGAAGAGTTGGTATGTGTTTGATCAGAAGTTACAACAGGCCGATAATCACCAGGTTACTAGAGATAAGATCTGGGGCTTGTAAGTATGTGCATGAGCTGTAGGGAAAGATGGTATGTAACAGATTCCAAAATAAAGGAGCTCCATTCTCCTTTGTTCGGCCTTCTGGGATGTCCTAGCCATACGTCACAGAATTCTGAACCCATATATACAGAGAGTCTAGGTAGCTGTGTTGGAGCAGCACCAGTCTTACCACCATGATGCGGCAGTTCCCAGTAGGGACATGTATCTTAAGATAAGTGCCTGCCAGCCCTGTGATCTATGCATCTCATGAGTTTTGCTGGTCAGTTGGATAGGGTGAGTATAACCTGCTCCTTTGATCAATAGAGTTAGCATTCCTTGTCATGTACCTTACTCTCTATGATTTTTGTATTTGAGCTATTAGCATTGTAGTTTCCGATATACCTTTCTCTTTATGGTTTTAATGTTTGAGCTATAATAAAGTGTTCAAACTGTACCCAGAGGGGAGTACTCATGTGTGAGAGTGTTCCCTGATCCCTGAAGAACTCATTGGAACAGACATAGGGAGAAGAGAAAGGCTCCAGAACCTGTATGGTCATCTAGTAACACTCATTTCAGAGCTAGAATCAAGCTTTTACATTGCAATAATGTGTGCAGTCAAGATGGTTTGGAGAAATCTCTTTGGATATACCTGATTGATTTTATTAAACTGGGGCATCACTGAATGCTTCCAACGGATGGTAAAGTAGGCATCTACTACCAGACCAGATTTTATATCTTTCATATAACCACACAACTTAATAAACAGTTTAAGAGTGCTCTTAGGAAAGTTCTGTTTCTAGGCTAGGGACAATTAGAACAACAAGAGGAAGAGGAGAAGTGTGGGAGAATTTTCTTGCTAACAGGACATGAGCTGATAAACATGAGGACCTGTGCTGGGAAGCGTCCTTGAGTCCATCTCGAGGCAGGATGCCAGGTGGTGGGGGCACCCCCACATGCAGCTGCAGGAGTGGAGTGCCAGCTGCAAGGGGCTGGGTTAGCCAGCCCAGGAGGTTGACCCAGCAGGCTGTTGACATAATGCTGCCAATCTGTACTTTCCACTTGTACCAATCTCAAACTAAGTTAGTTGTGCACGCCTCTTTCAAGTACCATATAAGCTGCTGTATTGCCTCAATAAAGTGTACTGCTTGCAGCTAACACAGACCGTGAGGGCTCGTCAGTACGCCAATCGATCCTGCCTCCACTGGATTCCCATGATTGCAGAGAAGGATGACATCCAGGATTCCAATGATCCCCTCAGAGAAGTTAGGGAAGTTAGAAAGGAATACTCAAGGGAATCAGGTGAGCCAATCCTAAGATGGCTGGTGAGATGCTGTACTTGTGGTGCAAAAGCCCCACAGGTAGGAGACAAGTCTGCCAAGCAGATAGGGCCACTCACCAAGGAGAGTGGAGTGGACAGATACCTAGCAAGTCCTCTTGGTAAGGTTAGCTTGTGGACATGCCTCCTGTTGGCTGTGTGTGATGGTTTGGGTGTTACCTGCCTCCCCACACTCTAGAAGTCACCCAGCTAAACTCAGTCGGCTCTGAGAACATAAATGAAGCTATTTATTTACAGCTAGCACAATGTACAAGCAGATATTTACAATATATACAGTTATATACAGAAATATACAAGGTAAAAGTAATACAGAAACACAACTCCCCTCCCAGAAACCTGAGTCCCCAGGAGGGGCTCTCAACCATCCCTGCACCTTCCCCCTGCCCCTCTCAACCTTACCCCAGTCCTAAAGAAGAATAGAGGTTAAGAAGCAAAGTTAGTATAAGGTGAGGCTAGGGATCTGCAGCTCAGTCCGAAGCCAGAAGCAGAGTGACATACAGCGAGACTGTGAGGGGAGTAGACATTACCATCGTTTTATTTCCTTTCACAGCCTGTGATCTACGTTTTCTCACCAAAACATTCTACCCTGCTTCAAACTAGCACAATAAAGAAAGACACTTCTATCTTTCTTGTGTGCATTGGCCGGGAATCGAACCCGTTGGCTTCTCCCAATGCAGGGCAAATTCATTTGAGTGACTGATAATTAACTCTGGGAATCAGAATGAAGCTAATAAAGCAGCTATTGTACTTGGTGGGGGCTACTATGTGGTCTGTTTTCTGTTTTCTTGCATTCAGTTGGATCAAAGCCCAAATTGTTCATTACTTTCTTAATGTAGCTTATACGAAGGCTAAAGCTAAACTCACAACCATTTTCTGGTCCTGGGGCGATCTCATTCTTGGGTATGCTAGTTTTAATGTCACTGAAAATTTACCAGTAACATTACAGGGGTATTTACCAATAATATTACATCCAATCAAAATGCTGCTTTAGCTACCACATTGATGAGGGTAATTTACCCCCGAACTGAGATGCCAGACCCTTGTTTAGGATTTTACTCACGGCAAACTGTGGCCTGTCTGGTGTGTGTCATCCTGGGTCTCATAATTTTTTATTTTATAATACTTTTAACATTCTGTGTGAAAAATTCGAATGCAATACCTGTAAGAACTAGGAAAGTCTCTGTCTTGAAACCAAAAGGGACAGTGCTGCAACCAAATAAAAGTAAAGGAACACAATCTCCTTCTCAACAAGATTCAGGGACAGTCCCTATACCTCCCTCTTCATATTCTGGGAAGGCTGCCAATACTCCTAGGGGTAATGATAACAACAAAGATAACAAACCAGGATCGGCAGGCGTACCAGGAGCACAGGCAAATAATGCCACTGATAATACTAGTAACACTAACCCAGCCAGTGCGAACCAACAGCCACCAGCAGACCAGAATCCTGTTAGCTCCAAGGCAGATCTGAACTCACAGACCTCATGTCAGACCCCAAAGACTCAAACCCTCCAGTAGACATGTCAAAGTTTGATGCTGTGCAGGGCTTTTTGGCACCTGCTAAGGCAAAAGCCTAGACACAGCATTTGACAAAGTGTGATTCAAAGGAGGATGTAAGAATGGGACCTCTGGTGAGCAAGAGGAGGAAGAGGAGGCATATCGTCTTCGGGACCTGGCAAAAATGCTGAGACCACAGTACTCTAATGAGAAGAGCGCTGTGAGGTTGGCGGCCAAGAAAGAGGATAGTTCCAATAAGTTTAAAAGTGCTATGAGGAAGGTTCTGTTTCTAGGCCAGGGACAAACAGATCAACAAGAGGAAGACGAGAAGGATGACAAACAGGATTCCAACGATCCACTCAGAGAGGTCAGGGAAGTTAGAAAGGAATACTCAAGGGAATCAGGAGAGCCAATCCTAAGATGGCTGGTGAGATGCTGTACTTGTGGTGCAAAAGCCCCACAGGTAGGAGACAAGTCTGCTAAGCAGCTAGAACCACTCACCAAGGAGAGTGGAGTGGACAAATACCTAGCAAGTCCTCTTTGTAAGGTTAGCTTGTGGACACGCCTTCTGTTGGCTGTGGCTATGAGATATCCTTCCCGAGATGATCTACCATGGGCTGCCAAGAAGTGGAACACCACTGAGCAGGGAATTAAGCTTCTGAAGGAGTTTGCTGTGAAGGAAGTGCTTTATGGAGATAATGGCACACATGAGCCTGATGATATTCCTTTGGGAACAGGTCTCATGAAGAAGTTTATAAAGCTTGCTCCTTCATCCTATGCTAACATCTTGGCCAGCAAGTTTCTATCAAGGAGAGATAATGGAAGGTCTTTCACTGTTGGTGAATTCACTGACCAGCTCAGGCAGATAGAGGACAGCTTGTCACATTCTGCCCTAGTCTCTGCCATACAAACTATGACTACAGAAATAAAGGGGATGAAAGATGGTTTTGAGAATAGCATGAAGGAATGGGAGGACCTTAAAACCTCCATTTCCAATCTGGTAAGGGATACCATTCCTGCATCATCTGAATGGGTGCATGTTTCTGCAGTCAGGAAAAGACATCCACATCCTGCAAGGCAATTCCAGCCCAGGAGGAGACTAATTCCACGTAGACATCAGCAATCACATGGATAATTCTGCGTGACACATATGGTGAGAACATGAACAAATCGGATGGTCAACCGACTTCAGCTCTTTCAAAGAGTGTCAGGGAACTGCAGAGTGGCAGAAACAGAGGCAGCAATGCCAGAAAAGTAGCTGTCACTTCTTCAGCTCCCGAGAGCAACTGCAATTATTCCAACAATTGCAGTTTCTCTCACAACAACACCAATGATTGTGTACACCCCACATGCCATGTTCAGCATTAGGTGTGCCCTGCCTCCAGCCAGGAGGAGGAAAGGGATAGTGGAGAGAACCGAATCTATTGGAATGTATTCATTAGGTGGTCTGGCAGTTCAAAATTTCGGAAATACAGGGCTTTTGTTGACACAGATGCTCAGTGTACTTTGTTGCCATCAAATTGCAAAGGGACAGAGTCCATATCTATTTTTGGAATCATTGGTGGATCTCAAGAGTTAACTAAGTTGCAAGCTGAGATCAGTTTAAGTGGTAAAGAGTGGAAGAAACATACTATTGCAACTGGTCCTGTTGCGCCTTGCATTCTGGGAATTGACTTTTGAGACAAGGTTGTTGCAAAGGTCATAAATTGGCTTTTGGAATAGCATCTGTAGAGATTGAGGATGGTAAACTGAAATTGTCCGTTAGACCTGAGCTTTCAGATGAATCTGCAGTTTTGGGACATCATGATACAGAGGATATAGAAGTGCCAATTGCTACTCAAACTGTGCACCACAGGCCGTACAGAACTAACCGTGACTCTTTGTTGCCCATTCATCAGCTGATTCGTCAACTGGAGAGTCAGGCTGTCATCAAGAAAGCTCATTCACCTTTCAACAGTCCCATCTGGCCTGTGCGTAAATCTAATGGAGACTGGTGACTGACAGTTGATTTCTGTGCCCTCAACAAGGTGACTCCACCCATGAGTGCATCTATGCGGGACATGCTGTGCTAGTTTGAAGCAAGCTAGAATGTTTTGGTAAAAGAACTAGATAATGGGCAGTGAAATGAAAACATGGTTGTGTCTACTCCTCTCACAGTCACGCTGAGAGCTCTGGGAAGAAGAAAAAAACATTCTCCATTTTGTCTCTCACTTTACTTCTGGGCTTTGACGAAGCTGCATCTCATTAACCTTGCTGCCACTAACCTTGCTCCCTAACCTCTTGGCTGCACCTCTTTTCTTCCTGAGAACTGGGGTAAGGCTGAGAGGGACCGGGGGGAGGTGTTGGGGTGGTTTGAGAGCCCCTCCTGGGGACTCAGGTTTCTGGGAGGGGAGTTGTGCTTTTGTATTGTTTATCCTTTGTATATTTCTGTATATAATTGTATATAACTGTATATATTGTAAATAGCTGCTTGTAAATTCTGCTAGCTGTAAATAAATTGCTTCATCTATATTCCCAGGGTCCGTCTGAGTTAGCTGGGGCAAATACAAAGTGTGGGGGGGCGGGGTAACCCCCAAACCATCACATTTTAAATTGGCGCCCAACGTGGGGCTAGAGATGTTTGAGTGATTGGAAAATTAGCTCTGGGAATTAAGATGAAGCTAATCAAGCAGCTGTTGTATTTGGTTGGTGCATTGCTCTGGTCTGGTTTTGGTTTTTTGACATTTAATTGGATAAAAGCTCAAATTGTTGCTTATTTCATTGATCTGGCTTATAATAAGGCTAAAGCTAAGGTTTCAGATATGTTCTGGAGCTGGGGTGATTTTATTCTTAGTTATGCTGGTTTTAATATCTCTGAGAATATTACCAAGGATATTACAGGAGCTCTGGTCAATAATGTGACAATCAATGGAAATTCTGCTTTAAATATGGCTCTAATGAGAGTTATTCAGCCTAAGACAGGAATTCCAACTGTTTGTTTAGGTACATGCTCGTGTAAAACTGTTTTTCTTCTCACAGTTTTTAATATTTGCCTCATGATTTTGATATTCATATTAATTTTGGCATTATTGGTGAAAAATTCAAAACCAGCTTCTGTAAGAACTAGGAAAAATTCTGTGTCTCAGAAGCAGTCTCTTTCACAGCAAAACAAGGGAACACAGTTATCGGCTTCCCCCTTGCCAGCCTCTGCCCCTCGTTCTCCAAGTGCTGGGAACACGGCCAATGTTCCCGCCGCTAACATAAACAATAATGATAACGGGCAGAGTTCGGCAGGAGCCTCAGGAGCACAGGCAGGTACCCAAAATCAGAATGTTCCCAGCAAAAATGATAACACGTCAGGATTGGCAGGCATCCCAGGAGGACAGGCAAATAATCCTACTAATAATAATACTACCAATGCTAATAACGCTAGCCCAGTCAGTCCAAATCCTAATGACACCAGCTCAGCCAATTCGAACCCCCAGCCAGCAGACCAGAACCAAAATCCTCCTGTTAAAAGCAAGGCAGATTTGAACTCACAAGCTCCAGGTCAGACCCCTAAGGATACAAATGCTCCAAGTCAGACCTCCAATAATTCAAATGCTCCAGGTCAGACCCCTAAGGATTCAAACCCTCCAAGTCAGACTCCTAAAGATTCAAATCCTCCAGCAGACACATCCAAGTCTGTTGCTGCTCAGGCCCTTCTGGCACCTGCTAAGGCAAAAGCTAAGACAAAGAGTGGTTCGCAGGAGGATGTAAGAGAGGGGACCTCTGGTGATCAGCAGCAAGAAGAGGAAGAGGAGGCAGTTAGTCTGCGAGACCTTGTGGATGTACTGAGACAACAATACTCAAGTGAGAGGAGCACTGTGAGGTTAGATGCCAAGAGAGAGGATGGTTCCAATGAGTTTAAGAGTGCTATGAGGAAGGTTCTGTTAGGCCCAGTACCACCAGATCAACAACAGGAAGAGGAGGTGGAAGATGACATCCAGGGTTCCAAGGATCCACTCAGAGAGGTCAGGGAAGTTAGGAAGGAATACACAAGGGAATCAGGTGAGCCAATCTTAAGCTGGCTAGTGAGATGCCGTGGCATTGGTGCTAATGCTCTGCAGGTACGAGACAAGTCTGCCAAGCAGCTGGGACCACTCACTAAGGAGAGTGGAGTGGACAAACACCTAGCGAGTCCTCTTGGTAGGGTTAGCTTGTGGACACGCCTTTTGTTGGCTGTGGCTATGAGATATCCTTCCCGAGATGATTTGCCATGGACTGCCAAGAAGTGGAACACCATTGAGCAGGGAATTAAGCTTCTGAAGGAGTTTGCTGTGAAGGAAGTGCTTTATGGAGATCATGGTACTCATGAGCCTGACGATATTCCTTTGGGAACAGGTCTCATGAAGAAGCTGATTAAGCTTGCTCCTTCATCCTATGCTAACATCTTGGCCAGTAAATTCCTAGCAAGGAGTGATAATGGAAGATCTTTCACTGTTGGTGAATTCACTGACCAGCTCAGGCAGATAGAGGACAGCTTGTCACATTCTGGCCTAATTTCTGCCATACAAACTATGACTTATGAAATAAAGGGCATGAAAGATGGTATTAGAGATGGCATCAAAGAGAGCATGAAAGAACTGAAGGAGGATCTCAAAAACATCACCAATCTGGTAAAAGATACTGTTCCTGCATCATCTGAATGGGTGCATGTTTCTGCCATCAGGAACAGACGCCCACCTCCTGCAAGGCAATTCCAGCCCAGGAGGAGACAAATTCCACCCAGACATCAGCAATCACGTGCATCACTGTGGATACTTCTGCGTGACACATACGGGGAGAACATGAACAAATGGGATGGTAAACCTACTTCAGCTCTTTCAAAGAGGGTCAAGGATCTGCAGAGTGGCAGAAACAGAGGCAATAATGCCAGGAAAGTAGCTGTCACTTCTTCAGCTCCCCAGAGCAACTGCAATTGTTCCAACAGTTGCAGTTCCTCTCACAACAACACCAATCATTGTGTACACCCTACATGCCATGTTCAGCATTAGAGGTGCCCTGCCTCCAGCCAGGAGGAGGAAAGGGATAGTGGAGAGAACCGAATCTATTGGAATGTGTTCATTAGGTGGCCTGGCAGTTCAAGAGTTCGGAAATACAGGGCTTTAGTTGACACAGGTGCTCAATGTACTTTATTGCCATCAAATTGCAAAGGGACAGAGTCCATTTCTATCTTTGGAATCACTGGTGGATCTCAAGAGTTAACTAAGATACAGGCTGAGATCAGTTTAACTGGTAAAGAGTGGAAGACACATACTATTGTAACTGGTCCTGATGCGCCTTGCATTCTGGGAATTGACTTTTTGAGACAAGGTTGTTTCAAAGATCCTAAGGGTCACAAATGGGCTTTTGGAATAGCATCTGTAGAGATTGAGGATGATAAATTGAAATTGTCTATTAGACCTGAACTTTCTGATGAATCTGCAGTTGTGGGACATCATGACATAGAGGACCTGGAAGTGCCAATTGCAACTCAAACTGTTCATCATAGGCAGTACAGAACTAACCGTGACTCTTTGTTGCCCATTCATCAGCTGATTCGTCAATTGGAGAGTCAGGCTGTCATCGAGAAAGCTCATTCACCTTTCAACAGTCCCATCTGGCCTGTGCGTAAACCTACGGGCAACTGGAGACTCACAGTTGACTTTCGTGCCCTCAACGAGGTGACGCCACCCATGAGTGCAGCTGTGCCGGACATGCTGGAACTCCAGTATGAGCTGGAATCGAAGGAGGCTAAATGGTATGCAACCATAGACATTGCTAATGCTTTCTTCTCTATTCCCATAGCAAAGGAGTGCAGGCCTCAGTTTGCATTCACCTGGAGAGGAATCCCATACCAGTTCAATCGTTTGCCTCAGGGGTGGAAACACAGCTCAACCATCTGTCACTCAGTCATCCACAATCCACTGGAGAAAGGGAAAGCTCCAGAGCACATCCAGTACATCGACGACATCATTGTGTGGGGCCAAACTGCTGAGGAAGTCTTCGAGAAAGGTAACAAAATCATTGACATTCTGCTGCAAGCAGGTTTTGCCATTAAGAGAGACAAGGTCAAAGGACCTGCCAAAGAAATTCAGTTTCTGGGAGTGCGGTGGCAGGATGGTCGCCGTTACATTCCTCAGGATGTGATTAACAAAGTCTCTACCATGGCAGTTCCCACCAGTAAGAAGGACACCCTTTCTTTTCTAAGTGTGGTGGGATTTTGGAGACTACACATTCCTGGTTTCAGTCAGATTGTCAAACCTCTGCATGATGTGACTCGTAAGAGAAACAATTTCGAGTGGGGACCTGAACAACAAGCAGCCTTTGATCAAATTAAACGAGAAATAGTCCATGCAGTGGGCTTGGGACCTGTGAGATCTGGTCCAGACATTAAAAACATTCTGTACACGGCTGCCAGTGACAATGGTCCAACTTGGAGTCTTTGGCAGAGAGCTCCAAATGAGACACGTGGTCGTCCACTTGGTTTCTGGGGACGTTGTTACAGAGGTTCAGAGACAAATTACACTGCAACTGAGAAAGAGATACTAGCAGCCTATGAGGGAGTGAAAGCAGCTTCTGAAGTGATTGGAACTGAGTCACAATTGCTTTTAGCTCCTAGACTGCCGGTTCTTAACTGGATGTTCAAGGGCAAAGGTTCATCACCACATCATGCCACAGATGCAACCTGGTCTAAATAGATAGCTTTGATAACCCAACGAGCACGAATGGGTAATCTTGATCGACCTGGTCTGGTGGAGGTGATCACCAACTGGCCGGAAGGCACAGACTGTTCCAAACCTCCGGAGGAGAAAATAACTCGTGCTGAGGAAGCTCCTCCCTATGGTGATCTCTCTGATCAGGAAAAGAACTATGCTTTGTTCACAGATGGTTCCTGTCGTCTTGTTGGGAACAAGCGAATATGGAAGTCAGCAGTTTGGAGTCCAACCAGGAGAGTTACCGAAGCGAGAGATGGAGAAGGAGAATCCAGTCAGTTCGCTGAGGTACAAGCTGTTCAACTTGCTCTTGATGTGGCTGAACGTGAGAATTGGCCTATCCTTTACCTCTACACCGACTCGTGGATGGTAGCCAATGCTCTATGGGGTTGGCTGAAGGACTGGAAGAAGAATGGTTGGCAGAGGAAAGGAAAGCCTATTTGGTGTGCTGATCTATGGCAGGACATTGATGCACGGCTGGAGAAAATTCCAGTGAAAGTGCGGCACGTAGATGCACACATGCCTAAGAGCAGAGCCACTGAGGAACATCAACACAACCAGCAGGCAGACCAAGCTGCTAAGATTGCTCAAGTTGATACCAACTCTGATCTTGACATTGAGGTGAGCTGTTTTTAGCTCGGTGGGCCCATGACTCATCTGGACATCAAGGCAGAGATGGAACATACCGATGGGCTCGCGATAGGTCAATTGACTTGTCCATGGACGCTATCACCCAAGTCATCTATGACTGTGACATTTGTGCTGCTATTAAGCAGGCTAAGCGAATCAAGCCCTTATGGTATGGTGAGAGATGGTCAAAGTACAAGTATGGTGAAGCCTGGCAGATTGACTACATCACTTTACCTAGATCTCGTTCTGGCAAGCAGTATGTGCTGACAATGGTAGAAGCCAGCACTGGATGGTTGGAAACCTATCCAGTTCCACATGCTACTGCACGTAACACCATTGTTGGTTTGGAGAGACAGATCTTGTGGAGACATGGAACTCCAGAGAGAATCGAGTCAGACAATGGTACTCATTTCAAGAACAATCTTGTGAAAAACTGGGCCAAAGAGCATGGTATTGAATGGATCTATCACATACCCTACTATGCACCAGCTTCAGGGAAGATTGAGCGCTACAATGGTTTGCTGAAAATCACCCTAAAAGCCATGGGGGGTGGAACTCTGAAAAACTGGGACAAACATTTAGTACAAGCTACCTGGTTGGTAAATAGTAGAGGTTCAGTAAACAGAGCAGGACCTGCACAATCAGATTTGGTCCAAACAGTAGACGGTGATAAAGTTCCTGTTGTACATGAGAAGAATCTGTTAGGGAAAACTGTTTGGGTATTTTCTCCTTCGGGCGAAGGGAAACCTGTCCGAGGGGTGGTATCTGCTGAAGGTCCTGGTCATACATACTGGGTAATGCAGGAGAATGGTGAAATCCAGTGTATTCCACAGAGAAATTTAACTGTAGCTGAGAGAGTTTAAATTCAGAGTGTCTAATATAAGTTGTTAGGAGTTTTCTGTTCTAGGTAACATCGGCGCCCAACACTGAGAGAATCTACGATAAAATCTACAGTACATGAGCACGAACCCAACATCACCTGGGAGTCCCTGTTCTGAGCTTTTGAATCACCTACATCTGATTGGAGTGTGAACTGAACTTGTATATATATTGTTTTAGTGTAAATATTGGTTTAGATTAGATTGGATAATTCTCAGCGATACTCTAAGCGAAGTAGACAGGGGTGGATTGTGCTAGTTTGAAGCAAGCTAGAATGTTTTGGTAAAAGAACTAGATAACGGGCAGTGAAATGAAAACAATTGATGTCAACTTCTCTCACAGTCTCGCTGAGAGCTCTGGGAAGAAGAAGTAAACTTTCTCTATTTTGTCTCTCACTCTTGCTTTCGCCTTAGACCGAGACGCATCTCATTAACCCTGCTCCCACTAACCTTGCTCCCTAACCTCTTGGCTGCACCTCTTTTCTTCCTGAGAACTGGGGTAAAGTTGAGAGGGACCAGGGGGAGGTGTTGGGGTGGTTTGAGAGCCCCTCCTGGGGACTCAGGTTTCTGGGAGGGGAGTTGTGCTTCTGTATTGTTTATCCTTTGTATATTTCTGTATATAATTGTATATAACTGTATATATTGTAAATAGCTGCTTGTAAATTCTGCTAGCTGTAAATAAATTGCTTCATCTATATTCCCAGGGTCCGTCTGAGTTAGCTGGGGCAAATACAAAGTGTGGGGGGGCGGGGTAACCCCCAAACCATCACAGTACTGTGAAGGCAAATTGCTGGCAATCTTGTTCGGCAAGTGGGATGGTGAAGAAGATCAATTATCAGCAAATACCAGTCGTTTGGGAGCATACTTGGTGACAGCAATCCTGGTTAAAGTGCTCCCATGGCCTGCATCTAGTCATTCACCGCTCAGAGATCCTGCAGTAGTCTCCATTTTCCAGACTTCTTTGGGATGATGAAAATAGGCGTGTTCCAAGGGCTAACGGAAGGTCAAATATGTCCTGCCCTCAATTGTTCCTGAACAAGTACCCGTGCTTTTTCAAGTCGCTCCTCAGTCATAGGCCACTGCTCTATCCATACTGGTGTGTCTGCGTGCCATGTAATGGGTATGGTTGGCAGCTTACAGGCAGCGGCCTGCAGTGAAAAGGCACTTTGGGGTCAGTGGTGATGACAGCGCCAATCTGGCTGAGGACATCATGGTCTGTAAGGGCTTGCAAGCTGTCAGGCAAGGTCATGATGTACATTTGCTGGTGCACAGTGCAGTCCTCCCAGCACAGGCTCACGGTGTCTTTGCTTTGTCAAGCAGTTGTACTGCCTCCCACTCCCACTATGCCAGAAGTTGGACTGACAAGCGGCCAGGCAGGGGTCGACAGGATCTGATTAATGATGGTAACGTCGGCCCCTGTATCCACCATAGCCGAGGGTCTTACCACTTCTCCATGTGCAGACATTTCCAGCCTGATCATGGGTCGCTGGGACAGAACCTTATTGAAGCACACCATGGGTCCAGTGGAGCCAAACCCTCCTTCCCTTATCCTACCCTCCGAGGGAGCTGATGGCTGTTGATTTGAGAGTGCAACAAGTTGTGCTATTTTACTTCCAGCAGGGATAAACAGGGGCAGGGCAATAGTGTATGCCATTATGGCTATCTGCCCCTTATAGTCAGCATCAATAAGTCTGGGTATCACAATAAGACCTCTGAGGCCAGCTGATTGACCGTCCAAGGAGGAGCCCCCCTAAATATCCCCGCAACGTAGAAAGGGGGCCTGAAGCAATGGTAGGGATTTTCGTGACTTGTTTATCCTGCAGAGTTACACTTACTGCTGTTGCCAAATCCACTCCGAGGCTCCTGCTGGTGGCTGGGTGGTGGGTGTCCAGGTATCTTTCCACTCGCCTTGCACCACAGCTACTGTTGTCCTGCTTTTGGAGTTTCCTGATCGGCAGGCTACTGTGGCATGGCTAGGAGGCTGACAGCGGTCACACCACACTGAGATCGAGCAACATCGTTTTGTGTGACCTGGATGGCCACAGCAAAAGCAGCTCGCTCCCCCTCCTGCTGGGGATCCCTTTTGCGGTTTCGTAGAAACAAGGAGTACCTTCCTGTAGAACGCATTCTCGACGGCCTATCCCACTGCTTGGGCTAAATTGCATGCCGTAGCTTGGTTAGATGCATGCAGGGCATCTGCCACAAGGGCTTATTGCTCCTGACCATGGGCACGAGCCACACGCTCTAACATGTCTTCCACTGATGTCCCCATGGGCAACATGGCTAAGATGTCCCTGGTCCTGGAATTAGTGTTTTCAAATGCCATACTCTGGATCAGGCCCGCTTTGGTGTTATCATCCAATTCCCCTTCATGTTTCAGAGCTGTCCTGTGGTGGAGGGTTGCACAGGCCTTAAATGACTATGTTTATGAATCTATTCATGCCCAGACATGTTGTCCCCCCCCCGAAGGGTGTTGCCCTACCTATACTTGGGGTAAACAAGTTAAGGGGGACAATGGGACACAATAGTCTTGGTGCCTTCCAGTCTGGGTTGCCTCCTCAAGGTTGAAGTAAACACGTTACATAAGCTCACGCGTCTAGGGTGGAGAAACCCATCTGAGGCCTCTCCATATTTGGGGATACCGGACCCTCGGACTTCACCTTATTTGGTGTGTTTTGGCCTGTTGCCAAGCCCTCGTTGGACAGAATTGTGGCCCAAGGACCGTCAATTGTGGGGTCAAAACTCATAAAAGGGGACAATACAGCGTCCCTGCAACCTACCTACCTACCTACCTACCTGCCTACCTCGCATCTTGCCTCTCGCTCCTGGCCACCCACTCATCTGCCGCTTCTAGCCGCTTTTGGGGACCACCGCCACTGCATGACTACAGCCCACGGCACCAGCCCAGGGAACTGACTAAGGTGCTCCCAGCCAGCCATCGCTCCAGCCGCCACTCCAGCCGCCACTCCCGGCTTGACTGTGCCCATGGAAGCTCTGGACAGCACGCCCCAATAACCCTTGGATTATCCAAACCCATGATATTTGGGACCCTCAAAACTGACTCCGACCAGTGAGTAACTGAGAAACTCAATCTAAACCAGAATAAACTCTCAATAGCTTACCAGTGGCACTTTCATGCCACAGACTCTCTTCCGAAATCCTTCAAACTTTTGCTAAATTTCCAGTTTGTTGTACATAGACATTCTGTAACATAAACTCGAAACTGCATACAAAGAACTTGTGTGGGGTAGTTGTAAATAAGTTTGGGGAGGGGGGATTCCTTGTGTATATAATATTAAATTATTTAAACCCTTTTAAAATCCAGCCTCATATTTCATTCCCCCCAAAACCCAAACGAATCCCCCACGACATAATAGCGCAGACAGACGGAGCAGGGTTTGCAATGAACAAATTATTTTACAGAATGGCATCTATTGTTAACCTTACAGATTTAAAAAAGGCTATGCAAGATTTAGCTAGCCCGGAGCAAATTATAGAGAAATTGGCAGATAATGTGATCGAATTATGCACGGATTTGCAAGATGCCGATAAATAAAAATTTGTCATGCTCGCGGCGTGCACAATCCGAACACAGGATGAATTTAATAACATGAAAAATATTATCGAGAGTCTCAAACTTAAAATGAGGGAAACAGTAGAGAGTTTAAATGAGAAAACCAGTTACTTGAGAAGAGAGTCAGAAAGACTAGAAGCTCAGTATCACAGAATGCATGACTTACTTGCAATACAGATAAGAGAAAATGGAATAATGGTTAAGAATATTAAAGAAATTGCTTTTGCCAAAACGCCGAAATCATCAACCGAACCCTCGATCCCGTCCGAGGACCCCAAAGTTCATTTTTCCGAGGAACAATCTGAGTCGCGATGGTCTTTGGGGGTGTCTTGGGTTAAAATGCAGGTTCCCAGAGACTCTAATAAATTTAATAGACCCAATGACAATTTATAGAATTTATAGAGTGCCCTCCCCTCTTCCCCCTCCTTTTCCCAAAGATAGGGAGAGAGAAAAGAGATAAGCACACCCCAATAAATCAATCTCACTCGATTTGGAAGTTAAAAAGGAAAAGTTTAACAATAACTTAGAAAAGGAATTGGAGGTAGGGGAGTTTACAAAAGATAAGGAAGGGAAAACAGCAAAATACAACAAGGGATGGATACAACCCGAGTAATGTGATGGTGTCTCTGCCTCGTGGCTGCCACGTGGTGTGCTGGTATGCAGTATGAGTGTGTGTGTCAAGAGGTAGCAAAGGAAAAAGAGGAAGAGACAGGGAGCTCCTGTCTCTTTTATACCACAGGAAGTGGGGGGAGTGGGCTAACCATCACCTGGAGTGTGGCCCACCCCTGGGGAGGGGCCAAGACCCCCAGGGTTAGGTTCAGGGTCACTCCCCCAGGAGTGTTAACCCTATACAGGGGGGGACGGAGGCGGGTCTTGCGATGATCGGCACAACGGGCCACCAGGATCGTGCTCCATGCTCCTTTTTAGTTCTGCCACTGAACCGGTGACTTTCCTGGTCATACCCTTTACTGGGGTGGTACGATTGAGACCGAAAAACTGAGCTAAGGAGCTCACTCTCTCGGCCGCTGGCAGCGGCGGGGCACTAGGGGCAGGGGAGGATGCAGCTTTGGTATCAGAACTTCTGTTAGTGACCAGAGCAGCCAAGAGCAACTGCGAGGCCGCTAGCGCAACCTTTGTTTTGGATTTCATTTCATTTCATTTAGTACATCTCACCAGGTGGAACCGAGCTTATGAGCTTAGAGTCTTTGCCGTCAGTAATAACGGTGTCCCACATTGTGTCTCCAACCTCCTGCCAAATTTCCAGTTTAAAGATCATGTGAACCTCGCTCATATGACCCTGCACATTTGCCCAGGTCAGTAGCTCTTGGAGATTTTTCATACCTGGCGGAATCCCTCTCTTAAAGAGTATGCTCGCCAGTAAATGCAGTGCTGCGTCCGCTTCCATCACAGTCTTACCTGTCCACACGGAGTACCCAGCTGCAGCCTGGATGTTCGGCTACTGTTCTCTTGTGTTTTTGCAGCGCCCTCTGGTCTGGTGTCACCGGTGACTTTACTTTTGATTTGAAATGTCCACAGTGTCGTTGTTGTGTCCCGACCCCAGCCCATAATTGCAGTCCTGCCTGCTGCGAGTCTGCATACCTCAGTGTGCTAGTTTGAAGCAAGCTAGAATGTTTTGGTAAAAGAACTAGATAACGGGCAGTGAAATGAAAACAATTGATGTCAACTTCTCTCACAGTCTCGCTGAGAACTCTGGGAAGAAGAAAGAAACTTTCTCCATTTTGTCCTTCACTCTTGCTTTTGCCTTAGACCTGGTCACATCTCAGTAACCTTGCTCCTACTAACCTTGCTCCCTAACCTCTTGGCTGCACCTCTTTTCTTCCTGAGAACTGGGGTAAGGTTGAGAGGGGCCGGGGGAGGTGTTGGGGTGGTTTGAGAACCCCTCCTGGGGACTCAGGTTTCTGGGAGGGGAGTTGTGCTTTTGTATTGTTTATCCTTTGTATATTTCTGTATATAATTGTATATAACTGTATATATTGTAAATAGCTGCTTGTAAATTCTGCTAGCTGTAAATAAATTGCTTCATCTATATTCCCAGGGTCCGTCTGAGTTAGCTGGGGCAAATACAAAGTGTGGGGGGGCGGGGTAACCCCCAAACCATCACATTTTTAATTGGCTTTCCCAACGTGGGGCTACAGATATATGGGAGTGATTGGAAATTAGCTCTGGGAATTAAGATGAAGCTAATCAAGCAGCTATTGTACTTGGTGGGGATTGCTGTGTGGCCTGTTTTCTGTTTTTTTGTGTACAATTGGATCAAAGATCTAATTGGTTATATCTTGCTTCATGTAGTTTTTAAGAAGGCTAAAGTTAAGCTTTCAAACATGTTCTGGAGCTGGGGTGATTTTATTCTTGGTTATGCTGGTTTTAACATCTCTGAGAATATTACCAAGGATATTACAGGAGCTCTTGTGAATAATGTGACAATCAATGGAAATTCTGCTTTAAATATGGCTCTAATGAGAGTTATTCAGCCTAAAACAGGAATTCCAACTGTTTGCTTAGGGACATGCTCGTGTAAAACTGTTTTTCTTCTCAGTTTTTAATATTTGCCTCATGATTTTAATATTCATATTAATTTTGGCATTATTGGTGAAAAATTCAAAACCAGCTTCTGTAAGAGCTAGGAAAAATTCTGTGTCTCAGAAGCAGTCTCTTTCACAGCAAAACAAGGGAACACAGTCATCGGCTTCCCCCTTGCCAGCCTCTGCCCCTCCTTCTCCAAGTGCTGGGAACACAGCCAGTGTTCCTGCCACTAACTTAAACAATGATAACAAAAACAAAGACAATGGGCAGAGTTTAGCAGGAGCCCTAGGAGGACAGACAGGTACCCAAAATCAGAATGTTCCTAGCAAAAATCAAAACACGTCAGGGTAGGCAGGCATCCCAGGAGGACAGGCAAACAATCCCACCAATGCTGGTAACGCTAGCCCAGTCAGTCCAAATCCTAATGACACCAGCTCAGCTAATTCAAACCCCCAGGCAACAGACCAGAATCAAAATCCTCCTGTTAAAAGCAAGGCAGATTTGAACTCACAAGCTCCAAGTCAGACGCCCAATGATTCAAACCCTCCAGGTCAGACCCCTAATGATTCAAATGCTCCAGGTCAAACTCCTAAAGATTCAAATCCTCCAGCAGACACATCCAAGTCTGTTGCTGCTCAGGCCCTTCTGGCACCTGCTAAGGCAAAAGCTAAGACAAAAAGTGGTTCGCAGGAGGATGTAAGAGAGGGGACCTCTGGTGATCAGCAGCAAGAGGAGGAGGAGATAGTTAGTCTGCGAGACCTTGTAGATGTGCTGAGACAACAATACTCAAGTGAGAGGAGCACTGTGAGGTTAGATGCCAAGAGAGAGGATGGTTCCAATGAGTTTAAGAGTGCTATGAGGAAGGTTCTGTTAGGCCCAGTACCACCAGATCAACAGGTGGAAGAGGAGGTGGAAGATGACATCCAAGGCTCCAAGGATCCACTTAGAGAGGTCAGGGAAGTCAGGAAGGAATACACAAGAGAATCAGGTGAGCCAATCCTAAGCTGGCTAGTGAGATGCCGTGGCATTGGTGCTAATGCCCTGCAGGTAGGAGACAAGTCTGCCAAACAGATGGGACCACTCACTAAGGAGAGTGGAGTGGACAAACACCTAGCAAGTCCTCTTGGTAGGGTTAGCTTGTGGACACGCCTTTTGTTGGCTGTGGCTATGAGATATCCTTCCCGAGATGATTTGCCATGGGCTGCCAAGAAGTGGAACACCGTTGAGCAGGGAATTAAGCTTCTGAAGGAGTTTGCTGTGAAGGAAGTGCTTTATGGAGATCATGGTACTCATGAGCCTGATGATATTCCTTTGGGAACAGGTCTCATGAAGAAGCTTATTAAGCTTGCTCCTTCATCCTATGCTAACATCTTGGCCAGTAAGTTTCTAGCAAGGAGTGATAATGGAAGATCTTTCACTGTTGGTGAATTCACTGATCAACTCAGGCAGATTGAGGACAGCTTGTCCCATTCTGGTATAATCTGTGCCATAAAGACTATGACTACAGAGCGTAAAGATGGTATAAGAGATGGCATTAAGGAGAGCATGAAAGAACTGAAGGAGGATCTTAAAAACATTACCAATCTGGTAAAGGATACCATTCCTGCATCATCTGAATGGGTGCATGTTTCTGCAGTCAGGAACAGACGCCCACCTCCTGCAAGGCAATTCCAGCCCAGGAGGAGACAAATTCCACCCAGACATCAGCAATCACGTGCATCACTGTGGATACTTCTGCGTGACACATACGGGGAGAACATGAACAAATGGGATGGTAAACCTACTTCAGCTCTTTCAAAGAGGGTCAAGGATCTGCAGAGTGGCAGAAACAGAGGCAATAATGCCAGGAAAGTAGCCGTCACTTCTTCAGCTCCCGAGAGCAACTGCAATTGTTCCAACAGTTGCAATTCCTCTCACAACAACACCAATCACTGTGTACACCCTACATGCCATGTTCAGCATTAGGGGTGCCCTGCCTCCAGCCAGGAGGAGGAAAGGGATAGTGGAGAGAACCGAATCTATTGGAATGTATTCATTAGGTGGCCTGGCAGTTCAAGAGTTCGGAAATACAGGGCTTTAGTTGACACAGGTGCTCAGTGTACTTTATTGCCGTCTAATTGTAAAGGGACAGAGTCCATATCTATTTCTGGAATCACTGGTGGATCTCAAGAGTTAACTAGAATACAGGCTGAGATCAGTTTAACTGGTAAAGAGTGGAAGACACATACTATTGTAACTGGTCCTGATGCGTCTTGCATTCTGGGAATTGACTTTTTGAGACAAGGTTGTGTCAAAGATCCTAAAGGTCACAAATGGCCTTTTGGAATAGCATCTGTAGAGATTGAGGATGGTAAATTGAAATTGTCTATTAGACCTGAACTTTCAGATGAATCTGCAGTTGTGGGACATCATGACATAGAGGACCTGGAAGTGCCAATTGCAACTCAAACTGTTTATCACAGACAGTACAGAACTAACCGTGACTCTTTGTTGCCCATTCATCAGCTGATTCGTCAACTGGAGAGTCAGGCTGTCATCGAGAAAGCTCATTCACCTTTCAACAGTCCCATCTGGCCTGTGCGTAAACCTATGGGCGACTGGAGACTGACAGTTGACTTTCGTGCCCTCAACGAGGTGACACCACCCATGAGTGCAGCTGTGCCGGACATGCTGGAACTCCAGTACGAGCTGGAATTGAAGGAGGCTAAGTGGTATGCAACCATAGACATTGCTAATGCTTTCTTCTCTATTCCCATAGCAAAGGAGTGTGCTTCAAACTAGCACAGCCTCAGTTTGCATTCACGTGGAGAGGAATCCAGTACCAGTTCAATCGTTTGCCTCAGGGGTGGAAGCAGAGCTCAACCATCTGTCACTCAGTCATCCACAATGCACTGGAGAAAGGTAAAGCTCCAGAGCACATCCAGTACATCGACGACATCATTGTGTGGGGCCAAACTGCCGAGGAAATCTTCGAGAAAGGTAACAAAATCATTGACATACTGTTGCAAGCAGGTTTTGCCATTAAGAGAGACAAGGTCAAAGGACCTGCCAAAGAAATTCAGTTTCTGGGAGTGCGGTGGCAGGATGGTCGCCGTTACATTCCTCAGGATGTGATTAACAAAGTCTCTATCATGGCTGTTCCCACCAGTAAGAAGGACACCCTTTCTTTTCTTGGTGTGGTGGGATTTTGGAGACTACACATTCCTGGTTTCAGTCAGATTGTCAAACCTCTGCATGATGTGACTCGTAAGAGAAACAATTTCGAGTGGGGACCTGAACAACAAGCAGCCTTTGATCAAGTTAAGCGAGAAATAGTCCATGCAGTGGGCTTGGGACCTGTGAGATCTGGTCCGGACATTAAGAACATTCTGTACACGGCTGCCAGTGACAATGGTCCAACTTGGAGTCTTTGGCAGAGAGCTCCAAATGAGACACGTGGTCGTCCACTTGGTTTCTGGGGACGTTGTTACAGAGGTTCAGAGACAAATTACACTGCAACTGAGAAAGAGATTCTAGCAGCCTATGAGGGAGTGAAAGCAGCTTCTGAAGTGATTGGAACTGAGTCACAATTGCTTTTAGCTCCTAGACTGCCAGTTCTTAACTGGATGTTCAAGGGCAAGGGTTCATCACCACATCACGCCACAGATGCAACCTGGTCTAAATGGATGGCTTTGATAACCCAACGAGCGCGAATGGGTAATCTTGACCGACCTGGTCTGGTGGAGGTGATCACCAACTGGCCGGAAGGCACAGACTGTTCCAAACCTCCAGAGGAGAAAATAACTCGTGCTGAGGAAGCTCCTCCCTATGGTGATCTCTCTGATCAGGAAAAGAACTATGCTTTGTTCACAGATGGTTCCTGTCGTCTTGTTGGGAACAAGCGAATATGGAAGTCAGCGGTTTGGAGTCCAACCAGGAGAGTTACCGAAACGAAAGATGGCGAAGGAGAATCCTGTCAGTTCGCTGAGGTAAAAGCTGTTCAACTTGCTCTTGATGTGGCTGAACGTGAGAATTCGCCTATCCTTTACCTCTACACCGACTCGTGGATGGTAGCCAATGCTCTGTGGGGTTGGCTGAAGGACTGGAAGAAGAATGGTTGGCAGAGGAAAGGAAAGCCTATTTGGTGTGCTGATCTATGGCAGGACATTGATGCACGGCTGGAGAAAATTCCAGTGAAGGTGCGACACGTAGATGCACACATGCCTAAGAGCAGAGCCACTGAGGAACATCAACACAACCAGAAGGCAGACCAAGCTGCTAAGATTGCTCAAGTTGATACCAACTCTAATCTTGACATTGACCTTGATTGGAAACACCGAGGTGAACTGTTCTGAGCTCGGTGGGCCCTTGATTCGTCTGAACATCAAGGCAGAGATGGAACATACCGATGGGCTCGTGATAGGTCAATTGACTTGTCCATGGACGCTATCACCCAAGTCATCTATGACTGTGACATTTGTGCTGCTATTAAGCAGGCTAAGCGAATCAAGCCCTTATGGTATGGTGAGAGATGGTCAAAGTACAAATATGGTGAAGCCTGGCAGATTGACTACATCACTTTACCTCGATCTCGTTCTGGCAAGCAGTATGTGCTAACGATGGTAGAAGCCAGCACTGGATTGTTGGAAACCTATCCAGTTCCACATGCTACTGCACGTAACACCATTGTTGGTTTGGAGAGACAGATCTTGTGGAGACATGGAACTCCAGAGAGAATAGAGTCAGACAATGGTACTCATTTCAAGAACAATCTTGTGAAAAACTGGGCCAAAGAGCATGGTATTGAATGGATCTATCACATACCCTACTATGCACCAGCTTCAGGGAAGATTGAACGCTACAGTGGTTTGTTGAATACCACCCTTAAAGCCATGGGGGGTGGAACTCTGAAAAACTGGGACAAACATTTAGCACAAGCTACCTGGTTGGTAAATAGTAGAGGTTCAGTAAACAGAGCAGGACCTGCACAATCAGATTTGGTCCAAACAGTAGACGGTGATAAAGTTCCTGTTGTACGTGAGAAGAATCTGTTAGGGAAAACTGTTTGGGTATTTTCTCCTTCGGGCGAAGGGAAACCTGTCCGAGGGGTGGTTTCTGCTGAAGGTCCTGGTCATACATACTGGGTAATGCAGGAGAATGGTGAAATCCAGTGTATTCCACAGAGAAATTTAACCTTAGCTGAGAGAGTTTAAATTCAAGCTGTTCGGAGTTTTCTATTCTAGGTAACATCGGCGCCCAACACTGAGAGAATCTACGATAGAATCTACAGTACATGAGCACGAACCCAACATCACCTGGGAGTCCCTGTTCTGAGCTTTTGAATCACCTACATCTGATTGAAGTGTGAACTGAACTTGTATATATTGTATTAGTGTAAATATTGGTTTAGGTTAGATTGTATAATTCTCAGCGATACTCTGAGCGAAGTAGACAGGGGTGGATTGTGCTAGCTTGAAGCAAGCTAGAATGTTTTGGTAAAAGAACTAGATAACGGGCAGTGAAATGAAAACAAATGATGTCTCCTTCTCTCACAGTTACGCTGAGAACTCTGGGAAGAAGAAGTAAACTTTCTCCATTTTGTCCTTCACTCTTGCTTTTGCCTTAGACCTGGTCACATCTCAGTAACCTTGCTCCTACTAACCTTGCTCCCTAACCTCTTGGCTGCACCTCTCTTCTTCCTGAGAACTGGGGTAAGGTTGAGAGGGGCCGGGGGAGGTGTTGGGGTGGTTTGAGAACCCCTCCTTGGGACTCAGGTTTTTGGGAGGGGAGTTGTGCTTTTGTATTGTTTATCCTTTGTATATTTCTGTATATAATTGTATATAACTGTAGATATTGTAAATAGCTGCTTGTAAATTCTGCTAGCTGTAAATAAATTGCTTCATCTATATTCCCAGGGTCCGTCTGAGTTAGCTGGGGCAAACACAAAGTGTGGGAGGGGCGGGGTAACCCCCAAACCATCACACTCAGTCTTCCCTGATTGTTGGGAACTGGCTGAAAAATGGGGTCATGAGCCTCTAGAAGCTTGTACAATCAAGCTTTGGATGTGAGGTCTGAGCGTCGGAACTGCAGTAAACCACAGTGCTGTGTGTGTGAAGAAGCTCAGAGGAATTTGTCCTTGAGCTTTCTGATAAACAGCTTCTGTGGGACAGTGTGCAGAGTAGGAGGGAAATAGGAGGAATATGCAAATTCTAATATCTAGGTGCACTAAATGCTTTTGCAGTAATCACAAGTAGGGAGGATTACGCATGTTCAAATATTTAGATGCACCAAATGCTAGTGAACAGTATCACATTGCATGATGCATGTGCTCACTTTTCTCACCCTAACCGAAAAGTATGTGCTTTGTAACTTGGAGCCTGATGCTCTCAATAAAGAGTTGGATTGCTTGGATAGTGTGCTAGTTTGAAGCAAGCTAGAATGTTTTTGTACAAGAACAAGATAACGGGCAGTGAAATGAAAAACAATTGTGTCTCCTTCTCTCACAGTCATGCTGAGACCTCTGGGAAGAAGAAGGAAACATTCTCCATTTTGTCTTTCACTTCTGCCTTTGCCTTCAGACCTAGTCACATCTCATTAACCTTGCTCCTACTAACCTTGCTCCCTAACCTCTTGGCCGCACCTCTCTTCTTCCTGAGAACTGGGGTAAGGTTGAGAGGGCCGGGGGAGGTGTTGGGGTGGTTTGAACGCCCCTCCTGGGGACCTTGGTTTCTGGGAGAGGAGTTGTGCTTTTGTATTGTTTATCCTTTGTATATTTCTGTATATAATTGTATATAACTGTATATATTGTAAATAGCTGCTTGTAAATTCTGCTAGCTGTAAATAAATTGCTTCATCTATATTCCCAGGGTCCGTCTGAGTTAGCTGGGGCAAATTCAAAAGTGTGTGTGGGGGGCGGGTGAGAGCCCAAACTGGGGATAGCAGTTGAGGGAGCAGGGGCACAGGTAATCTTTTCATCTATACCCTTAGTTACAGGCTGGAATACAGAGAAGAATAGGAAAGCGTATTTGATGAACAAGTGGCTCAGAGGTTGGTGCATCCAACATAACTTTGGATTCTTTGATCTTGGGGAACTTCATCTTGCCACAAGTCTGCAATCATCAGATGGGATACAACTATCACAGAAAGGGAGAAGGACCCTGGCACATAAGCTGTCTGGGCTTGTTGAGAGGGCTTTAAACTAGAATGGAAGGGGGAGGGGGTTAAACATGACAGCATCAGAGATAAATCAAAGGGAATTGAGGATGGTAGGCTAGAGCTAGGAGTAAAAGCAGCAGCCCAGCTGAAGAGCATGTACACTAATGCACGCAGTATGGGTAACAAACAAGAGGAACTGGAAGATCTGGTGCTGGAGGAAAACTATGATATTATCGCCATCACTGAAACATGGTGGGATGATTCGCATGATTGGAGTGCTGTAATCAATGGCTACAGACTCTTCAGGAGAGACAGGCAAGGGAGAAAGGGTGGGGGAGCGGCTCTGTATATTAGGGATGCTCTGGATGTCATGGAGGTAGAAATCAAAGATGATCAAGTTGAGTCATTATGGGTGAGACTTAAGGCGAAGGCCAACAAGACCGATATCCTGGTTGGAGTCTGTTACAGACCACCCAACCAGGAAGAAGAGGTTGATTTATTACTCTTTAAGCAACTGGAGGCTGCCTCAAGATCACCTGCCCTTGTTCTGGTGGGCGACTTTAACCTACCAGACATCTGCTGGGACTTAAACACTGCAGAGAAGAAGCAGTCTAGAAGGTTTCTGCAATGTGTGGAAGACAACTTCCTATCCCAGCTGTTACGTGAGCCTACCAGGGGGGCAGCCCTGCTTGACCTGCTGCTCACAAATAGAGAGGGGCTGGTAGGGGATGTGGTGGTTGGAGGCTGCCTGGGTGTCGTGGAACGCAGTTTCGCGGCAGAGTTATGGGGAAAATACGCGAGGCGTTGACTATTTTATCAGTGATTTATTGCAAAGAATGCGGATTCCCTCTTCCCGAAACTACACCACCACTGTGAATTTTTTTTGATTGAGATCAAAGTAACATTTCCGAAAATGGCAAATTAAAGAGTCTATGATGTTTAAAGAGAGTTCTTTTGAGTCTTTGTGGTTTGAGTTAATAGTTCGTCAGTCAGCTACTCACAGTCTGTAGCTTGGTAAGGAGTCTCTCATTCTCCCGATAAGGGTCCAGGTATGCAGATTTTAGCCTCTGCGACTCGGGGTCCGCCCGAGGCGAGACTAGATCGGCGAGCAGTTTGTTGTTGTTAAGTCCGGGAAAAAAACAGAAAGGCTGGAAAAACCCAGAAGTGTAAGACGCAGACTAGAAGGCTAGGGCAAGAGCACGAGCACAAGGGCAAGAGAGAGCCCCGATCCTCGCCTGTCCACCATTTTTATAATGTTCCAAAACAGGACTAGCCCACAACTCGGACCACTTTTACGTTGTTCACATATATTGGTAAAAGACAGTAAGCAATCTATATAATTGGATAATTTTACTCAAACAATATAAAGACCACTCCTCAGGCCAGCCCACCTGCAGGTGTTGGGCAGACTTGAGATAGTCGTTCCTACTTAACCAAAACAATATCCTGTTGTCTGAAAAGCGAGGTCAAGTGGAAGGGAAAACATGGCCAGTGTTTACCTTTTCACTTACTCTGGGGAGAAATCTTCCCATGGGACTGAAAGATTGTTTTGTTTTTTTCGATGCTTCTGGCTTGAATGTGAGGCACTAGAAACTACACAATATAGCAAAAGCTTAGAGAGCCTTTTGCTACTCTCCATGACATACTCCACCCCCTGGCTCACATTAAGCCAAGAATTGGAAAAGCAAAAATGAAATACAACTTACATCTAACTCTTAACATAACTAATACATAAGCATAACTCTAATTTAAACTTACTTAATACTTATGCCCACCCCCCTGAATAAACAAAGCTTTATTGAATATTTACAAAGCAGAAAACCTGGTATATGCAAAAGCAGTTCAGAAGTCTGGGAGAATCCATCGTGCACTGATACGATGAGTCTTCCCATTTACATCAGTTGCTTCCCAAGCATACAACCCGTTTGGTTTTGTCAGGGTCATAGGCACAACTCCAATTGAAGGTAAGTTTACCATTACTGGTTGTCCCACCTGTAATTTGTGTAATGACTGTTGAGAGTGCTGAGATTTATCTGGTGGATGACTAACATTCTCCACTGGATTGTCAGGACAAAATGCCCTTATTTTAGGACTACCATAATTACCCCATCTGTTGTTCACAATGAAAACTGCGTATGGCAAGCGTTTATCCCAGTTACCTTTGGATACCATTGCATGTTTCTTGACCAGAGCATTTGTTCTCTCTACAATACCATTAGCTTGAGGATAATAGGAAGTATGGAACACCCATGTAATTCCCTCACCTTTAGCCCATTCTTGTACAGAAGACGCTGTAAAGTGAGATCCATTATCACTTTGGATGTACTCTGGCATTGGCAAGACACTAAACCACTGCTTCAAGACCTCAATAGTTTGAGCTCCTGTGGCAACACTAGTTGCTGTAGCCATGACTAATCCTGAAACCACTTCCACCCCCACCAGTATGTATTTCTTCCCGTGTGAGGGCTTTAAAGGACCCACATAGTCAACTTGCCATGTACTCCATAACCTTTTGTCCTCTCTGATATGCTGTGCTGGAGCTAGATTGGGATGATTTTGTTTAAGCCTGATTCTGCACTGTGGGCAAGATGAAATGAGTTCCTTACAGGTACTCATAGAAACTGGCCACCCTCTAGACCTACACTCGAAGTAAAGGTCTGCTTTTCCTGAATGACCTCTTTTAACATGAAGCCACTCAGCTAATCTCCACCATTCTCCTTTGACCTCATCCACTATGTTGATCTTTGCCAGGAAATCAGCTTGATTATTCCAGGTGGTAGCTGGTGTTTGCTTTTTGGAATGCCCTTCTACCCAACCAACCTTGAGGGGTCTGGATCGGCCAATTTCTAATAGCCTTTTCCAGTCTTCGACTCTCCAGACTTCTGCACCTGATACCTTCCACTGATTCGCTTCCCACTGGCAAATCCACTCAGTGGCGCCTTTGAACGTGGAATAAGAATCAGTGTAAATAGTTGTTGCTCCCTTCTCGGCTGCTATTATAAGAGCACGCAACTCCCCTACCTGCGCACTGCCATCACCTTCTTCAGTGATGGTCTGGCCTGTAGCAATCTCCAAGGCAGCGGCTTTGTAGTGCCACTTCGCCCCTACCCTCCGAGAGGATGCATCTGTGAACCACACTCCCGATTTGTCGGAGTCTGCGGTCATCTCAGGGGCTACCTGAATAGGAGAAGGCTTATATGGCTGACTAAGCAAAGCTTTATCAGGATTTATGGGTTGCTGAAGTTTGGATACCTTTGTAGGTCCCTCTTTCAGCGGCATCAGCTGTGAAATTCCCTCTAAGTAGGCATACCACTTTCTAACAGTAGCCTTTTGGGCAATTCCTTCTGGTGGAGGAGTTCCTTTAAGGATCGCTTTTAGCAGAGGAAATGGACCTTGCACTACAACATCTTGTGTAGTACGAAGCTTTTCTGCTTCCTTAACAGCTCGAGTTAGGGAAAGAAGTCCCTTTTCCCAATCCGAGTACCGAATTTCGGTCTCTTTAAATGCTGTTGATGAAAACATGAGAGCTCTACTAGGACCATTGGGTCCTCTCTGGAAAATTCCACAGTATGAGGCATTCGCGGAAAAACCCCATTCAGCCCTCAGGGCATCTTTTGGGTGTAAGGGCCCCAACTTCTGATATGCCTTTAGTTCATCCTTGAGAAACCTCAGGCTATCAGAATGTTCTGGAGTCCAATCCCAATGCTTGTTCTTCTTAAGCAAATCATACAGAGGACGGGCAATTACTGAGAAACCTGGAATATGTTTCCTCCAGTAACCCAGAGTACCCAACAACTGTTGTAACTCTTTTCTATTTTGGGGTATTTGGCCCTATTCAATGCTCTGAAGAGTGTCGTCTGGCACAGACACTGCACCTGCTATCCACCATGATCCCAGGAATTTTACCTCTTGACTTGGACCTTGACACTTTTCCTTAGGAATGGTCAAACCTTGGCTAGTCAACAGCTCTCGGATATTCTCAGCCACTGCACCAACTTGCTCCTTGTCATTCCCTCCCACCAAGATATCATCAATGTAATGGTACATCTTAACATCCTTAGGAAGCTGAACAGTGCCAAGCAAAGCTGCAAGTGCATTGTGTGCAATGGTTGCGCTGTGTTTGTACCCTTGTGGAAGACGGTTGAATGTGTACTGAATACCTTGCCAGGTAAAAGCAAACTGCGGTTTGTCCTCTTCTCTCAACGGCACCATGAAGAACATGTCCTTCACGTCTAGAGTCGCCATCCAGGTGTGAGAAGCCGCTTGGATTGCTGTCACTGTGGATGAAAGACTAGGAACTGCTGCAGTAAGAGGAGGAGTGTTACTATTTAGCTTCCGGAAATCTACCGTCAATCTCCATCGGCCATTAGATTTTCGGACTGGCCAAACAGGTGAATTGTAAGGAGAATGAGTTCTAATGATAATCTGTCTCTTTTCAAGATCGGCTATCACCTCAGTGATACCTTGCTTAGCTGCAGCTGGCAATGGATACTGTGCAACACAAGTAATGTGTGACTTTGGCAATGGAGGAGCTGTTTGCAATAAGCGAACACAAGCACGGACTAACCTTTGCCTCTTATTCCTCACCTCATAAGCACCAAAGCTCCATAATGTTCCGTCAGGAAGGTGCCATCTTCTACCTGCTAGAACATCAAACCCAAGGATATTATGTTTGCACGAAGCCAATGCTAACTCTACCAGGGTACCTCTTTTCTCCCCAGGTAGCCACAGCTGCGCCTTGGCTAAATAGCATGTTTCAGGTTGTCCTGTAACACCTGTTATGTTTACCTTTCTCCGGGATGGCAATATTTTCAGATGCTGTGCTAATTGTGCATTTAGCACTGTAATTTGTGCACCTGTATCTATTAGGTATTTGACGGCAGTTCTAGTTGGTCCAGTAGGAATCATGATATAGGGTTCAGGTTTGTCAGACCATTGACATTCAGAAACAGAGCGATGAGTGTGGCCTGAATCATTCACCACCACACTTAGTTTTTTGATTTGCTCTTATCTCCTCCCCGATCAGGAGAACCTGACTTGGTAGGAGACGTGTTTGCAGAGCCTCTCTTACGGTTCTGCTTCACCTTTTCGTTACCATTGCCTTTCAGTACCTGTTCTAGCAGTCCTTTCATGTCAGACATGGACTTACTCATATCAGACATGGACTTACTCATAGTACTGAGCTCACTCTTCACAGGATCATGCTCTACCTGTTTCCTCTGAAACACATCACGAGGTTTCACTGCATACTTCTGCTCCTGCAGTGGGAGTACACCTCTACCTTGAGAAGTCGGTACCCACATTATTCCAGATTCAGAGCGACGATTAAGCTCAGGGCTCCCCCTGGGACTTGATCGTGGACTCGATTTTGGACTCTCGTCAGGGTTACCAGATGTCCAGGCATGTCGTACTATTTGGTGTTTTCCTCGTGATGCAGAGCTGCTGCTCCTGCCTCCAGACTGCTTTTCCTTCTGAAAGACAGATTCTGGCACAGATAAAGGATCATGATAACCCATTTCTCTCCCTAGAGTGGCTAGTTCTGTAAGCACTTCCCTCCACGTAGGATGATGTACTACACTTTGTGAGCTTTGCCCTTCATTCTGTTGTATTGCATTCTCAATTTGTCTCCTTATCCTAATGCCTTCAGCCTTTATGAAGCCAGGCATACCCTTTATCAGGGGTCTAAGCCTCGGTGGCTCTACTGGGGCATCCATTGCATGTGCATATAACCCCTTATGATTCACAGCTTGGATACAGGCAGCCATAGTAAATGCTTCATTTAACTCAACAGGGGATCTGATCCAAAATTCTGTAGGATCACCCCTATCTGAAGGCTCATAAGCACTAGCCCAATGAAAAATCCTAGCACTTAACGCAAGGTCTCCCTCAGGACCATCCCCAAGAAATACCTCGGGTCCCCAGTTAGTTCTTCCCACCTCTCCACGAGATAGGATAATCCTTTCCGCCCCCCTCTGCACCACACGATATACATATTCAATTATGGACTCATTAGGCATGCGGGAATATGTTTCCCTAATATCGTCTATCTGCATTTCTGTATACGATTTTATTTTCGTGGTTGTTGTTTTTCCTCCTTTCGGTCCTTGCGAGGTTTCAGACGCAAAGAGAGGATTCACGGAGTAGGACTTCATTTTGTGGTGCACCTCCTCCACTTCCGTGTCGCTATCAATAGACGCAACTGCAGGCTGCAACGCGGTGTGGCGCTGCGCAGGCGTGCTTAGCGCTGGCTGCTCAGGGCGTGGCGGCTGAGAAGATGGCGGCTGTTGTTGTTGTGAAGAAGGTTGGGAAGATGGCGGCTGCGGCGGCGCTGCCGATGGTTGAATCTGAGACGGCATCGGGACCTGCTGGAACGCTGGAACGGACTGAGATTGAGGAGACGGTTGAGCCGGGAAAAGCGGCACCGTAGCTGCTGCCTGCGGCATTGCGGACGACTGCTGCTGCGGGACTCGCGGCTGGATTATCGGCTGCGTTACTGCTGGTGGCGGCGACTGAAGCTCCTGTGCTGGCAGCTGCACCGTCGGAAACGGGGTTGTCGGCAAGATCGGCTGCTGAAGCAGAGTCGGCTGTAAAGCCAACCCGTACTGCAAAGCCTGGGGTTGCGGCTGTGCCTGGGCTATCGGCTCCGCTACTTTTAGTAATGGCGCTGCCGATGGCTGGGGTGCCAGCATCGGCAGAAGCGTCAGAGGCTTCGCCGGCGGAATCACCGGGACCGACTGCGGCTGAGGCGAAGCGGCGGCTGGCTGAGCCGGCATCGGTGAGTTAAACGGTGGACGCGGTATCGAGCCGCATAGCTTTAGCGGCAACAGGGACGGCTCTGCCACTGGTTGGGGATTCATTGGCTGAGGAAGATGCCTCACCGGAGACATTTTAAAGAAATCGGGCTCGTGGGAAGGCGTACTGACGTGAGGGGTTTTAGGCGGAGGGCGCAAGAGTTGCGACTCCTGGGTCTGAGAGGGGGTAGCTACCGGCTCTTTCCGGCGGACCACGGGCTGCTGTGACTTCTCAGGACATATCGGAGTAAAAGTTGGCAAGCCTAGATAACCAGTTGACTCCCGACTGTGGGTCGAGGGCTGCGGAGTTTCTGTCCAAGACCCGATATGCGATCGCGGCTGCGGTGTGTCCGCGCGGGAACTAACGGCTGATTGCGTTCGGGAAGTGCTCCCGGACCATGACTTTCGGCTTAGTAACCTGTCTAACTTTTCCTCCATACTTCTCATCCTTTCCTCAGTCACAGCGGGCTCTGCGCGAAAGCTCAAGTTCCGCCTGACGTCTTTTAACAGAGCTTCTCTCTCACTCTGCAACGACTTGATTTCTTGACGCGCTTGCTCTAAACGCAATTCTCTCCGGGCATTCTCATCACTCAGCTTTTTGACCTCCTGTTTATACATCTCTGCCTCACGTTTGCACGTCTCTATCTCACGTTTATGCGCCTCTGCCTCCAGCCTCCAGGCCTCTGCAACACGCCTGCAAGACTCTATATCAACTTGTGATCTGAACACGCCAACTCCCAGATCAAAAAAACTTTCTTTGTCAACTCCCTCGGTATCTCCAAAAGCTTCGTAGAGAGACACGATTACATTAGCTGACCTAACATTTATCTGCTCTATCGGTTCATCCTCCCTTGCCGTCAGAGCTTTTCTAAGATTAGCTGATTCAAACACGGAAGCTAATCTGGCATACAGGGTTTCTGTGAGATCTGGCGATCTGGCATCTACTACACCAGGAGAACTCCTTCCAAACTGAGCCATTTCTAAACTCGGCTGTTACTTTCAGTTTCTCAATCCCACTTCTGACACCAAATCTGTCGTGGAACGCAGTTTCGCGGCAGAGTTATGGGGAAAATACGCGAGGCGTTGACTATTTTATCAGTGATTTATTGCAAAGAATGCGGATTCCCTCTTCCCGAAACTACACCACCACTGTGAATTCTTTTTGATTGAGATCAAAGTAACATTTCCGAAAATGGCAAATTAAAGAGTCTATGATGTTTAAAGAGAGTTCTTTTGAGTCTTTGTGGTTTGAGTTAATAGTTCGTCAGTCAGCTACTCACAGTCTGTAGCTTGGTAAGGAGTCTCTCATTCTCCCGATAAGGGTCCAGGTATGCAGATTTTAGCCTCTGCGACTCGGGGTCCGCCCGAGGCGAGACTAGATCGGCGAGCAGTTTGTTGTTGTTAAGTCCGGGAAAAAACCAGAAAGGCTGGGAAAACCCAGAAGTGTAAGACGCAGACTAGAAGGCTAGGGCAAGAGCACGAGCACAAGGGCAAGAGAGAGCCCCGATCCTCGCCTGTCCACCATTTTTATAATGTTCCAAAACAGGACTAGCCCACAACTCGGACCACTTTTACGTTGTTCACATATATTGGTAAAAGACAGTAAGCAATCTATATAATTGGATAATTTTACTCAAACAATATAAAGACCACTCCTCAGGCCAGCCCACCTGCAGGTGTTGGGCAGACTTGAGATAGTCGTTCCTACTTAACCAAAACAATATCCTGTTGTCTGAAAAGTGAGGTCAAGTGGAAGGGAAAACATGGCCAGTGTTTACCTTTTCACTTACTCTGGGGAGAAATCTTCCCATGGGACTGAAAGATTGTTTTGTTTTTTTCGATGCTTCTGGCTTGAATGTGAGGCACTAGAAACTACACAATATAGCAAAAGCTTAGAGAGCCTTTTACTACTCTCCATGACACTGGGGTCCAGTGACCATGAAATGATAGTTTTCAATACATGGAGAAACCAGGAGGGGCATCAACAGAACCTCCACACTGGACTTCCGAAGGGCAGACTTCAGCCTATTTAAGGAACTAATTCAGAATGTTCCTTGGGAAATAGCCCTTAGAAACAAAGGGGTCCAGGAAGGTTGGACCTACTTCAAGAAAGAACTCCTGAAGGCACAGGAGCAGGCAGTGCCATTGAGCCGGAAGATGAGACGACGAGGGAAGCAGCCAGGCTGGATGGGCAGGGAGCTGCTGAAGGAATTAAAGATTAAAAAGAGAGTAGATCACCTTTGGAAAAGAGGGGAGGTGTCCCAGGAGAAGTTCAAGGAAGTTGCTAGGTCTTGTAGAGGAAAAATTAGAGAGGCAAAAATCCCACTTGGAGCTCAGGCTGGCCACGGCTGCCAAGGAAAATAAAAAGTGTTTCTTTAAATATGTGAATGGCAAGAGAAGGGCCAAGGGCAACCTCCTGTCCTTACTAGATAGAGAGGGGAACATAGTGACAAAGGATGAGGAAAAGGCAGAGGTGCTTAACACCTTCTTTGCCTCAATCTTCACTAGTGGGACAGGTTGTCTCCAGGACAGCTGGACTCCTGAAGTGGTGGATGGAGTCAGGGACCAGTACAGTCCCCCTCTAATCCATGAGGAAGCAGTAAGGGACCTGCTGCATCAATTGGATCCTCACAAGTCCATGGGACCGGATGGGATCCACCCTAGGGTGCTGAGAGAGCTGGCAGCTGAGCTGGCCAAGCCACTCTCCATCATTTATCAGCAGTCCTGGCTCACTGAAGAGGTCCCTGAAGACTGGAAGCTGGCCAATGTGATTCCCATTCACAAGAAGGGTCGTAAGGAGGAGCCAGAAAACTACAGACCTGTCAGCCTGACCTCAGTGCCAGGCAAGGTCATGGAACAGGTCACCTTGGGTGCCATCACAAAGCACCTACAGGATAGCCAAGGGATCAGGCCCAGCCAGCATGGGTTTAGGAAGGGCAGGTCCTGCCTCACCAACCTGATCTCCTTTTATGATCAGGTTACCCGCCTGGTGAATGTGGGGAAGGCTGTGGATGTAGTCTACTTGGACTTCAGCAAAGCCTTTGACACTGTCTGCCACAAGAAGCTCCTAGCCAAGCTGGCAGCTCATGGTTTGGACAGATTCACTCTGTGCTGGATCAAGAACTGGCTGGATGGCAGAGCTCAGAGAGTGGTGGTGAATGGTGCCACATCCAGTTGGCAGCCAGTCACTAGTGGTGTTCCCCAAGGATCAGTGCTGGGCCCAGTCCTGTTCAATATCTTTATTGATGATCTGGACGAAGGCATTGAGTCCAGCATCAGTAAGTTTGCAGATGACACCAAGCTAGGAGCAGGTGTTGATCTGTTGGAAGGTAGGAGAGCCCTGCAGAGGGACCTACAAAGGCTGGATGGGTGGGCAGAGGCCAATGGGATGAGATTTAACAAGGCCAAGTGCAGGGTTCTGCACTTTGGCCACAATAACCCCAAGCAGCGCTATAGGCTGGGGACTGAGTGGCTGGAGAGCAGCCAGGAGGAAAGGAAACTGGGGGTACTGATAGATAGTAAGCTGAAGATGAGCCAGCAGTGTGCCCAGGTGGCCAAGAGAGCCAATGGCATCCTGGCCTGCATCAGGAACAGTGTGGCCAGTAGGACAAGGGAGGTTATTCTTCCCCAGTACCCAGCACTGGTCAGGCCACACCTTGAGTACTGTGTCCAGTTCTGGGCCCCTCAATTCAAGAAAGATGTTGAGGTGCTGGAACATGTCCAGAGAAGGGCAACAAAGCTGGTGAGGGGCCTGGAGCACAAATCCTATGAGGAGAGGTTGAGGGAGCTGGGCCTGTTTAGCCTGGAGAAGAGGAGGCTCAGGGGTCATCTTATTACTGTCTACAACTACCTGAAGGGGCATTGTAGCCAGGTGGGGGTTGGCCTCTTCTCCCAGGCAACCAGCAATAGAACAAGGGGACACAGTCTCAAGTTGTGCCAGGGTAGGTATAGGCTGGATATTAGGAAGAAGTTCTTCACAGAGAGAGTGATTTCCCATTGGAATGGGCTGCCCAGGGAGGTGATGGATGCATCGTCCCTGGGGGTGTTCAAGAAAAGACTGGATGAGGCACTTAGTGCCATGGTCTATTTGATTGGATAGGGCTGGGTGATAGGTTGGACTGGATGATCTTGGAGGTCTCTTCCAACCTGGTTGATTCTATGATTCTATGATTCTATTTTTTAATTGGCTTTCCCAATATGGGGCTACATATATTTGAGTGATTGGAAATTAGCTCTGGGAATTAAGATGAAGCTAATCAAGCAGCTATTTTACTTGGTGGGGATTATTGTGTGGCCTGTTTTCTGTTTTTTTGTGTACAACTGGATCAAAGATCAAATTGGTTATTTCTTGCTTCATGTAGTTTTTAAGAAGGTCAAAGCTAAGCTTTCAAGCATGTTCTGGAGCTGGGGTGATTTTATTCTTGGTTATGCTGGTTTTAGTGTCACTGAGAATATTACTAGTGATATTTCAAGAGCTTTTGTCAATAATGTGACAATCAGTCAAAATTCTGCTTTATCTACTGCTCTCGTGAGGGTCATCCAGCCCCAAACTGAAATGCCAAGTCCATGCAAGGATTTTTACAGAAAAGAGACTGTGGCGGGGTTGCTGTGCATTATCATGGCTCTTATGATTTTAATATTCATATTAATTTTGGCATTATTGGTAAAAAATTCAAAACCAGCTTCTGTAAGAGCTAGGAAAAATTCTGTCTCAAAACCAAATTCAGTAACAGTTTCTCAACAATCTTCTGCCCCCTAGGCAGCCTCTCCACCCTCCTCTGTAGGTTCTGGGAATTCTGCCAGTGTTCCCGCTGGTAACATAAACAATGATAAGGATAACAAAAAAAACAACAATCCACAGAGTTTGGCAGGAGCCCCAGGAGGACAGGCAAACAATCCCACTAATGCTGGTAACGCTAGCCCAGTCAGTCCAAATCCTAGTGACGCCAGCTCAGCCAATTCAAACCCCAGCCAGCAGATCAGAACCAAAATCCTCCTGTTAAAAGTAAGGCAGATCTGAACTCACAAGCTCCAGGTCAGACCCCTAATGATTCAAATGCTCCAAGTCAGACTCCTAATGATTCAAACCCTCCAAGTCAGACACCCAATAATTCAAACCCTCCAGTAGACACATTCAAGTCTGTTGCTGTTCAGGCTTTTCTGGCACCTGCT
The DNA here is from genome assembly GCF_015220805.1 of Pogoniulus pusillus. Taxonomy (NCBI): domain Eukaryota; kingdom Metazoa; phylum Chordata; class Aves; order Piciformes; family Lybiidae; genus Pogoniulus; species Pogoniulus pusillus. The sequence goes on from NC_087308.1 coordinate 9,413,187, forward strand.
AAGGCAAAAGCTAAGATAAAGTGTGGTTCACAGGAGGATGGAAAAGAGGGGACCTCTGGTGATCAGCAAGAAGAAGAGGAGGAGGAGATAGTTAGTCTGCGAGACCTTGTAGATACACTGAGACAACAATACTCAAGTGAGAGGAGCACTGTGAGGTTAGCTGCCAAGAAAGAGGATGGTTCCCGTGAGTTTAGGAATGCTAAGAGGAAGGTTCTGTTAGGCCCAGTACCACCAGATCAACAGGTGGAAGAAGAGGTGGAAGATGACATCCAGGGCTCCAAGGATCCACTCAGAGAGGTCAGGGAAGTTAGGAAGGAATACACAAGGGAATCAGGTGAGTCAATCTTAAGCTGGCTAGTGAGATGCCATAGCATTGGTGCTAATGCCCTGCAGGTAGGAGACAAGTCTGCCAAGCAGCTGGGACCACTCACTAAGGAGAGTGGAGTGGACAAATACCTGGCAAGTCCTCTTGGTAGGGTTAGCTTGTGGACACGCCTTTTGTTGGCTGTGGCTATGAGATATCCTTCCCGAGATGATTTGCCATGGGCTGCCAAGAAGTGGAACACCGTTGAGCAGGGAATTAAGCTTCTGAAGGAGTTTGCTGTGAAGGAAGTGCTTTATGGAGATCATGGCACACATGAGCCTGACGATATTCCTTTTGGAACAGGCCTCATGAAGAAGCTTATTAAGCTTGCTCCTTCATCCTATGCTAACATCTTGTCCAGTAAATTCCTAGGAAGGAGTGATAATGGAAGATCTTTCACTGTTGGTGAATTCACTGATCAGCTCAGGCAGATAGAGGATAGCTTGTCACACTCTGGCCTAATCTCTGCCATACAAACTATGACCACAGAGATTAGAGATACCATGAAAGAACTGAAGGAGGACCTTACAACCTGAATTTCCAATCTGGTAAACGATACCGTTCCTGCATCATCTGAATGGGTGCATGTTTCTGCAGTCAGGAACAGACGCTCACCTCCTTCAAGGCAATTCCAGCCTAGGAGGAGACAAATTCCACCCAGACAGCAGCAATCACGTGCGTCACTGTGGATACTTCTGCGTGACACATACGGTGAGAACATGAACAAGTGCGATGGTAAACCTACTTCAGCTCTTTCAAAGAGAGTCAGGGATCTGCAGAGTGGCAGAAACAGAGGCAATAATGCCAGGAAAGTAGCTGTCACTTCTTCAGCTCCTGAGAGCAATTGCAATTGTTCCAACAGTTGCAATTCCTCTCACAACAACACCAATCATTGTGTACACCCTACATGCCATGTTCAGCATTAGGGGTGCCCTGCCTCCAGCCAGGAAGAGGAAAGGGATAGTGGAGAGAACCGAATCTATTGGAATATATTCATTAGGTGGCCTGGCAGTTCAAGAGTTCGGAAATACAGGGCTTTAGTTGACACAGGTGCTCAGTGTACTTTATTGCCATCCAATTGCAAAGGGACAGAGTCCATTTCTATCTTTGGAATCACTGGTGGATCTCAAGAGTTAACTAAGATACAGGCTGAGATCTGTTTAACTGGTAAAGAGTGTGTGATGGTTTGGGGGTTACCCCGCCCCCCCACACTTTTGAATTTGCCCCAGCTAACTCAGACGGACCCTGGAAATATAGATGAAGCAATTTATTTACAGCTAGCAGTATTTACAAGCAGCTATTTACAATATATACAGTTATATACAATTATATACAGAAATATACAAAGGATAAACAATACAAAAGCACAACTCCCCTCCCAGAAACCTGAGTCCCCAGGAGTGGCTCTCAAACCACCCCAACACCTCCCCCCGGCCCTCTCAACCTTACCCCAGTTCTCAGGAAGAAGAGAGGTACAGCCAAGAGGTTAGGGAGCAAGGTTAGTAGGAGCAGGGTTAATGAGATGTGACCAGGTCTAAGGCAAAAGCAAGGGTGAGAAACAAAATGGAGAAAAAGTCTTTCTTCTTCCCAGAGTTCTCAGCGAGACTGTGAGAGAAGTTGACATCAATTGTTTTCATTTCACTGCCCGTTATCTAGTTCTTATACCAAAACATTCTAGCTTGCTTCAAATTAGCACTGAGTGGAAGACACATACTATTGTAACTGGTCCTGATGCGCCTTGCATTTTGGGAATTGACTTTTTGAGACAAGGTTGTTTCAAAGATCCTAAGGGTCATAAATGGGTTTTTGGAATAGCATCTGTAGAGATTGAGGATGGTAAATTGAAATTGTCCATTAGACCTGAACTTTCAGATGAATCTGCAGTTGTGGGACATCATGACATAGAGGACCTGAAAGTGCCAATTGCAACTCAAACTGTTCATCACAGGCAGTACAGAACTAACCGTGACTCTTTGTTGCCCATTCATCAGCTGATTCGTCAATTGGAGAGTCAGGCTGTCATCGAGAAAGCTCATTCACCTTTCAACAGTCCCATCTGGCCTGTGCGTAAACCTACGGGCAACTGGAGACTGACAGTTGACTTTTGTTCCCTCAACGAGGTGACGCCACCCATGAGTGCAGCTGTGCCGGACATGCTGGAGCTCCAGTACGAGCTGGAATTGAAGGAGGCTAAGTGGTATGCAACCATAGACATTGCTAATGCTTTCTTCTCTCTTCCTATAGCAAAGGAGTGCAGGCCTCAGTTTGCGTTCACCTGGAGAGGAATCCAGTATCAGTTCAATCGTTTGCCTCAGGGGTGGAAGCAGAGCTCAACCATCTGTCACTCAGTCATCCACAATGCACTGGAGAAAGGTAAAGCTCCAGAGCACATCCAGTACATCGACGCCATCATTGTGTGGGCCCAAGCTGCTGAGGAAGTCTTCGAGAAAGGTAACAAAATCACTGACATTCTGTTGCAAGCAGGTTTTGCCATTAAGAGAGACAAGGTCAAAGGACCTGCCAAAGAAATTCAGTTTCTTGGAGTGCAGTGGCAGGATGGTCGCCGTTATATTCCTCAGGATGTGATTAACAAAGTCTCTACCGTGGCAGTTCCCACCAGTAAGAAGGACACACTTTCTTTTCTTGGTGTGGTGGGATTTTGGAGTTTTCTGTTCTAGGTAACATCGGCGCCCAACACTGAGAGAATCTACAATAGAATCTACAGTACGTGAGCACAAACCCAACGTCACCTGGGAGTCCCTGTTCTGAGCTTGTGAATCACCTACATCTGATTGAAGTGTGAACTGAACTTGTATATATTGTTTTAGTGTAAATATTGGTTTAGATTAGATTGGATAATTCTCAGTGATACTCTGAGCGAAGTAGACGGGGTGGTTTGTGCTAGTTTGAAGCAAGCTAGAATGTTTTGGTAAAAGAACTTGATAACAGGCAGTGGAATGAAAAACATGGTGTCTCCTTCTCTCACAGTCTCGCTGAGAACTCTGGGAAGAAGAAAGAAACTTTCTCCATTTTGTCCTTCACTCTTGCTTTTGCCTTAGACCTGGTCACATCTCAGTAACCTTGCTCCTACTAACCTTGCTCCCTAACCTCTTGGCTGCACCTCTTTTCTTCCTGAGAACTGGGGTAAGGTTGAGAGGGGCCGGGGGAGGTGTTGGGGTGGTTTGAGAACCCCTCCTGGGGACTCAGGTTTCTGGGAGGGGAGTTGTGCTTTTGTATTGTTTATCCTTTGTATATTTCTGTATATAATTGTATATAAGTGTAGATATTGTAAATAGCTGCTTGTAAATTCTGCTAGCTGTAAATAAATTGCTTCATCTATATTCCCAGGGTCCGTCTGAGTTAGCTGGGGCAAATACAAAGTGTGGGGGGGCGGGTAAGAGCCCAAACCATCACACCCACACAAATTCTTTGATACAGTTGGTAAAACTATTTCACAGTATGTTTATATACAACCAAATTAAGCAACTTGGTAGAGGAGATGTGATAGTGGGAGGCTGCCTGGGGTGTAGCGATCACGAGTTAGTGGAGTTTTCAATATACAGGGAGGTAGGGAGGCACTTCAACAAAACCTACACCTTGGACTTTAGGTGGGCAAACTTCAATTTGCTCAAGGAACTTATTTCCAATGTCCCCTGGGCAGCAGTTCTTGAGAACAAAGGGGTCCAGGATGGTTGGACCTACTTTAAACAGGAGCTCTTGAAGGCACAGGAACTGGCAGTTCCCACGTGCCGAAAGATGAGCCGCAGGGGAAGGCGACCAGCCTGGATGAGCAAAGAGCTCCTGAAGGAAGTGGGGGAGAAAAAGAGGGTGTATCGCCTCTGGAAGGAGGGGAAGGCTTCTCCTGATGTGTTTAAGGAGGTAGCCAGACTATGTAGGAGGAAAATTAGAGAGGCTAAGGCTCAGCTAGAACTTAGGCTGGCCACTTCAGTGAAAGTTAACAAAAAACACTTTTATAAATTTATCAATGCTAAAAGGAAGGGCAAGAAGAGCCTCCACTCCTTACTGGACCAGGAGGGGAACACTATAACTAATGACAAAGAAAAGGCTGAGGTTCTGAATGCCTTCTTCGCCTCAGTTTTCAACAGTAAGGAGGGAGGAGGAGGAGGCAAGTGGCCTCTTGACCTGGGGGATGGGGTCGGGGAGCAGTGTGTTCCCCTGGAAATTCATGAGGAATTAGTTCAGGACTTGCTGAGCCACCTGGACACCCACAAGTCCATGGGACCAGATGGGATCCATCCCAGGGTGCTGAGAGAGCTGGCAGCTGAGCTGGCCAAGCCACTCTCCATCATTTTCCAGCAGTCCTGGCTCACCGGAGAGGTCCCAGGAGACTGGAAAATGGCCAACGTGGTCCCCATCCACAAAAAGGGTCGGATGGAGGAACCTGGGAACTACAGACCCGTCAGCCTGACCTCAGTGCCAGGGAAACTGATGGAGCAGGTTCTCTTGGGGCCAATAACTGTGCACCTGAGGGATGGCAAAGATCTCAGGTCCAGCCAGCATGGGTTTAGGAAGGGCAGATCCTGCCTTTCTAACCTGATCTCCTTCTATGATCAGGTGACCCGCTTGGTGGATGTGGGGAGGCCTGTGGATGTGGTCTATCTGGACTTCAGCAAGGCCTTCGACACTGTCCCCCACAGCAAACTGCTGGCTAAGCTGTCAGCCCGTGGCTTGGATGGTAACACTCTGTGCTGGGTTAGAAACTGGCTGGAGGGCCGGACCCAGAGAGTGGTGGTGAATGGTGCCACATCCAGCTGGCGGCCAGTCACTAGTGGTGTCCCTCAGGGATCAGTGCTGGGCCCCATCCTCTTTAACATCTTCATAGATGATCTGGATGAGGGCATCGAGTCAGTCATCAGCAAGTTTGCAGATGACACTAAGCTGGGGGCAGATGTGACTGAGTTGGAAGGCAGAAGGGCTCTGCAGCGGGACCTTGACCGCCTGGACAGATGGGCAGAGGCCAATGGGATGGGGTTCAATAGCTCCAAGTGCAGGGTGCTGCACTTTGGCCAAAACAACCTCATGCAGAGATACAGGCTGGGGTCGGAGTGGCTGGAGAGCAGCCAGAGAGGGATCTGGGGGTACTGATTGATACCCGCCTGAACATGAGCCAGCAGTGTGCCCAGGTGGCCAAGAGAGCCAGTGGCATCCTGGCCTGCATCAGGAATGGTGTGGTCAGCAGGAGCAGGGAGGTCATTCTGCCCCTGTACTCTGCACTGGTCAGACCACACCTCGAGTACTGTGTTCAGTTCTGGGCCCCCCAGTTTAGGAAGGACACTGAGATGCTTGAGCGTGTCCAGAGAAGGGCGACGAGGCTGGTGAGAGGCCTCGAGCACAAGCCCTACGAGGTGAGGCTGAGGGAGCTGGGGTTGTTTAGCCTGGAGAAGAGGAGGCTAAGGGGTGACCTTATTACTGTCTACAACTACCTGAGGGGTGGTTGTGGCCAGGAGGAGGTTGCTCTCTTCTCTCAGGTGGCCAGCTCCAGAACAAGAGGACACAGCCTCAGGCAGCGCCAGGGGAAATTTCGGCTCGAGGTGAGGAGAAAATTCTTCACTGAGAGAGTCATAGGGCACTGGAATGGGCTGCCTGGGGAGGTGGTGGAGTCATCATCCCTGGGGCAGTTCAAGGCAAGGTTGGATGTGGCACTTGGTGCCATGGTCTAGCCTTGGGCACTGTGGTAAAGGGTTGGACTTGATGATCTGTGAGGTCTCTTCCAACCTTGGTGATACTGTGATACTGTGATACTGTGAAATGTTCTAATGAGGGAGTCTTGCGGCATAAACTGCCAGTGGTAAAGCTAATGAAATTCTTTTAGCAACTTGAATCAAGAGAGTTCAAATACTCACTAGTTGGAAGTCTCAGTATCTGTGTTCCCAAAATATGTATGTGCTAGTTTAAAGCAGGCTAGAATGTTTTGGTGAAAAGAACTTGATCATAGGCTGTGAAAGGAAAACAATGGTGATGTCTTCTTCCCTCAGAGTCTTGCTGAACAAGAAGAAAGTAAACATTAGATAACACTCTCGTCATTTTGTCTTCACTTTTGGGCTGGGCTTTGACTGAGATGCATCTCCTTAACCTCACCTGCCAATCACCTTTGCTTCTTAAGCTCTTGGCTGAACCTCTATTCTTCCTTAGTCATGGGGTAAGGTTGAGAGGGGCAGGGGGAAGGTGCAGGGGTGGTTGAGAGCCCCTCCTGGGGACTCAGGTTTCTGGGAGGGGAGTTGTGCTTCTGTATTGCTTTCACCTTGTATATTTCTGTATATAACTGTATATACTGTAAATATCTGCTTGTATATTGTGCTAGCTGTAAATGAATAGCTTCATTTATATTCCCAGAGCCAGCTGAGTCTAGCTGGGTGCTCCTAAAGTGTGGGGGGGGCGGATAACACCCAAACCACCACATAATTTTAATTGGCTTCACCCAATGTGGGGCAAATTCATTTGAGTGACTGATAATTAACTCTGGGAATCAGAATGAAGCTAATAAAGCAGCTATTGTACTTGGTGGGGGCTCTTAGGTGGTCTGTTTTCTGTTTTCTTGCATTCAACTGGATCAAAGCCCAAATTGTTTATTACTTTCTTAATGTAGCTTATATGAAGGCTAAAGCTAAAGTCACAACCATTTTCTGGTCCTGGGGTGATCTCATTATTGGGTATGCTGGTTTTAATGTCACTGAAAATCTTACCAGTAACATTACAGGGGTATTTGCCGATAATATTACATCCAATCAAAATACTGCTTTAACTACAGCCCTCATGAGGGTAATTCACCCCAGAACTGAGATGCCGGACCCTTGTAAAGATTTTTACTCAAAGCAAATTGTGGCAGGTCTGATGTGTGTCAATTTATGTCTTGTAGTTTTGATTTTCATATTAATTCTGGCATTATATGTGAAAAATTCAAATGCAGTGCCTGTAAAAACTAGGAAAGTCTCTGTCTCAAAACCAAACCAAAACAAAGGAACACAATCTCCTTCCCAGCAAAATTTAGGGGCACAACAATCTCCTTCTCCCCAGTCAGTCCCTGCACCTCCTTCTCAGGATTCTGGGAAAACTGCCAATGTTCCTAACAACAAAGATGATAAACACATCAGGGTTGGCAGGCGTCCCAGGAGCACAGGCAAACACTCAAAATCAGAATGTCCCCTCTACTGATAATACTAACAGTAATAACACCAGCTCAGCCAGTTCGAATCCCCAGCCAGCAGACCAGAACCCTGTTAGCTGTAAGGCAGATCTGAACTCACAGACCCCAGGTCAGACCCCCAATGATTCAAACCCTCCAGTAGACACGTCAAAGTCTGTTGCTGTGCAGGCCTTTTTGGCACCTGCTAAGGCAAAAGCCAAGACAAAGCTTTTGACAAAGTGTTATTCAAAGGAGGATGTAAGAGAGGGGACCTCTGGTGAGCAAGAGGAGGAAGAGGAGGCATTTAGTCTTCAGGACCTAGCGAACATGCTGAGATCACAGTACTCAAATGAGAAGAGCGCTGTGAGGTTGGCTGCCAAGAAAGAGGATGGTTCCAATGAGTTTAAGAGTGCTATGAGGAAGGTTCTGTTTCTAGGCCAGGGACAACCAGATCAACAAGAAGAAGAGTGTTGCCCTTGTGGGGGCAAGCAGCGACCTGGTTCAGGAATGAGATGGTGACCAGTTCCTGGCCACTCGTGACCACGGCTCACACATACCGATGCGGTGAGAACAAATGGCGTTTATTCGTGTACAGTGCTGGGTTACATAGTGTGAAGTTATACATCATTTCCATCTGCTTACATCACTACTAAATATTATTGGTTATGGCATTAAGGAGAGGGGCCCCTGTCTTTCCGTACATCCCGTTATCTTCCGGACGCTAGACCCTAGCTACCCACATCTCCCCCCTCCCTATGCTCAATAAGACTAGCTAAATCATAACATTTTCTTAAAAGTATAAAATAGTAAAAAAGTATAAAATTCTATATAAAAAGAGCATAGAAAAATAGTCACAGTATCAAAAGATCTTAATAGCAAACTTCAGTAGTAAGGCACTTTAAATGTGGTACTGTTGAGAACAATGTAGTGCAACCAAGTGTAGTTAGTGTAAAAGTATGAGATGAGAACATTCTTCACATTATCATTAGTAAAAACCCAAAGTGCTCGTACCCATCACACGTGAAAACTCCCTAAATATATTTCTAAGTCAGCTGCCATATATTGTACTATCCCTATCTTCTATAACTATTTTCTTCACAGTATAACATTCTTTGGTGCAAACCTAAGCTACATTGTGCAAGATAATAGTAATAATACTGAAGGTATCTTAGAGTAGATCTTACTGCTCTACAAGCATGACGTCTACTGTCTGCAGCCTACGTCTAACAAACGATACAAATGTGTTCAGTATGCAGGGTCCAAAAACTAAAGTCAACACGATCATCGCGATCGGTCCCATCAGGGAGGATATCAGGGTGGTTAGCCATGGTGATCGATTATACCATAATTCAAACCATCCTTGTTGGGCTTCCCTATCCTTTTTTCTTTGGGCCAATCTCTCTCTTAATTTAGCCATCGAATCTCTAACTACTCTGGTGTGATCTGCATAAAAGCAACACTCCTCCTTCAAAGTGGCACAAAGGCCTCCTGACTGCATGAACAGAAGGTCTAACCCTCGTCTGTTCTGTAAAACGACTTCTGAAAGTGATGAGAGAGATTCTTCTAGGGAGGCCATGGAATTTTCTAGTCTTTGCAGGTCCTCATCGATGACGGTCTGTAGGTGGGATAGGCCCTTTTGTTGGGATACCAAGGAAGCCGCTCCTGTTGCTGTACCGGCTATTCCCAGACCGAGTAGGGCTGCTATTGTCACTGCTGTTAGAATCTCCCTTTTTTGACGTTTGCCATTATCTTCTCCCCAGTAGTAGAACATCTCGTCTTTTGGATGGTATAGGTGTTGCAGAGGGCAGAAATACGTGGCCGAGTCGAAAATTTATCAAAAATAGATATTTTTTATTTTTTCCAAAACCCGCCCCCACAACTATATATACAAAGATTAATTTCGTTTGATAAACAGGTTGAGTTGCATGAGAATTAATCTACACGGATACCATCAATAATCTGACTACATATTTGGAAGTCAGAGGTTGGAAAAGGACTCAGCTATTAATTAATAGCGGTTTCTTACTAAATTAAGCTAAGCCAAATAACTCACTCAGGCTGGCTTGTGCGGTCTGTGTCTCTCTTCCTTTACAGTGGCTGCAGGAGTCGTTAAGGGTCGTTAAGGGTCGTTAGGCAGACAAAGGTGTGCCTAACAGGAAGGCGAATCCTTGGTCTCTCTGCAGTCCAGGCACGGGGGAGTGAGCGAGCTCAGGCAGAGACATACGTCCAACACAGGCAAAATCCAAAGCGGGAACCCCAAAGGCAGGAAGACCCCCAATATTTATAACCTTCGCTAGACAAAGGGCAGAGTTACCACACCTTAGGTGCGAAAGCGCACGGCCAATCCCAGCCTGGCTCCAGCGCGGGAACTCACGGGGCAGTCGCCCCCTTCACGGGGCAGTCCCCGCCCCCTTTACGGCTGCAGGGCAGGCGAGGGGGGGGGGGAAACCAGGCGGCTTTTCCCCTTTCCCCCCAAAGTCCGGGCAGGAGAGGAATTTAGGGGTACAGGACTCCAGGACAATAGGACCTTGGGAACAATTACGATCTGAACACAAAGATCAGCAGAGGCATTAAAGCGTTCAAGGGATACGCAAGGTGTTACTCCTAACTGATGGCAAATCCACATTGCTGGTGTAGCTGGGATAGCCCACTTGTACCTTTTATTGACCTTGATGGTTTTCACGCAAACTTCCTTTCCCCAGTCGAATAGTGAGGTGTTACCAAAACATACACCCTGACCCCTTACCTGAGTTAGGGTAATTCCTTTTCGTGGTGTGTTCCACTGGCATTGTGTTGGATTATTGCTTAAAGAATAGCCAAAAGAGGCATTGAGGGCAACACCCTCATAAAAAGGAGGATTCATATCATAGCATAACCAACAATTTTTGGTGAGATTCGGGCTTGACTGATTCAGGGACTTAAAGGATGCATTTAGCACATCGAGGAACTCCCTTGCTCCGATGGGTGATCAAAGTTTACATCTGGTTTATTTGTGGGGCTCACGTGTTTTATTGTTTGAGACTCGTTTGAGACAGTGAGGGATGAGTACAGATCCCTGTCAGGGGTAGTAAGGGAAATCAACCCCGGCCCTCTCCTCCTCTTCCTCTGCCCTTGCACAAGTATGAGGCCCTGCATGCAGAGGGCATAGAGGATGAGAGCACTGAGGAGCATCCAACTGTGATGATGCCTAGGGTGGAGCAGTCCCCACCAACTGTGGGGACTAACTCCACAAAAAACAAAAAAAGAGAAGGGTTATAGTTGTTGGGGACTCCGTCTTGAGGGGGACAGAGGGACCCATCTGTCGTCCCAACCCGTCTCACAGGGAGGTCTGCTCCCTTCCTGGTGCCTGGGTTAGGGACATCACCAGGAGAATCCCTAACCTAATCCAGCCCTCTGATTATTATCCTTTGTTGGTAATACAGGCTGGCATGGATGTGTCGGGGTACGGAGGCTGGCGAGAGGCGAGATCGGGGTACTGACGACTCGAGACAGCAGCTTCTAGGCATCTGTGCATCAGTACGATTTGTTAAGGCAATACAATGGCTTATATAGCCCCCAGAGGAGGTGTGCACAACGAGCCTGGGGCTGGCAGAAGTGGACAGTACAGATTGGCCCCAAGTTATGTGTAAGGCAGAGATAGGTTACCTGTGGTAAACAACCTGTGAGTACCACCCAGGGGGGCTGGCCAGGGTCAGCCCCCTGGGGCTGTGTCCGCCCCAGGGGCCGGCAGTTTCCACCCCCTGACAGCTGTGCGTGGGTTGCACATAGTTCTCAGCCTAGGCCCCTGGGAGCCTGTAAGACCCAAGGACACTTCCCATCACAGGGCCTGATGTTTACATTCCATACCTCGTTGCAGGAGAAAGCTTCCCACAGGGATGAAATTGAAAAGAAAGGGACGAGGGCAATTAAAAAGGAATTTAAGGCCCTGGGGAAATTGATAGACGGGGCGGGAGCACAGGTGGTGTTCTGCTCAGTTCCCTCTGTGGCAAGGGAGTTCACAGAGAGGAACAGCAGAACCTATGATATCAACAAATGGCTCAAGGAATGGAGCGAGCGGCGGCATTTTGGGTTCTTTGACCACGGGGGAACTTTTACTGCGCCAGGCCTGCTTGATCGTGATGGGGTGCAGTTGTCTAGGAGGGGCAGGAGAGTCCTGGCACTGGAGTTGGCAGGGCTCATTAGGCGGGCTTTAAACTAGGTCTGAAGGGGGTGGGTTAGGCAATTACTCTCTCTGAGAAGGAGAGAGTGGGAAGGAAACACCACCAATGCACGCAGCTTGGGTAACAAGCAGGAGGAATTGGAAGTCCTGGTCCACCAGGGTGACTATGATATAGTTGCCATTTCAGAAACTTGGTGGGATGACAGGCATGACTGGACTGCTATACTGGGGGGATATAACCTCTTCAGGAGAGATAGGCAAGGGAGAAAAGGAGGTGGGGTGGCCCTGTATATTAGGGAGTCACTCCATGCCACTGAGCTTGAGGTGAGGGATGAAGGGTTTGAGAGCTTGTGGGTTAAAATCAGAGGGAGGACTAATATATCTGACATCCTGGTTGGAGTCTGTTATAGACCACCCAACCAGGATGAGGAAACAGATGAGATATTTTACAAACAGTTGGAGGCTGTCTCAAGATCATCTGATCTTGTCCTTGTGGGTGACTTTAACCTGCCAGATATCTGCTGGGAACTTAATTCAGCAGAGAGGAGGCAGTCCAGGAGATTTCTAGAGTGCATGGAGGACAGCTTCATGACCCAGCTGTTAAGCGAGCCTACTAGGGGTCAAGCTCGTTTGACCTGCTGCTCTCCAACAGAGAAGGGCTGGTAGGAGATGTGACAGTGGGAGGCTACCTGGGGTGTAGTGATCATGAGATAGTGGAGTTTTCAATATGCAGGGAGATAGGGAGGCACTACAACAAAACCCACACCTTGGACTTGCGGAGGGCAAACTTCAATTTGCTTAAGAAACTTATTTCCAAAGTCCTCTGGGAAGCACTCCTTGAGAACAAAGGAGTCCAGGATGGTTGGACCTACTTTAAACAGGAGCTCTTGAAGGCACAGGAACTGGCAGTTCCCATGTGCCGAAAGATGAGCCGTCGGGGAAGGCGACCAGCCTGGATGAGTAAACAGCTCCTGAAGGAATTGGGGGAAAAAAAGAGGGTGTATCACCTTTGGAAGGAGGGGAAGGCTTCTCCTGACATGTTGTCCTGGAGTCCTGTACCCCTAAATTCCTCTCCTGCCCTGCAGCCGTGAAGGGGGGGAGGACTGCCCCGTGAGCTCCTGCGCTGGAGCCAGGCTGGGACTGGCCGTGCGCTTTCACGCCTAAGGTGTGGTAACTCTGCCCTTTGTCTAGCGGAGGTTATAAATATTGGGGGTTATAAATATTGGGGTTCCCGCTTTGGAGTTTACCTGTGCCTGGACGTATGTGTCTGCCTGAGCTCACACACTCCCCTGTGCCTGGACTGCAGAGAGACCAAGGATTTGCTTTCCTATTGACACCTTTGTACGCCTAACGACCTTTAGCAACCCTTAACGATTCACCTGCAGCTGCTGGAAGAGGAAGACAGACCGCACGAGTCAGCCTGAGTTATTTGGCTTAGCTTAATTTAGTAAGAAACTGCTATTAATTAATAGCTAACGCCTTTTCCAACTTCTGACTTCCAATATAGTCAGATTATTGATGGTATCCATGTAGGTTAATTCGCATGCAACTGAATCTGCTTATTAATCTAAATTAATCTTTGTATATATAGTTGTGGGGGCGGGTTTTTGGGAAAATAAAAAATAACTGTTTTTGATAAATTCCCGACTCGGCCACATATTAATTCCTGCTCTCCGCAACACATGTTTAAGGAGATAGCCAGATTATGCAGGAGAAAAATTAGAGAGGCTAAGGCCCAGCTAGAACGTAGGCTGGCCACTTCCGTGAAGGATAATAAAATCTCTTTTATAAATTTATCAATGCTAAAAAGAAGGGCAAGAAGAGCCTCCACTCCTTACTGGACCAGGAGGGGAACACTATAACTGATGACAAAGAAAAGGCTGAGGTTCTGAATGCCTTCTTCACCTCAGTTTTCAACAGTAAGGAGGGAGGAGGAGGCAAGTGGCCTCTTGAACTGGGGGATGGGGTCAGGGAGCGGTGTGTTGCCCTGGAAATTCATGAAGAATTAGTTCAGGACCTGCTGAGCCATCTGGACACCTACAAGTCCATGGGACCAGATGGGATCCATCCCAGGGTGCTGAGAGAGCTGGCAGCTGAGCTGGCCAAGCTGCTCTCCATCATTTTCCAGCAGTCCTGGCTCACCGGAGAGGTCCAGGAGACTGGAAAATGGACAACATGATCCCCATCCACAAGAAGGGTCAGATGGAGGAACCTGGGCACTATAGACCCGTCAGCCTGACCTCAGTGCCAGGGAAACTGATGGAGCAGGTTATGTTGGGGGTGATCAGAGCACACCTGAGGGATGGCAAAGGGCTCAGGTCCAGCCAGCATGGGTTTAGGAAGGGCAGATCCTGCCTTTCTAAACTGATCTCCTTCTATGATCAGGTGACCCGCTTGGTGGATGTGGGGAGGCCTGTGGATGTGGTCTATCTGGACTTCAGCAAGGCCTTTGACACTGTCCCCCACAGCAGACTGCTGGCTAAGCTGTCAGCCCACGGCTTGGATGGCAACACTCTATGCTGGGTTAGGAATTGGCTGGAGGGCCGGACCCAGAGAGTGGTGGTGAATGGTGCCACTTCCAGCTGGCGGCCGGTCACTAGTGGTGTTCCTCAGGGATCAGTGCTGGGCCCCATCTTCTTTAACATCTTCATAGATGATCTGGATGAGGGCATTGAGTTAGTCATCAGCAAGTTTGCAGATGACACTAAGCTGGGGGCAGATGTGACTGAGTTGGAGGGCAGAAGGGCTCTGCAGCGGGACCTTGACTGCCTGGACAGTTGGGCAGAGTCCAATGGGATGGCATTCAATAGCTCCAAGTGCCGGGTGCTGCACTTTGGCCACAACAACCCCATGCAGAGCTACAGGCTGGGGTCAGAGTGGCTGGAGAGCAGCCAAACAGAAAGGGATCTGGGGGTGCTGATTGATACCCGCCTGAATATGAGCCAGCAGTGTGCCCAGGTGGCCAGGAGAGCCAATGGCATCCTGGCCTGCATCAAGAACGGTGTGGTCAGCAGGAGCAGGGAGGTCATTCTGCCCCTGTACTCTGCACTGGTTAGACCACACCTTGAGTACTGTGTTCAGTTCTGGGCCCCCCAGTTTAGGAGGGACATTGAGATGCTTGAGCGTGTCCAGAGAAGGGTGACGAGGCTGGTGAGAGGCCTTTAGCACAAGCCCTATGAGGAGAGGGTGAGGGAGCTCAGATTGTTTAGCCTGGAGAAGAGGAGGCTCAGGGGTGACCTTATTGCTGTCTACAACTACCTGAAGGGTGGTTGTGGCCAGGAGGAGGTTGCTCTCTTCTCTCAGGTGGCCAGCGCCAGAACGAGAGGACACAGCCTCAGGCTGCGCCAGGGGAAATTTCGGCTCGAGGTGAGGAGAAAGTTCTTCACTGAGAGAGTCATTGGACACTGGAATGGGCTGCCCGGGGATGTGGTGGAGTCGCCGTCCCTGGGACTGTTCAAGGCAAGATTGGACGTAGCACTTGGTGCCATGGTCTAGCCTTGAGCTCTGTGGTAAAGGGTTGGACTTGATGATCTGTGAGGTCTCTTCCAACCTTGGTGATACTCTCATACTGTGATACTGTTGCGAGGAGGTACACTTTCTTTTTTCTGCTGATTGTCACTCTTAATTACTGCATTAGGGCCAATTGCTGTACTGCCCTTTACTTCCTGTTTTTTGATAAAGAATAGTCCTCCCCTATCTTGACCTGAATCCCAGAATCTTAGACCCCAAGTTTTGCCAGCGGTCCATCCCGGGTCATCCTCTCCGATCCCGTTTAATGTGTGGTACTAACGCAAGTTTTTGGGTCCACCATAGGCTGACTCAACTCTTTACCTTCTATTGTAAATTTTAGGAGGAGGGGTGCATCCATGAGGTCCTTGGCTCATTTTCAAAAGTCTATCCATTAGACTTGAACTTTCAGATGAACCTGCAGTTGTGGGACATCATGACATAGAGGATCTGGAAGTGCCAATTGCTACTCAAACTGTGCACCACAGGCAGTACAGAACTAACCGTGACTCTTTGTTGCCCATTCATCAGCTGATTTGTCAATTGGAGAGTCAGGCTGTCATCGAGAAAGCTAATTCACCTTTCACAGTCCCATCTGGCCTGTGCGTAAACCTAATGGCAATTGGAGACTCACAGTTGATTTTTGTGCCCTCAACGAGGTGATGCCACCCATGAGTACAGCTGTGCCGGACATGCTGGAACTCCAGTACGAGCTGGAATCGAAGTAAGCTAAATGATATGATGCCATAGACATTGCTAATGCTTTCTTCTCTATTCCCATAGCAAAGGAGTGCAGGCCTCAGTTTGCATTCACCTGGAGAGGAATCCAGTACCAGTTCAACCTTTTGCCTCAGGGGTGGAAGCACAGCTCAACCATCTGTCACTCAGTCATCCACAATGCACTGGAGAAAGGTAAAGCTCCAGAGCACATCCAGTTCATCGACGACATCATTGTGTGGGGCCAAACTGCTGAGGAAGTCTTTGAGAAAGGTGACAAAATATTTGACATTCTGTTGCAAGCAGATTTTGCCATTAAGAGAGACAAGGTCAAAGGACCTGCCAGAGAAATTCAGTTTCTGGGAGTGCGGTGGCAAGATGGTCGCCGTCACATTCCACAGGATGTGATCAACAAAGTCTCCACCATGGCAGTTCCCACCAATAAGAAGGACACACTCTCTTTCTTGGGTGCAGTGGGATTTTGGAGACTACACATTCCTGGTTTCAGTCAGATTGTCAAACCTCTGCATGATGTGACTCGTAAGAAAAACAATTTCGAGTGGGGACTTGAACAACAAGCAGCCTTTGATCAGATCAAATGAGAAGTAGTCCATGCAGTGGGCTTGGGACCTGTGCGATCAGGTCCAGACATTAAAAACATTCTGTACACGGCTGCCAGTGACAATGGTCCAACTTGGAGTCTTTGGCAGAGAGCTCCAAATGAGACACGTGGTCGTCCACTTGGTTTCTGGGGATGTGGCTACAGAGGTTCAGAGGTAAATTACACCCCAACTGAGAAGGAGATACTAGCAGCCTATGAAGGAGTGAAAGCAGCTTCTGAAGTGATTGGAACTGAGTCACAATTGCTTTTAGCTCCTAGACTGCCAGTTCTTGTCGGGGTATGGAGGCTGGCGAGAGGCGAGATCGGGGTACTGACGACTCGAGACAGCAGCTTCTAGGCATCTGTGCATCAGTACATCAGTACAACTTTATTAGGGTAGTGCAGCGTCTTTTATATTGCTTCAGAGGAGGTGTTTCCAGCCAGCCTGGGGCTGGCAGAAGTGGACAGTACAGATTGGCCCCAAGTTATGTGTAAGGCAGAGATAGGTTACCTGTGGTAAACAACCTGTGAGTACCACCCAGGGGGGCTGGCCAGGGTCAGCCCCCCTTGGGGCTGCGTCCGCCCCGGGGGCCGGCAGATTCCACCCCCTGACAGCTGTGCGTGGGTTGCTCATGGTTGCCAGCTTAGGCCCCTGGGAATCAGTAAGACCCAAGGACACTTCCCATCACAGGGCCTGATGTTCACATTCCATACCTCGTTGCAGGAGGAAGCTTCTCACAATACCCCCTTCTTTTCTTTGAGCAACCCACGTTCGATCTTATACAGGCCGTGTTTGATACAGGTATGGATGATACAAGTGCAGGTCAACAATGCTAAAGTTAAGAGAATGCATCTGTTAAGAACCCTTTTGCTAGTGGCAATAGTCTGGCAAACTAACAACCCAAGCTTAGCTAGCAATCCCAAAAGCTATTCCTGTAAGTGACAGTGAGTCAAATGTTCAAAGCCCAAAAGTCCAGACGAACATCACAGTCACTGGAGAGTGCAAATCCGTCGTCTTCGTTGGTTCAGCGTGGCAGCTGATGTTGTAGAGCTGCAGCTGCACCAAGCTGTCCAGTATTTCTCCTCAGACTCCCACAGTTCTGGATTCAGTCTGTAGTCCTCAGAAATCTTGATGTTCTAATCACACCTCTTAGCTGTGAGCTGCGTCTGTCCATTGTGTTTTAAAAACTACTAGCCTCTAAATATAGTACAAGGATATGCCTTAGATATTGCATTCAGGGTATTCTGCTTAGGCCTTTTCCCACAGTTCTTCATCTACTTTAAGAATTTAGGGCAGTGTTTTTTATCTCTTGCAGGGCCCTTGCAAGAGATGAAAGGTCACATTGCCATCTTATGCCAATTTGAGTGGGCTTTGGCCTTTACAAAAGGATGCTAAACTGAATCTATTCCATTAAACCACAATCACTGAAACTCATGAAAATACCCAAATTCACTAACCATGATCAGACCTCATCATCCATAGACACATACAGCCATCATTTCAGTACTCCTTTCAAGATCTTACCACAATTCTGCCATCTGAGCAGGATTCCTGCTCACCTTAGGAAAGGACAGGCTGGTCATACTCAAGCTGATCCCCATCTTACAATGCCTGTGAAGATAAGGGATCAAACACAAACAAATACAGAGACAAATGCAAGTGAACAAATACAGAAACAAACACAAACATATTGAGTGCCTAGGCTGACAAATCCATTGATCCTGTCTGCAGAATTTTTTATACCTGCTCCCTTGTCTTTCTACCCCCTTTCGCCCCCCCCCTTTTTTTTTTTTTATACCAGAAAAAACCCAGATATACGGAAAGAACCCAAAACCAGAACATCCCATGATTTCCCCATATCAAGAAATCCCATAATTGTTATATTACAAACTGTTAGCCTCAGCTATACTATTTTAGCAGCTGAGAGGTCTAGGAAATGAAGGAAATAGGAGAAAAAAAAGGCAAAGAAAAATTCAAGAAGTGTGGTACTGTCCTGGAGTCCTGTACCCCTAAATTCCTCTCCTGCCCGGTCTTCGGGGGGAAAGGGGAAAAGCCGCCTGGTTTCCCCCCCCCTCGCCTGCCCTGCAGCCGAGAAGGGGGCGGCGACTGCCCCGTGAGTTCCCGCGCTGGAGCCAGGCTGGGATTGGCCGTGCGCTTTCGCGCCTAAAGTGTGGTAACTCTGCCCTTTGTCTAGCGAAGGGTATAAATATTGGGGGTCTTCCCGCCTTTGGGGTTCCCGCTTTGGATTTTGCCTGTGCCTGGACGAGTTCGCTCACTCTCCTGTGCCTGGACTGCAGAGAGACCAAAGGACTTGCCTTGGTGTTAGGCACACCTTTGTCTGCCTAACGACCCTTAACGACCCTTAACGACTCCTGCAGCCGCTGGAGGAGGAAGACAGACCGCACGAGCCAGCCTGAGTGAGTTATTTGGCTTAGCTTAATTTAGTAAGAAACCGCTATTAATTAATAGCTGAGTCCTTTTCCAAAAACTGACTTCCAAATATATATAGTCAGATTATTAATGGTATCCTTGTAGAATTCTCATGCAACTTAACCTGTTTATCAAACGAAATTAATCTTTGTATATATATAGTTGTGGGGGCGGGTTTTTGTAAAAATAAAAAATATCTATTTTTGATAAATTTTCTTCTTGGCCACGAATTATTACTGCCCTCCGCAACAGGTACCACAGGAGAGTCAGAATCAGAACAGAGGGGAAAAGATCTTCCTAGAAATTCTGATGCAATTAGCAATCATTTAACATCCTATTCAGTAAACTCCTAACCTGTAAGATCCAGTACAATCAAAAAAGAGAATTAATACTGACGTCAATAGTTCATATAGGTAGCAAGATACAACAATACGAGTTTGTTGAGTTTGTTACAGTAAGAACTAAGCTGTTCGTTTCTCGCTGAGGAAGTGCAGGGAGGGGGGGGCTGTGAGCCAAGCTTGCCGCCCGTGCCAGGGGAGGGAGGCGGGGGAAGTGGGGGGGGGGGGGACGGTGGGACGGTGGGGGGTGTGTCCCGTGACCTGCGGAGCCGCCGCCATTTCCGAACTTTCCAAGCCGGGACGGGAAAGGTACCCTGCCGAACTCTGCCGCCGGCCGGGGGCAGGGGGGAGAAAGGGGAGGGTGGCTCGGACTTCCAGACGACTTCTCGCTGATCTCCGCAGGCTGGTCTTTGAGCCCGGTCCCCCAGAGTCTTTCTGTTCGTCCGTCTGTCTCTTTGGTGTTCTCATGTCCTGTACCCACGATCGGTGGGGGGCACGGGGGGGGTTGGGTTCCACTGGGATCCGCAGTTGGGGAGGGGCATTTCCCGCCAGCGGCGAGACTCGGGAAGCGCGGGCGCTGCTGCCGTTTCTACTTTTTCTTTCTGCTTTTCGTTCTGTCCGTATCAGGGACGCGGTGGTGGGGGAGCTGCCATCCTGATGATGGAACGCAGAAGGAAAGCGCCATAGCGGCTGGCAGATTGGACACCACAGTGCCAGAGACAGCACGATATTCTCCTGAAAGTCCTGCCAGCTGAGAAGTCCTGGACACAGCATTCCAAAGGAGCCAGCAGCACCAAAGGCAGAGA
This sequence comes from Pogoniulus pusillus, assembly GCF_015220805.1. Lineage (NCBI taxonomy): Eukaryota > Metazoa > Chordata > Aves > Piciformes > Lybiidae > Pogoniulus > Pogoniulus pusillus. The sequence continues at coordinate 9,433,254 of NC_087308.1, forward strand.
TCGCCTCTTCGGCAGGAGAAAAAGTTTGGAGAAAACCCATTTCCCCAGAAGCTGGGATGATTTATCCTTTCCCCTCAAGCCGGGAAGATTCCAGCCTCCAAGTCCATGGAGAACTGGACATTAGGCACAGGCGGTGACACAGCCCCGGAGGGTGATTAATAATTAATAAGAATTGTGAGTAAAAGCTTTAATACCTCTGTAATATAAGTTGCCTCTGCCGTAGAGCATAAAGAGTTACAGCCTGCTCTGCTGGGCAAATAGCATTCGAGACCCCAAATGGCATTAAGCTGCAGGGAAAACTCCTCTCTCTGTTTGTAGTTTGAATGTTTGCTAGTTAATTAACAAATTCCTGTACATATTTGTGCTAGTTAGAAGCAAGCTGGAATGTTTTGGTAAAAGAACTAGATAACGGGCAGTGAAATGAAAACAATTGACGTCTCCTTCTCTCACAGTTACGCTGAGAACTCTGGGAAGAAGAAGTAAACTTTCTCTATTTTGTTCTTTTCTTCTGCCTTTGTCTTCAGACCTAGTCACATCTCATTAACCTTGCTCCCACTAACCTTGCTCCTTAACCTCTTGGCTGCACCTCTCTTCTTCCTGAGAACTGGGGTAAGGTTGAGAGGGCCGGGGGAGGTGTTGGGGTGGTTTGAAAGCCCCTCCTGGGGACTCAGGTTTCTGGGAGGGGAGTTGTGCTTTTGTATTGTTTATCCTTTGTATATTTCTGTATATAATTGTATATAACTGTATATATTGTAAATAGCTGCTTGTAAATTCTGCTAGCTGTAAATAAATTGCTTCATCTATATTCCCAGGGTCCGTCTGAGTTAGCTGGGGCAAATACAAAGTGTGGGGGGGCGGGTAAGAGCCCAAACCATCACATTTTTAATTGGCGCCCAACGTGGGGCTAGATAGATTTGAGTGATTGGAAATTAGCTCTGGGAATTAAGATGAAGCTAATCAAGCAGCTATTGTACTTGGTGGGGATTTTTGTGCGGCCTGCTTTCTGGGTTTTTGTGTACAATTGGAGCAAAGATCAAATTGGTTATTTCTTGCTTCATGTAGTTTTCAAGAAGGCCAAAGTTAAGCTTTCAAACATGTTCTGGAGCTGGGGTGATTTTATTCTTGGTTATGCTGGTTTTAGTGTCACTGAGAATATTACTAGTGATATTACAAGAGCTTTTGTCAATAATGTTACAATCAATCGAGGGTCTGCCTTATCTACTGCTCTCATGAAGGTCATCCAGCCCCAAACTGAAATGCTAAATCCCTGCAAGGATTTCTACTCGAAACAGAGCATGGCAGGGTTGCTGGGCATTATACTGGCTCTTGTAGTTTTAAATTTCATATTAATTTTGGCATTATGTGTGAAAAATTCAAAACCAGATTCTGTAAGAACTAGGAAAAATTCTGTGTCTCAGAAGTAGTCTCTTTCACAGCAAAACAAGGGAACACAGTTATCGGCTTCCCCCTTGTCAGCCTCTGCCCCTCCTTCTCCAAGTGCTGGGAACACGGTCAATGTTCCCGCCAGTAACATAAACAATGATAAGGATAACAAAAACAACGGGCAGAGTTTGACAGGAGCCCTAGTAGGACAGGCAGGTACTCAAGGTCAGAGTGTTTCTAATAACACGTCAGGATAGGCAGGCATCCCAGGAGGACAGGCAAACAATCCCACTAATGCTGGTAACGCTAGCCCAGTCAGTCCAAATCCTAATGACACCAGCTCAGCCAATTCAAACCCCCAGCCAGCAGATCAGAACCAAAATCCTCCTGTTAAAAGCAAGGCAGATTTGAACTCACAAGCTCCAGGTCAGACCCCTAATGATTCAAACCCTCCAAGTCAGACCCCTAATAATACAAATCCTCCAGCAGACACATCCAAGTCTGTTGCTGTTCAGGCTTTTCTGGCACCTGCTAAGGCAAAAGCTAAGACAAAGAGTGGTTCGCAGGAGGATGTAAGAGAGGGGACCTCTGGTGATCAGCAAGGAGAAGAGGAGGAGGAGATAGTTAGTCTGTGAGACCTTGTAGATGTGCTGAGACAACAATACTCAAGTGAGAGGAGCGCTGTGAGGTTAGCTGCCAAGAGAGAGGATGGTTCCAATGAGTTTAAGAGTGCTATGAGGAAGATTGTGTTAGGCCAGGTACCACCAGATCAACAGGTGGAAGAAGAGGTGGAAGATGACATCCAGGGCTCCAAGGATCCACTCAGAGAGTTCAGGGAAGTTAGAGAAGGAATACACTAGGGAATCAGGTGAGCCAATCCTAAGCTGGCTAGTGAGATACCGTAGCATTGATGCTAATGCCCTGCAGGTAGGAGACAAGTCTGCCAAGCAGCTGGGACCACTCACTAAGGAGAGTGCAGTGGACAAACACCTAGCAAGTCCTCTTGGTAGGGTTAGCTTGTGGACACACCTTCTGTTGGCTGTGGCTATGAGATATCCTTCCTGAGATGATTTGCCATGGGCTGCTAAGAAGTGGAACACCGTTGAGCAGGGAATTAAGCTTCTGAAGGAGTTTGCTGTGAAGGAAGTGCTTTATGGAGATCATGGTACTCATGAGCCTGACAATATTCCTTTGGGAACAGGTCTCATGAAGAAGCTGATTAAGCTTGCTCCTTCGTCCTATGCTAACATCTTGGCCAGTAAATTTCTATCAAGGAGTGACAATGGAAGACCTTTCACTGTTGCTGAATTCACTGACCAGCTCAGGCAGATAGAGGATAGCTTGTCCCATTCTGGTATAATCTGTGCCATAAAGACTATGACTACAGAGATGAAGGATAGCATTGAGAATGGCATTAGAAATGGCATGAAAGAACTGAAGGAGGATCTTAAAAACATTACCAATCTGGTAAAGGATACCATTCCTGCATCATCTGAATGGGTGCATGTTTCTGCAGTCAGGAACAGACGCCCACCTCCTGCAAGGCAATTCCAGCCCAGAAGGAGACAAATTCCACCCAGACAGCAGCAATCATGTGCGTCACTGTGGATACTTCTGCGTGACACATACGGTGAGAACATGAACAAGTGCGATGGTAAACCTACTTCAGCTCTTTCAAAGAGGGTCAGGGATCTGCAGAGTGGCAGAAACAGATGCAGTAATGCCCGAAAGGTAGCTGTCACTTCTTCAGCTCCCGAGAGCAACTGCAATTGTTCCAACAGTTGCAATTCCTCTCACAACAACACCAATCATTGTGTACACCCTACATGCCATGTTCAGCATTAGGGGTGCCCTGCCTCCAGCCAGGAGGAGGAAAGGGATAGTGGAGAGAACCGAATCTATTGGAATGTATTCATTAGGTGGCCTGGCAGTTGAAGAGTTCGGAAATACAGGGCTTTAGTTGACACAGGTGCTCAGTGTACTTTATTGCCATCCAATTGCAAAGGGACAGAGTCCATTTCTATCTTTGGAATCACTGGTGGATCTCAAGAGTTAACTAGAATACAGGCTGAGATCAGTTTAACTGGTAAAGAGTGGAAGACACACACTATTCTAACTGGTCCTGATGCGCCTTGCATTCTGGGAATTGACTTTTTGAGACAAGGTTGTTTCAAAGATCCTAAAGGTCATAAATGGGCTTTTGGAATAGCATCTGTAGAGATTGAGGATGATAAACTGAAATTGTCCATTAGACCTGAACTTTCTGATGAATCTGCAGTTGTGGGACATCATGACATAGAGGACCTGGAAGTGCCAATTGCAACTCAAACTGTTCATCATAGGCAGTACAGAACTAACCGTGACTCTTTGTTACCCATTCATCAGCTGATTCGTCAATTGGAGAGTCAGGCTGTCATCGAGAAAGCTCATTCACCTTTCAACAGTCCCATCTGGCCTGTGCGTAAACCTACGGGTGACTGGAGAGTGACAGTTGACTTTTGTGCCCTCAACGAGGTGACGCCACCCATGAGTGCAGCTGTGCCGGACATGCTGGAACTCCAGTACGAGCTGGAATCGAAGGAGGCTAAGTGGTATGCAACAATAGACATTGCTAATGCTTTCTTCTCTATTCCCATAGCAAAGGAGTGCAGGCCTCAGTTTGCATTCACCTGGAGAGGAATCCAGTACCAGTTTAACCGTTTGCCTCAGGGGTGGAAACACAGCTCAACCATCTGTCACTCAGTCATCCACAATGCAGTGGAGAAAGGTAAAGCTCCAGAGCACATCCAGTACATCGACGACATCATTGTGTGGGGCCAAACTGCTGAGGAAGTCTTCGAGAAAGGTAACAAAATATTTGACATTCTTTTGCAAGCAGGTTTTGCCATTAAGAGAGACAAGGTCAAAGGACCTGCCAAGGAAATTCAGTTTCTGGGAGGGCGGTGGCAAGATGGTCGCCGTCACATTCCTCAGGATGTGATTAACAAAATCTCTACCATGGCGGTTCCCACCAATAAGAAGGACACACTTTGTTTTCTTGGTGTGGTGGGATTTTGGAGACTACACATTCCTGGTTTCAGTCAGATTGTCAAACCTCTGCATGATGTGACTCGTAAGAGAAACAATTTCGAGTGGGGACCTGAACAACAAGCAGCCTTTGATCAGATTAAGCGAGAAATAGTCCATGCAGTGGGCTTGGGACCTGTGAGATCTGGTCCAGACATTAAAAACATTCTGTACACGGCTGCCAGTGACAATGGTCCAACTTGGAGTCTTTGGCAGAGAGCTCCAAATGAGACACGTGGTCGTCCACTCGGTTTCTGGGGACGTTGTTACAGAGGTTCAGAGACAAATTACACTGCAACTGAGAAAGAGATTCTAGTAGCCTATGAAGGAGTGAAAGCAGCTTCTGAAGTGGTTTGAACTGAGTCACAATTGCTTTTAGCTCCTAGACTGCCAGTTCTTAACTGGATGTTCAAGGGCAAAGGTTCATCACCACATCATGCCACAGATGCAACCTGGTCTAAATGGATGGCTTTGATAACCCAACGAGCGCGAATGGGTAATCTTGACCGACCTGGTCTGGTGGAGGTGATCACCAACTGGCCGGAAGGCACAGACTGTTCCAAACCTCCGGAGGAGAAAATAACTCGTGCTGAGGAAGCTCCTCCCTATGGTGATCTCTCTGATCAGGAAAAGAACTATGCTTTGTTCACAGATGGTTCCTGTCATCTTGTTGGGAACAACTGAAGATGGAAGTCAGCAGTTTGGAGTCCAACCAGGAGAGTTACCGAAACGAAAGATGGAGAAGGAGAATCCAGTCAGTTCGCTGAGATAAAAGCTGTTCAACTTGCTCTTGATGTGGCTGAACATGAGAATTGGCCTATCCTTTACCTCTACACCGACTCATGGATGGTAGCCAATGCTCTATGGGGTTGGCTAAAGGACTGGAAGAAGAATGGTTGGCAGAGGAAAGGAAAGCCTATTTGGTGTGCTGATCTATGGCAGGACATTGATGCACGTCTGGAGAAAATTCCAGTGAAGGTGCGGCATGTAGATGCACACATGCCTAAGAGCAGAGCCAATGAGGAACATCAACATAACCAGAAGGCAGACCAAGCTGCTAAGATTGCTCAAGTTGATACCAACTCTGAACTTGACATTGACCTTGATTGGAAACACCGAGGTGAGCTGTTCTTAGCTCGGTGGGCCCATGACTCATCTGGACATCAAGGCAGAGATGGAACATACCGATGGGCTCGCGATAGGTCAATTGACTTGTCCATGGATGCTATCACCCAAGTCATTTATGACTGTGACATTTGTGCTGCTATTAAGCAGGCTAAGTGAATCAAGCCCTTATGGTATGGTGAGAGATGGTCAAAGTACAAGTATGGTGAAGCCTGGCAGATTGACTACATCACTTTACCTCGATCTCGTTCTGGCAAGCAGTATGTGCTGACAATGGTAGAAGCCAGTACTGGATGGTTGGAAACCTATCCAGTTCCACATGCTACTGCACGTAACACCATTGTTGGTTTGGAGAGACAGATCATGTGGAGACATGGAACTCCAGAGAGAATCGAGTCAGACAATGGTACTCATTTCAAGAACAATCTTGTGAAAAACTGGGCCAAAGAGCATGGTATTGAATGGATCTATCACATACCCTACTATGCACCAGCTTCAGGGAAGATTGAGCGCTACAACGGTTTGCTGAAAACCACCCTAAAAGCCATGGGGGGTGGAACTCTAAAAAACTGGGACAGACATTTAGCACAAGCTACCTGTTTGGTAAATAGTAGAGGTTCAGTAAACAGAGCAGGACCTGCACAATCAGATTTGGTCCAAACAGTAGACAGTGATAAAGTTCCTGTTGTACGTGAAAAGAATCTGTTAGGGAAAACTGTTTGGGTATTTTCTCCTTCGGGCGAAGGGAAACCTGTCCGAGGGGTGGTTTCTGCTGAAGGTCCTGGTCATACATACTGGGTAATGCAGGAGAATGGTGAAATCCAGTGTATTCCACAGAGAAATTTAACCTTAGCTGAGAGAGTTTAAATTCAAGCTGTTAGGAGTTTTCTGTTCTAGGTAACATCGGCGCCCAACACTGAGAGAATCTACGATAGAATCTACAGTACGTGAGCACGAACCCAACATCACCTGGGAGTCCCTGTTCTGAGCTTTTGAATCACCTACATCTGATTGAAGTGTGAACTGAACTTGTATATATTGTTTTAGTGTAAATATTGGTTTAGATTAGATTGGATAATTCTCAGCGATACTCTGAGTGAAGTAGACAAGGGGTGGATTGTGCTAGTTAGAAGCAAGCTGGAATATTTTGGTAAAAGAACTAGATAACGGGCAGTGAAATGAAAACAATTGATGTCTCCTTCTCTCACAGTTACGCTGAGAACTCTGGGAAGAAGAAGTAAACTTTCTCCATTTTGTTCTTTTCTTCTGCCTTTGTCTTCAGACCTAGTCACATCTCATTAACCTTGCTCCCACTAACCTTGCTCCTTAACCTCTTGGCTTCGCCTCTCTTCTTCCTGAGAACTGGGGTAAGGTTGAGAGGGCCGGGGGAGGTGTTGGGGTGGTTTGAGAGCCCCTCCTGGGGACTCAGGTTTCTGGGAGGGGAGTTGTGCTTTTGTATTGTTTATCCTTTGTATATTTCTGTATATAATTGTATATAACTGTAGATATTGTAAATAGCTGCTTGTAAATTCTGCTAGCTGTAAATAAATTGCTTCATCTATATTCCCAGGGTCCGTCTGAGTTAGCTGGGGCAAATACAAAGTGTGGGGGGGCAGGTAAGAGCCCAAACCATCACAATATTTTATCCTAAATTGTTTTCATAACTGTGTACAGAATCCTCTAATATTAATATACAGTGGTTGGGGGTGGCGAGAGTTCAGAATATTGAGATTAATAAATAATAATTTTTATATAAAATTTTATATCACCCCAATTAATTTCTGTCCTCCGCCAAATAGGCGTAGGCACTGAGAAATCCCCCTCTGCAACACACACCAACTCCCTCCAGTTTATATGCTGAGCATGACATCGTATGGTATGGAATTTCCTTTTGGCCAGTTTGGGTCAGCTGTTCTGGCTGTGTTCCCTCCCAGGTTCTTGTGTACCCCTAGCCTTCTCACTGGAGTACAACAGCTAATACATCACTGTGTTATCCTAAATCCAACACACAGCATTGAACCAGCTACTATGAAGAAAATAAACTGTACCAACCAAAATTCAGTTTGACTGTAGGATTTTTAAAGTTACAAGCTTTATAAATTATTTCCTCTCTGCTTTTCATTTCTTGTCATACTGTTCTCCACTCATCTTCAGTTGGAACAGTGAGTTCAGGTTAATTACTCAGTACTTTGACATGATAAATGTTACTTTGTGTGGAGGTAGGGGGGTTGTTTGCCAGTCTTATTAAGTTTGGTTATACTCTGTACACTCTTTTCTACAGTGATGTTTCCCTCACTTAAGCAATCAAAATAACTACCTACTTCTTTTATTTTCTTTTCCTGAAGTCGAACAACTTATGCTTTCACAGAAACCCAGATGTATAGCCAAAACACTGGGGGAAATTACTACAGTACTCAAGGAAATTCTGCACAGGCGTGTCATGGAAGCTAGCAGAGCCCTTTTGCAGGCCTCAGTTGTGCACAAGACAGTGACTCACATGAAGGCCAAGACATCGCAAAAACCAAAACAATATTTCCTATCTGCTATTCAGCAGCTACAGGGCCTCTGAGAAGATTTCTCCCCCAGGAGGGGTAAAAGGTAAACATTAGCTCTGTTTTCAGCCAAAAGACCTTGGTTCCCATAGCCCGCTGGACACCTGTTGGGGGCTGACCTCTGGGTGGTCCTACAGGTTATTTATGGTAAGAATTGTCCAATTGTATGAATTGATTATAATTTTGTACCAATCTGTAATATTAACGTAAAATCGCCTGAACTGGCTAAACACACCTCTCTTGAACACTATAAAAATGCTGCATTTACCTTAATTGAGCACCCTACCCTACTTACCCTCTGCACTTCGAGACCCTCTCGCTCTCAACCCTGCACTCCTTCTGAATGACACCCTGCCTGCACATGTATGGCTCGGCATTCGCACCGCAGCATTAAAAAAATTATGGCCAGCTTGGCACGAACTTGGCAGCGTCCGATTACCATAAGCCTTGGAAGCCAGGGCCCACCTCGGCCTGGACCTGCAGGAGGCTCAGACAACTCCCTGAACTTCATAATACTTCAAAACCCTGCTGAACTGCTTGTGGACAGTGAGTTACTGATGAACTTTTTATCTAGAAACTGAGTAATCTCTCAAGACTCAAATGAACTCTCTTAAAATCACAGACTCTCTTTAACTTATCCATTTTCTATTTTAATCTTCAACCGCGAATCAAGAACTTACGTGGGATAGTTATAAATAAGTTTGGGGAAGGGGATTTCTCGTATTTTAGTAATAAATCATTTAATCTTTTTTACAAATCGGCCTCGCATGTTTGTTTTTCCCCATAAATTCCCCTAAACTCCATATCACAACAAGGCGACAACAGCAGTCTCCTCCCATAGTATGGTAGGCACTGGAGGAATTTATATGGGTGTTGCAGGAGGACACGTCTTTAGCAGCTCAGGAGGGACCTATTTGATTGGCAATTCAATGGAAAATTCTGGTCATTCAGAGGCTCATACAACGCAGGCCTCCCCAGCTACAGTAAGTACTTCAAAACTACGTTAAAATTTTGGGGACAGTTTCTTAGTCACTATGATGTTCCTTCATGATGACATGTTTCTGTAGAAAACCAGTATATTATGTTGGTAGAATCAGTAATACGTGACTTTGTCTTGAAAATATTTACATTTTGTTTAACTTTGTGTGTATGACTGCTATTAATTGAATGTTGTCATGGTTTAAATCCAGTGGGAAACTTAGCACCACACAGCTGCTCATTTACTCAATGAGAAAACTGGATTAAGATAAAAATCACAGAATCACAGAATGTTAGGGGTTGGAAGGGACATTAAAAGACCATCCAGTTCAACCTCCCTGCCAGAACAGGATCACCTACACCAGATCACACAAGAATGCATCCAGGCAGGTCTTGAATATCTCCAGAGGGAGACTCCACAATGTCCCTGGGAAGCCTGTTCCAGTGTTCCGTCACCCTCACAGTGAAAAAAAAAAACATTTCCTCATGTTTACATGGAACTTCCTATGCCTCAACTTCTACCCAGTTCCCCTTTGTGATGGTTTGGGCTCTTACCCGCCCCCCCCCACTTTTGAATTTGCCCCAGCTAACTCAGAAGGCCTCCGGGAATATAAATGAAGCTATTTATTTTACAGCAGCAAATATACAAGAAGCTATTTACAATATATACAGTTATATACAGAAATATACAAAGGATAAACAATACAGAAGCACAACTCCCCTCCCAGAAACCTGAGTCCCCAGGAGGGGTTCTCAAACCACCCCAACACCTTCCCCGGCCCCTCTCAACCTTACCCCAGTTCCCAGGAAGAATAGAGGTGCAGCCAAGAGGTAAAGAAGGAAGGTTAGTGGCAGTGGGGTTAAGGAGATGTGGCTAGGTCTGAAGCTCAAAGCAGAGTGAAAGACAAAATGGAGAATGTTATCTATTGTTTACTGCTTATAGAATCATAGAATCATAGAATCAACCAGGTTGGAAGAGACCTCCAAGATCATCCAGTCCAACCTATCAACCTGCCCTATCCAATCAACTAGACCATGGCACTAAGTGCCTCATCCAGTCTTTTCTTGAAGACCCCCAGGGACGGTGCCTCCACCACCTCCCTGGGCAGCCCATTCCAATGGGGAATCACTCTCTCTGTGAAGAACTTCTTCCCAATATCCAGCCTATACCTACCCTGGCACAACTTGAGACTGTGTCCCCTTGTTCTATTGCTGGTTGCCTGGGAGAAGAGGCCACCCCCCACCTGGCTACAATGCCCCTTCAGGTAGTTGTAGACAGTAATAAGATCACCCCTGAGCCTCCTCTTCTCCAGGCTAAACAGGCCCAGCTCCCTCAACCTCTCCTCATAGGATTTGTGCTCCAGGCCCCTCACCAGCTTCGTTGCCCTTCTCTGGACATGTTCCAGCACCTCAAAATCCTTCTTGAATTGAGGGGCCCAGAACTGGACACAGTACTCTAGGTGTGGTCTGACCAGTGCTGAGTACAGGGGAAGAATAACCTCCCTTGACCTGCTGGCCACACTGTTCCTGATGCAGGCCAGGATGCCATTGGAACTCTTGGCCACCTGGGCACACTGCTGGCTCATCTTCAGCTTACTGTCTATCAGTACCCCCAGTTTCCTTTCCTCCTGGCTGCTCTCCAGCCACTCAATCCCCAGCCTATAGCGCTGCTTGGGGTTGTTGTGGCCAAAGTGCAGAACCCTGCACTTGGCCTTGTTAAATCTCATCCCATTGGCCTCTGCCCACCCATCCAGCCTGTCCAGGTCCCTCTGCAGGGCTCTCCTACCTTCCAACAGATCAACACCTGCTCCCAGCTTGGTGTCATCTGCAAACTTGCTGATGCTGGACTCAATCCCCTCGTCCAGGTCATTAATAAAGATATTGAACAGGACTGGGCCCAGCACTGATCCTTGGGGAACACCACTAGTGACTGGCTGCCAACTGGATGTGGCACCATTCACCACCACTCTCTGAGCTCTGCCATCCAGCCAGTTCTTGATCCAGCACAGAGTGAATCTGTCCAAACCATGAGCTGCCAGCTTGACTAGGAGCTTCTTGTGGCAGACAGTGTCAAAGGCTTTGCTGAAGTCCAAGTAGACTACATCCACAGCCTTCCCCACATTCACCAGGCGGGTAATCTGATCATAAAAGGAGATCAGGTTGGTGAGGCAGGACCTGCCCTTCCTAAACCTGCGCTGGCTGGACCGGATCCCTTGGCCATCCTGTGGGTGTTTTGCAATGGCACTCAAGATGATCTGTTCCATCACCTTGCCTGGCACTGAGGTCAGGCTCACAGGTCTGTAGTTTTCTGGCTCCTCCTTATGACCCTTCTTGTGAATGGGTATCACATTGGCCAGCTTCCAGTCTTCAGGGACCTCTCCAGTGAGCCAGGACTGCTGATAAATGATGGAGAGTGGCTTGGCCAGCTCAGCTGCCAGCTCTCTCAGCACCCTAGGGTGGATCACATCCGGTCCCATGGACTTGTGAGGATCCAAATGACGCAGCAGGTCCCTTACTGCTTCCTCGTGGATTAGAGGGGGACTGTACTGGTCCCTGACTCCATCCACCACTTCATGAGTCCAGCTGTCCTGGAGACAACCTGTCCCACTAGTGAAGATTGAGGCAAAGAAGGTGTTAAGCACCTCTGCCTTTTCCTCATCCTTTGTCACTATGTTCCCCTCTCTATCTAACAAGGACTGGAGGTTGTCCTTGGCCCTTCTCTTGCCATTCATATATTTAAAGAAACACTTTTTGTTTTCCTTCACAGCTGTGGCCAGCCTGAGCTCCAAGTGGGCTTTTGCCTCTCTAATTTTTCCTCTACAAGACCTAGCAACTTCCTTGAACTTCTCCTGGGACACCTCCCCTCTTTTCCAAAGGTGATACACTCTCTTTTTAATCTTTAATTCCTTCAGTAGCTCCCTGCCCATCCAGTCTGGCTGCCTCCCTCGTCGGCTCATCTTCCGGCTCAGTGGCACTGCCTGCTCCCGTGCCTTCAGGAGTTCTTTCTTGAAGCAGGTCCAACCTTCCTGGACCCCTTTGTTTTCAAGGGCTATTTCCCAAGGAACTTTCTGAATTAGTTGCTTAAATAGGGAACTTCTTCCCAGAGTTCTCATCGAGACTGTGAGAGAAGAGACACAACCATGTTTGCCTTTTCACAGCCTATTATCTAGTTCTTTTACCAAAACATTCCAGCTTGCTTCAAACTAGCACACCCTTGTCCTATCATTGGGCATCACCCAGAAGAGCCTGACTCCATCCTCTTGGCAGTCACCATTTACATATTTATAAACATTGATGAGGCCACCCCTCAGTCTCCTTCTCTCCAAATAAAGAGACCCATCTCCCTCAGCCTCTCCTCATAAGGAAGATGTTCCATTCCCTTAATAATTTTTGTGGCTCTGCACTGGATTCTTTCAAGCAGTTCCCTCTCCTTGAACTGAGGGCCCCATAACTGGACACAGTATTCCAGATGAAGCTTCACCAGGGCAGAGTAGAGGGGAAGGAGAAACTCTCTCAACCTCCTAATACACTCCAGAATGGCATTAGCCTTTTTGGCCACAAGAGCACATTGCTGGCTCATGGTCAACCTCCCATCCACCAGGACCACCAGGTCCTTTTCCCCTTCACTGCTGTCCAAGAGGTCAGTCCCCAATCTATAATGATACCTGGGGTTGTTCTTTCCCAGGTGCAAGACTCTACACTTGCCCTTGGTGAACTTCATTAAATTTCTCACTGCCCAACTCTCCAGCCTCAGTCTTGCTGAATGGCAGCTCAACCCTCTGGTATGTCAGCCACTCCACCCAGTTTGGTGTCATCAGCAAATTTGCTGACAGTACATTCTGTTCCCTCATCCGGGTCATTGATAAATATATTAATAGTACTGGTCCCAGCAGTATTGACCCCTGAGGGACCCCACTAGATACATGTGGGAAGCTTTCTCCTGCAGCGAGGTATGGAATGTAAACATCAGGCCCTGTGATGGGAAGTGTCCTTGGGTCTTACTGATTCCCAGGGGCCTAAGCTGGCAACCATGAGCAACCCACGCACAGCTGTCAGGGGGTGGAATCTGCCGGCCCCCGGGGCGGACACAGCCCCAAGGGGGGCTGACCCTGGCCAGCCCCCCTGGGTGGTACTCACAGGTTGTTTACCACAGGTAACCTATCTCTGCCTTACACATAACTTGGGGCCAATCTGTACTGTCCACTTCTGCCAGCCCCAGGCTGGCTGGAAACACCTCCTCTGAAGCACTATATAAGACGCTGCACTACCCTAATAAAGTGGTACTGATGTACTGATGCACAGATGCCTAGAAGCTGCTGTCTCGAGTCGTCAGTACCCCGATCTCGCCTCTCGCCAGCCTCCGTACCCCGACAGATACAGGCCTCCAGCTAGACTCTGTCCCATTGACCACAACTCTCTGACTTCTTTCCTTCAACCAGTTCCAAATCCACCTCACTACTTGATCATCCAGATCACACTGCCTCAGTTTAGTTGTGAGGGTGCTGTGGGAGACAGTGTCAAATGCTTTACTGAAATCAAGATAAAGCACATCCACTGCTCTGGCATCATCTATCCACCTGGTTATGTCCTCATAAAAGTCTCAGGTTGATCAAACATGACTTCCCTTTGTTAAAACCACATTGACTACTCCTAATAGTTTAATATTTTTTTAAAAACAAAATAACAATAATAATAATGAAGGAAAAAGTAACAGAGAGAGAAAATTAAAACCCAAGACAGAGAAGTGATGTATACGTGTATAATTAGCAGTATATTTCTTTTAAAAGTATTATTCTCAACTCATCTGAATTTTTAAAAAAATTAAGGATGGATCTTGCTGTCTGTATAAACCTCCAATTTTTTATTACTTTGAAAGCTCTGGCTATTCAAAGAATGCTCTGACAGGCTGTAGGAATGATATCTTGTCCAATGAAACTAGTGGCAGAAAATCTACTAAGATTTCTCTCCATGGTTACAGAAAGCAGAAATTTAATTTCTAATTGACATTCAGAGTGTACAGGAGTCTTTCTCAACTACTTGGAGTAATAAACATGCAGGCCTTACTTAGTATTTTATTCTGGGATTATTTTTTTGTTGTTGTTTGTTCAGTAAATCAAGTGAACGTTGATTGTTTGATAATTTTTAATGTTTGCAATGTAGCTTACTAGCAAATTCACTTCTCTTATTTCATGAGCAGGGAGGAAGGTAAAGTGGACTTTGAAAGTGGGGTCCTGCAGTATGTATGCAAGCAAAATGCCTCCCTAACTTCACTTGGGAGGTTTGCTTTCATAGTGACTTCAGGATGAGTCCTTTAAGTAGGAAATATCCCTTAGCCATGACTTAACTAGATGTTGAAATTAATGCAATCTATCAGAATTTTTCTGACCAACTTTTTTTTACTGTCTTGTCTTGAGTTATTTTTTAATGATATCTATTATCAGATTGAAATGGCAATTGAAACACTGCAGAAGTCTGATGGCCTTTGTACTCACAGAAGCTCTCTTCTCAGTAGCCATGTAAGTTGCCTTTTCTTTCATGAAAGCTAAGCTTTAGCTTGTTCTGCATGCTTAGCCTACCTCTAAATGTTTATTTTAATTTATTGATACTTTTTGCTTTTAATCTTTTCATTTAATTGCATATAACGTACATCGTTTGTCACCATATTTTCTCAGGTTAAGTGTCATGACATACTGTAGAGTGCATTTTTTTCTGTTAAAACAGCTTGATGCATTTGCCTGTTCTGCAATTCTTAACGTAAATGTAAAAATAATAAAGAATTCTTAAATAGTCTTGATTTGACATTTTAAAATAATTTTCTACAATTTATGTACTCAATATAATAATTTAAGAGCAGGTAAAGGGGGAAAAAGCAACATATACTTCGAATTAAAAAAATATTAATTTTAAAATATTTCTACTATTCTAAGTTAATTATATAATAAGAATTATTATCTACTTTTATTAATATTATTATTTATTCAAAAGTAACGTTTATTATTTATATTGATATCCAGGCGAAAATCATAAATATGAAAATTATTAATATTAAATCTCATCAGAAAACTTATTTACAAGGTTCAAATGCACAGTTGTGGACATTTACACACATGGAAAAAAAGACAATTTGACCAATTAAGAAAAACTAGCAAATACAAACAATGTAAACTGTGGGAAAGAGAATCTTGTAGCCAATACATCGCTTGCCCTCTAGAGGGACTCGAGAGGCTCCTTTCTGCTAAGGTAAAAGGCACAACAGAGTTTACAGTTACAGAATCAGAACTTTAATTACAAACAGCCTGATTCGGCAAGAGAGAGCAGGACCGAGGCTAGCTCAGCTGAAACGCGCTTTCTCAAAGCCTTTTTCTCCTCCATTTTGCAGCTGTCTTGATCTGAGGAGCCCAGAAGGGGGCAGGGAGCAGCAGGCGCTAAGTGCTCGCTGGAAGGTGACGCAGGGGGCGGTGCCTGGTGAGCGGGAGATTTAAACAAGGAGCGGCTGTCTCTGCTGAGCCCAGCGCAGCCCGCGCCGGGGGGGGGGGGGGAAATAAATCTCCATACTAACTTAACTATCATCGGACCTTCAGGAAAGCCAGACATGGTTCAAACTAGGTCCAAGCTGTACAATACTTGTAAAACTGTGGGCACCCAAACAGAGCCCACCTGTAGGAATGCAGGTGTGCAGACGACTGGATGTGAGGAGTGCTGGAGCCTGGCACTCGAAGTCGAGGGAGACACAGGCATGGGCTGCATTAGGTGTGAGCAGATTAATAGCCTGCTTAACCTAGATGAACTAAGTAACCAAGGAGAATGGATGCAGGTGCCTGCCAGAAGGGGCAAGGGTAAACCCTTCCAGCCATCTTCACATCCTCACCTGCCCTTACACAACAGATATAGGGCACTAGAGGTTGAGGATGAGGTGGTCCTGGAGCAAGCAGAAGCATCACCGACTGGGAGGGCAACTGAAACAAATCAGTTGCCCCCTCGCATCAGAACAAGTACCCAGAAGAAAAAGAGGAGGGTAATTGTTATTGGTGACTCCCTTCTGCAGGGAACAGAGGACCCCATATGCTGGCCAGACCCCTTCCACAGGGAGGTCTGCTGCCTCCCTGGAGCCCGGGTCAGGGATGTTACCAGGAGGCTGCCTACTGTAGTGCAGCCCTCTGATTACTATCCCTTATTAGTTATACAGGCAGGGAGGTCCCCAAAGGCTGGAAGCTGGCCAACGTGATGCCTATCCACAAGAAGGGCCGGAAGGAGGAACTGGAAAACTATAGGTCTGTCAACCAGACCTCAGTGCCAGGCAAGGTGATGGAACAGATCATCTTGAGTGCCATTGCAAAACACCCACAGGATGGCCAAGGGATCCGGTCCAGCCAGCGCAGGTTTAGGAAGGGCAGGTCCTGCCTCACCAACCTGATCTCCTTTTATGATCAGGTTACCCGCCTGGTGAATGTGGGGAAGGCTGTGGATGTAGTCTACTTGGACTTCAGCAAAGCCTTTGACACTGTCTGCCACAAGATGCTCCTAGCCAAGCTGGCAGCTCATGGTTTGGACAGATTCACTCTGTGCTGGATCAAGAACTGGCTGGATGGCAGAGCTCAGAGAGTGGTGGTGAATGGTGCCACATCCAGTTGGCAGCCAGTCACTAGTGGTGTTCCCCAAGGATCAGTGCTGGGCCCAGTCCTGTTCAATATCTTTATTGATGACCTGGACGAGGGGATTGAGTCCAGCATCAGTAAGTTTGCAGATGACACCAATCTAGGAGCAGGTGTTGATCTGTTGGAAGGTAGGAGAGCCCGGCAGAGGGACCTGGACAGGCTGGATGGGTGGGCAGAGGCCAATGTGATGAGATTTAACAAGGCCAAGTGCAGGATTCTGCACTTTGGCCACAACAACCCACAGCAGTGCTATAGGCTGGGGACTGAGTGGCTGGAGATCAGCCAGGAGGAGAGGAACCTGGGGGTACTGATAGATAGTAGGCTGAAGATGAGCCAGCAGTGTGCCCAGGTGGCCAAGAGAGCCAATGGCATCCTGGCCTGCATCAGTGTGATGGTTTGGGCTTTTACCCACCCCCCCACACTTTTATATTTGCTCCAGATAACTCAGACGGCCTCTGGGAATATAAATGAAGCTATTTATTTTACAGCAGCAAATATACAAGCAGCTATTTACAATATATACAGTTATATACAGAAATATACAAAGGATAAACAATACAAAAGCACAACTCCCCTCCCAGAAACCTGAGTCCCCAGGAGGGGCTCTCAAACCACCCCAACACCTCCCCTTGCCCTCTCAACCTTACCCCAGTTCTCAGGAAGAATAAAGGTGCAGCCAAGAGGTTAGGGAGCAAGGTTAGTGGGAGCAAGGTTAATGAGATGTGACTAGGTCTGAAGGCAAAGGCAGAATGAAAGACAAAATGGAGAATGTTTTACTTCTTCTTCCCAGAGTTCTCAGCGTGACTGTGAGCGAAGGAGACACAATTGTTTTTCATTTCACTGCCCATTATCTAGTTCTTTTACCAAAACATTCTAGCTTGCTTCAAACTAGCACAATCAGGAACAGTGTGGCCAGTAGGACAAGGGAGGTTATTCTTCCCCTGTACTCAGCACTGGTCAGACCACACCTAGAGTACTGTGTCCAGTTCTGGGCCCCTCAATTCAAGAAGGATTTTGAGATGCTGGAACATGTCCAGAGAAGGGCAACGAAGCTGGTGAGGGGCCTGGAGCACAAATCCTATGAGGAGAGGTTGAGGGAGCTGGGCCTGTTTAGCCTGGAGAAGAGAAGTCTCAGGGGTGATCTTATTACTGTCTACAACTACCTGAAGGGGCATTGTAGCCAGGTGGGGGGTGGCCTCTTCTCCCAGGCAACCAGCAATAGAACAAGGGGACACAGCCTCTAGTTGTGCCAGGGTAGGTATAGGCTGGATATTAGGAGGAAGTTCTTCACAGAGAGAGTGATTTCCCATTGGAATGGGCTGTCCGGGGAATTGGTGGAGGCACCGTCCCTGGAGGTCTTCAAGAAAAGACTGGATGAGGCACTTAGTGCCATGGTCTTGTTGACTGATAGGGCTGGGTGATACGTTGGACTGGATGATCTTGGAGGTCTCTTCCAACCTGGTTGATTCTGTGATTCTATGATTTGGAACTGGACTGGAGTAAAATATTCAGTGTGGCAACTGATGGTGTTCCTAGCATGGTGGGGTCCATGAAAGGAGTGGTTGCACACATTAACAAAGAGATGTACAAACGCAACCATTCACATCCAATAGCCATACACTGCGTCATCCACCAACAAGCACTGTGTTGTAAATCACTGAAGCTGGACTCTCATGAAAATTTTGTTTTCTTGTGTTAACTTCTTTAGAGCTCATGCACTAAACCACAGACAGTTTCAGGAATTTCTGTCTGAGCTAAATGTCCGTTGGCTGAGTTGAGGGAGGGTTTTGAAACTATTTTATGACTTACTTCCACAGGTTTGTGATTTTATGCTTTCTAGAAACAAAGAAGTATCAGAGCTCAAAGATGCAGAATGGAAATGGCACCTTGCATTTCTGACAGATGTAACAGAGCTACTCGACAAATTCAGTGTCCAACTTCAAGGAAAGGGGAACCTCATCTGTGATATGTATTTACATGTGAAAGCATTTCAAGTCAAATTAGACTTGCTCATTAATCAAGTAAAGGTAATATTGCCAGTGGAGCACCTGAGTAAAATGACTCTTTGTTCACCAGTATGGTTAGATGGTCATAGTCCGCTTTATTTCCGTGATGCAGAGACTTGTATGCGTTCTTGCAAGAGATGTGCTCCACCAAGATTGGTTACATATAGAGGGTACAGGGTTACATGTAAGGCATGAATAGGGTAATATACCACAACAATCTGAGGGTCAGCCTCTGGGTCTGGCTAACTCTGCCCACGTGCAGCTGGCACTCCACCCCCTGCAGCTGCATGTGGGGGGAACTACCCAGCGCCTGGCATCTTAACTCCCAAGATGGATTCAAGGATGCTCCCAGCAGGGGTTGCTCATGTTTATCATTTTGTGTCCTCTACTAGCAAGAATCTCGCCAACAATTCCCTCTCTTTCTTTTGAGCAACCTGGGCTTGATCTTTCAACTTTACATAGGCTGTTCAACACAGGGGTAAATGATGCAGCTACAAATCAATAGTGCCAAAATGAGAAAATGAATAAACCTGTTAGAGCTTTCACTAGTAGCATTAGTCTGGCAAGCTAACAACCCAAGCTTAGCTAACAATCCCAAAAGCTATTTCTGCAAGCAACAGTAAGTCATTTGTTCAAAAGACCAAAAGTCCAGACAAATCATCACAGTCACAGGAGAGTGCAGGTGTGCCACGTCTTCGTTGGCTCTGTGTGGCAGTCGATGTCATAGATTCGCAGATGTATCAGCTGTCCAATATTCCTCCTCAGGCTCCCATAGTTCTGGATTTGCTCTATAGTTCTCAGAAATCTTGATGTTCTCATCACACTCCTTAGCTGTGAGCTGCGTCTGTCTATTGTGCTTAAGAACTACCAATTTCTAAATATAACACAACGATATGCCCTAGATGTTGCTTTCAGACTATTCTATTAGTCCCTTTTCCCACAATTCTTTATTTGCTTTAAGAATTTAAGGCAGTGTTTCTCATCTTTTTGCGGGGCCCTTGCAAAAATATGACAAGCACATCACCATCTATGACAATTAGGTGGGCTTTGGCCTTTACAACAGGTGCTATTAAATCTCGTGAAAATACCCAAATTCGTCAACCATGATCCAAACCTTATGATCCATACACACATAATCATCATGTCAGTACTCTTTTCAAGTTCTTTCCGCAATTCTTCCATCTGAGCAAGACTTCTGCTCACTTTAAGAAAAACAGGCTGATCATGACAAGCTGGTCTCCATTAAGGCCTGTGAAGATAAGTGATCAAACACACAAGCAAATACAAAAACATATTCATTGCCTAGGCTAACAGATCCATTGGCCTAGTCTGTATGATGGAATTACAGAAATTATTAAAAAAATTTCCTTCTGCTATCCTACTTTCTATCCCATTTTCTCTCTCCTTTTTTTTTTTTAGATCCCAGTGATACTCAGATATACAAAATATCCTAAAATCCCAAAATTGTCATATTACAAACCCTTAGCCTTAACTTATCTTACCCTAAAAATCTATAAATCTATCAGCTGAAGGAAATTCAAGAAAAAGCAAAGAAAATTCAAGAACATAATAATACCATGGTATTCTCAGGAAAAGAGAAGAAACTCAGAATTATCACAAAACTAATTCCATTGCAATTAGTAGCTTCTCCAGTAAACTCCTAAACTCCAAAATGTATTACCATCAAAAAGGCTTTCAAAAATACAGGACTGTCTTTGTCTGTTTGAACACATTTATTGGGGGAGCAAGCTGACTGGCACTGGCTAGCTTATCAGCTCTATCATTTCCTTGTCCTAGTCCAGAATCTGGTTGGTGACTTGTAATGTGGATTATACAGTGTTCATGCTCTCACTGAGAGAGGCGATGTCTGAGTTCTAGTAACAACTGTGTTAGTCTTTCCTGTTTTGGTGCTTTTAGTGTCTGTACGGTGTTCTTTTGGATGAGTGGGCAAGAATACCCATTCTATGATTTTCCACTCATTGTCAGTGGCACTGGCATCTCTCCTACCCTTGGTAATTTCCCTCTCTTCTTTTTGCCACTGAGCAATGAGTGCAAAAGGATGTCACTGCCTATTGACACATAGTAGGAATTAATCAGTAATGCGACAGGTGAATACACCAGTCAGGAATTCATTGGCTATTGTCTTGACTGCCAACTGCTGATGGGTGCTTAAGGAGATGCGCCTGTGTGCATCCATGCCCTGCAACAGAGGCAGAAATGGTGCAAAGTCCTCATTGGTTATTCTCAGTATCCTTCAAAGCTACTGAACATCATTCATAAACTTTTTGACATCTGGCAGTGTTGTCAAGTCTGTAAGTGTCGTGGAACGCAGTTTCACGGGAAATTTATGGGGAAACACGCGAGGCTGACTTGTAAAGACCAAGACTGATTTATTGCCAAAATACGGAGATCCCCTTCCCGAAACTAAATTACCCACGTAAATTCTTTATGAGGTTGCAGAATAACATTTCAGAAAATGGCAAATAAAATAGAGAGTCTGTGATTTTAAGAGTTCTTTGAGTCTTGACAAGTTGCTCAGTCTTTAGGTAAAAGAGGTCGTTGGTTACTCACTGTTAAGCAGCAGTTCAACAGAGTTTCGAAGTGTTTATGAAGTTCAGGGCACTGTCCAAACCTTTCCGCAGGATTGGGCCCAGGCAAGCCCTGGCTTCAGAGGTTCGGGCGTCCGTTGATCTCGTGGCAAGCAGGTCGCAGCATGAGAAATTGTAAGAGCATGAGCGAGAGCGGGCGAGCAGGCTGAAGCTGGAGCTGAAGCAAGCAGGCCCGATCAAGGCAGACAAACCATTTTTATAATGTTCAAAAGAGGTGTGCTCACCAGTTCAGGCAATTTTTACGTTATTCTTACAGATTGGTACAAAGTTATAATCAACCTGCACAACTGGACAATTGTCGGAAAACACGTTCAGTGGAGCGCTATGGGAAGATGACTCTTTGTTCACCAATATGGTTAGATGGTCAAATCCACTTTATTTCCGTGATACAATGACCTATATGCATTCCAGCAAGAGGCGTGCTCCACCAAGATTGGTTACAGTCAGAGGATCCAGAGTTACTTGTAAGGCATCAATAGCTCAGCATACCATAATAATCTGAGGGTCAGCCTCTGGGGCTGGCTAAACTCTGCCCACCTGCAGCTGCACTCCACCCCCTGCATCTGCATGTGGGGGGAAGCTACCCTGTGCCTGCTATCTAAACTCCCAAGATGGATTCAAGGACATTCCCAGCACGGGTTGCTCATTGTTTATCAATTCTTGTGTGCTCTGCTAACAAGGATTTCTCCAACAGACAATTCTTACCATAAACAACCTACGCTGACCACCCCGAGTTCGGCCCCCAACAGGTGGTCAGCGTAGATAGAACCAAGGTCCCCTCTAACCAAAATAGAGCCATTGTTTACCTTTTATCTTCACTAGGGAGGAATTTCTCATGGGTACTGGAAGATTGTTTTGAGTTTTGCGATGCTCTGGCCTTGCATTGTGAGACACTGCAATATGCCCAGCAAAGGCCTGCTAGAAGGGGCTTTGCTACCCTCCATGACAGTAAGTCAATCTTTTGAAGTCTGATTGTGGCCTCAGTAATTTTCCAGCTCAAACAGTTCCAAGGCTCTGCAGCAAAACCTGCAAATAGATAAGAAGGGAGGAGGCGGGGGGGGGGGACGGGCCCCGCGAGTTGCTCTTCAGGTGGGGGGAGGGGAAGAGGGGGAGGCATACTCAGTAGCAAATTTTGCCGCTTTTTGCCTCTGCTCTCTAGGTCGCCCAGCCCCCCAGGCTTATTCACCACTTGTTGTTTCTTTCCTTCCTTCCCTCATGGATGTTTCCTGTCCTTAGTCCTCACTTATCCGATCCACAGCTTTACCAAATTCAATCTCCTGATACTATACTCTGAAAACTTCTAAACTGCTGTTTTTTCTCACACACTCAAGACAGAGGCAGGAACAGGAGAGAAAAAAAAGAAAAAAGGCAGGAGCTAAGCAAGGTAAACAAAGCTCTGTGAGCTATTGAAATGCTAATTGGACCCCATAGCTTACAAATGCAAATTATCCTAACACTCTGAAATGACTCAGGCAGACCCATAGATTTTTCCCACTGATCTGTTCCCCAATGCACCCATTTCCGGCACTCCCCTCAGACCATGTAACACAAACACCCAGAGAAGCAAGGCAAAGGTCCAACTCTCTTCATCCCGGCTGCATTCAGCCCTCTAATTTCTGGAGATTCGTCAGTAAGCTCTTGTCTGTGGGGTGCATTCCGCTGGGGGGTGCGGGGGTGGGTGGTACGACAGTGTGGGGGATGGTGAAGGGCAGATCTAAAGGCTGCTCACCAAGCCGTAGGAAATGCGGGGGGGGGGGTTCGGTTTCTCTGGCGTGTTCGCTCTGCTGTCTCTTTTTTCTCTCTGCTTTTCGTCCCTCTGTCCCTTCAGTAGTTTCTTTTACTGCTTAAAAGCAAAAAGTCTCTGTCCTGCATCGCATGCCGTCATTGGGGACGACGCGGGGGCACGGGGGGGGGAGCTGCATTCCAGATGATAAACAGACCCTGGTGATCACGGTAAGCGCCGCTGCAGCACTAACATCTGCAGTGCCGAGCAGCTGCACGGCAGTCCCGAAAACTTTTTCAAACTGAGAAGCTTTCGCGGCTTCTGCCGCTGGGTGCCTATTGGCAGCTGCCATTACAGATGCCGGTCGGGGTGGTTCCTGGTCACGCATGGCAGCCATTCTGCCTGTCGGCAGGACTTTTGTCCACTAAGGCAATGATTTACATCTTGCCAGGCGGATTTGAGCAATTTTAACGGCTCTACAGTCAGCAGCAACTCAGTCCCAAGCGCGTCTCTCCCACGTCTCTCCAGCACTCCAGCTAGATCCGATACAAAGTCCCTCTAGCCTCCTATGAGCTCAGCTCACGGAGCTTATTCACGTCTGATGGAACGTCTCTCTCAGAGAGTATGCACGTCAGTGGGGACAGTGCCGCATCCGTTCTCATCGTGGCCTTACCTGTGCACTCGGAGTGCCAAGCCACGGCTCTGAGCTTCTGGCTATCACCCCCATTGGGCGACTCCCTCTGGTCTGGTGTCATCAGCTGACATTACTTTTCGATATGAAAATGTCCGAAGGGTGGTCAGCATGTTTGCCAACCCCGGCCTCTTGAGTGCGGTCTTTCCCGCTGCCGGCCTGCCGTGGTCTGACCTGCATGCCTGATTCACTGTTCGGGCGCCATTTAATATTGCCGGTGGAGCACCTGGGTAAAATGACTCTTTGTTCACGAATATGGTTAGATGGTCATAGTCCACTTTATTTCCGTGATGCAGAGACTTGTATGCATTCTTGCAAGAGGCGTGCTCCACCAAGATTGGTTACAATCAGAGGGTACAGGGTTACATGTAAGGCATGGATAGGTCAGTATACCATAACAATCTGAGGGTCAGCCTACTCCCCCTCCTTCTGTGAAGTGCACATACAGATTGAGGGGTTCATCTGGGTTCCATCTGGCGAGCGTGCTTGATGATACTAGTCACTCGATAAAGTCAAGGGAATTCATCGCTTCTGTTGTCAGGGCCTTCTCTTCCCATGGATTTCTTCCTTTCAGCAGATCGTAGAGAGGGGCCATGGCTTCTGGAGGAATCATGACAATATTGCGAAGCCACTGCAATGATCCTACCAGTTGTTGCATATCACACAGTGTCTTGATGTTCCATCGGATCTTTATTTGTGGGGGGGTTACATAGGATTTTGTGATTCCAACTCCCAAGAAACTCATGCATGGCCCTCTTGGTTTTAGAGTCTGCGATTTCGAATCCATTTGATTTCAAGGTTTCTGATATTGTGGACACCAATTGGTCTACTTGATTCTCTGATGGTGCGGTGACCAGGATATCGTCCATGTACTGAATGATGGTCGCGTTTGGGTTGTTTTGCTGAACTGGCACCAATGCCTGATCCACTGTAATTTGGCAGAGAAGGGCAACGAGGCTGGTGGGAGGCCTTGAGCACAAGCCCTATGAGGAGAGGCTGAGGGAGCTGGGATTGTTTAGCCTGGAGAAGAGGAGGCTCAGGGGTGACCTTATTGCTGTCTACAACTACCTGAGGGGTGGTTGTGGCCAGGAGGAGGTTGCTCTCTTCTCTCAGGTGGCCAGCTCCAGAACGAGAGGACACAGCCTCAGGCTGCGCCAGGGGAGATTTAGGCTTGAGGTGAGGAGAAAGTTCTTCACTGAGAGAGTCATTGGACACTGGAATGGGCTGCCCGGGGATGTGGTGGAGTCGCCGTCCCTGGGGCACTTCAAGGCAAGGTTGGACGTGGCACTTGGTGCCATGGTCTAGCCTTGAGCTCTGTGGTAAAGGGTTGGACTTGATGATCTGTGAGGTCTCTTCCAACCCTGATGATACTGTGATACTGTGATACTGTGATACTGTGAATTGATCATTCCTTGAGGCAGTACTTTCCATTGGAAGTGCATATTGGGACGCTGGCTGTTTGGGAACACGACTGAAAAGGCAAATCGCTCTTTGTCTTCTTTGTGCAGAGGTATTGAGAAAAAACAGTCTTTGATGTCGAGGACGGCACAGGGTTGTTCTTTCGGAATCATCGAATTCATAGGCAGCATCGTTTGGACGGGCCCCATTGGCTGAATTATTTACCTTGCGCAAGTCATGCAGAAGGCGAAATTCTTCGCCAGTCCTCTTTGGTATTACAAAAACTGGGGTGTTCCATGGCCTGGTAGAGGGCTATATATGGCCTCGTTGCAGTTCGCAATCTACTAGTTCAAAAAGAGCATCCATTTGAGGCTTTGATAGGGGCCACTGCTCGATCCACACTGGGTCTGAAGATTTCCACGTTAGCCTGATTGGTGGGAGTGGTAATGCGGCAGTGGCCCTCACGGTAAATTTGTCACCCTGGCTTTTAGCAGAACTAGGGCATCTCTTCCCAGCAAAGGTGGGGTTCCAGATATGACATATGGAAAGAGGGTGATAGTTTTCTCTGGCCCTGTCTTGGTGTAAAGTGTTATTGCTATCAGTCCTACGCTCTTTCTAGCTTTTGATACACCCCCCACTCCTCCTACCATGGGGGCCTCTACTAATTTCCAATCTGGTGGCCAATTTGCTTCTGGGATGACTGTAACATCTGCTCCTGTATCGATTAGGAAAGGGACATTGATGGTAACACTGTTCAGAGTGTTGTGAAGAGAACACATTCCCCAGACCACTGGTCAATTATTACATTTTATTACCAATGCCACCCTGGGATCCCTCCCCCGGTTTGTGGTTCTGGCTGCCTCTGGTGTGAGGGCAGATCTGGCTGGGTTGTTGGCTGAGCTGTGAAACTGGTTGCTCCTCGGGGGGGCGGGTATGTGATAGGTGGGCTGGGATGTGTCTCGTCCCACGCTGGGTAGGTGTAGTTGGGCCGCCTCATACTCCAACTGGGAGAAGGCTGGATGCGGCCTGAGTGCCCCCTCCCTCCCCCGTTTCCCAAGTTCCTTGATCTACAGTCTTTAGCAAAATGTCCTTTCTTTCCACAGACCCAGCATATCCCTCTAAAATAGCTAGTGCGTGGTGGAGGTGCTGCTGGTGTTTCCCCTTTTTGGGTGCAATTTGCTTTTAGATGACCCATCAGGCCACATCTAATACACACCATTGTATTGGCTAATGCAGTGTGTATAGCATTCACTGTTTCTTGTGCGGACAACCTCTTGTATTGGAAGGTCTTGTTCTTCTTTCACGACGTGCCTGATCATGTCTGCAATGCTTGCTCCTCTTTGCAGTGTTCACAGTATCTCTCTGGTTGCTGGATTACACTGTTGGCGCACGCATTCTGTCATTGTTTGATTTCTTGCTTCTTCGGGTAGGGCTGAGGAATCGATTGCAGTTTGCAGGCGATCCACAAATTTTTTGAAACTTTCATTTTCACTTTGCTTTATTGTGGTCCATGGTGGTGGTTTTGTGACAGCTGCAAAAGTTGTGCGGAGAGCCTCTCTGGCTGCACGGGTAGTTGTCAGGATTTCATGAGGCTCCATGCCTGCAGCTTGCAGCAGAGGGGATGGCATCACTGGATCCTTGCCCATCAGCCATAGTACACTGGAGCCATGTAGTGGGTGGTCTGCCCCTGTTATTTCAGCTATTTTATTTGTACAGTTTTCCTCCCAATCTTGTCTGAAAACAATCATCTCTGATCCATCAAGTATCATTTTACAAATTTGTCTGATGTCAAATGGAATCAAATTATCATTCCCAAAGAGACTATCTAAGAGGGTGGACACCAAGGGCGAGTTAAGCCCTTTTTCTGTGATCGCTTTAACAATCACTTGCACCTCTTTGGGATTCACTTCCCCTTCCCCCATCACTTGGACCGGGTATGCTAATTTGGATGGTGGGACCCACTCGGCACATGCCGCATTCACTTCTCTCCAGTTTGTTACAGACAGTTGTTTCCCTAACAATCCTTTTTTATTTTTATTAAAAATCTCTTGCTGTTTATTTTTATTTGCTTCCATCTCCTCCTCTGAGCTCGAATCGCCATTCCGCTCTGTCGCGGTGCTGTATCACTCCGAGCCGGAAGCCGAGTGATTGCTCGCTTCCGGGTCTCGGCAGCTTTTCGCTGAACTCCGAGCCCGCCCTCTTTCTTTGTCCGCCGGCTCACTCCTTCTCTGCCCACCCCGCCCCTTGCTCGGGCTCTGATTCTGCCCCTTTTTCTTACAGGTGGATGCTTTCTATTTGTCCGGCTTGCTCCGCCTGCGGAGGGGTGGGGTGTCCCCCTTGTGTGTGTTCTGATTGGCTTTTTGCCTCCTGCCCGTGTTTGTTCCCTCCGTGTCTTCACTCTCATTGTCTCCTTCTGACTCCTCTGCCTCCCCTCTCTCCCCGCCACACGCACCTTCACCACGCACTTCACCTTGCCGCTCGGTGCCATCTTTAGGTGCATAGGGCGGTGGCAGCTTTGTCCAGGTTTCTTCCGACCCCCCCACCGCCACCGCTTTCCTTGTCTCCCGGATCAGCTTGCCCCAGAGGGACTTCACTGGCACCTGTTCCTCCTTCAGTGGGTCCGGAGGTTGAGGGGGGGGCTGCGGAGGGACATTTCCCTCTTGATCTTTTGTCTCAGCGAGACCGCTCTCCCCCGGGGGCTCTGAGGTCTGCGTGACCACCCCGACCCCCACTTTTGGAGTGACTAACACATATTCCTTAGCCACCTTCCAAGTTTCTTTCTCCTGTATGGCTTTTTACTGAGCCTGTTTGACCCTGCCCCAAGCCTTTAGATGTTTTGCACACCCGGCAGACTTTGTTTCTTCTGCTAATGCTGCAGTGCATTTAGCCCACACCTCTGGGTGGAGTATCTCCACCTGCTGGTCAATGACCCCAATTTGTAAAAGTCTCACAATAGCGAGAGCAAAATCTCTAACCTTACAATTTATATACCACTGTTTATGTAATTGAGATACGACCTTCACAAGAGCTTCCATCCTTCTTGCGGGTCCTGGGGCGTCCCCCCTTCTCCTCCACCTGCTGAGCTGGTCCAGCAGCTCCGACAGCTGTTCCTGGAGCGCAGGTGTTCTCCCGGGTTTCGGCACCACTTGGGGGCAAGCAGCAACCTGGTTCAGGAACGAGACGGTGACCAGTTCTTGGCCACGCGTGACCACGGCTTACACACACCGATGCGGTGGAAAACAAATGGCATTTATTCATGTACAGTGCTGGGTTATATAGTGTGGAATTATACATCATTTCCGTCTGCTTACATCACTACTAAATATTATTGGTTATGGCATTAAGGAGAGGGGCCCTAGTCTTTCCGTACATCCCGTTATCTTCCAGACACTGGGCCCTAGCTACCCACAGAGAGGAAACAGCTCCACACCTTTTTCTTCCCCCATTCAAACCTCTGGAGATGGTCTCGCGGAGGGGGGTATTGCCCATACGCCGGTTGTGGCAGAGGGGAGAAATTAATTAATGCGAGAGAATATTTATAAAAATCTATATATTTATTGAACTCAAATATTTTCAAGTCTCGTCACCCCCAACCACTGAACTTTAATATGAAATTGTTCTTTTGTTCTTTACATGATTATGAAGACATTATGGGAATATATATCTACAGAAACTTATTAATAACTAGCAAACATTTTCAAACTATATACAGAGAGAGAGTTTTCCCCACAGCTTAATGCCACCTGGGGTCTTACACTATTTGCTCAGCAAAGCTGAGCTAAAAGCTGCTCTCTGCTTTATGTCAGAGGTAATAGAAATTACAGAGGCATCTACTCACAATTCTTATCAATTATTAATCACCCTCCGGGGCTGCGTCTTCAGGACCTCTGCCTGTGGACTTTAGGCTGGAATCCTCTGGCGTCAGGGTGTCATGGAGGGTAGCAGAAGCCTTTAGCAGGCCTCCCTGTTGTGAAAGTTATAGGGTCTCACATTAATGCCAAGAGCCTCGCAAAACCAAAACAATCCTTCAGCCCCATGAGAAAGTCTCTCCCTAGTCGAGATAAAAGGTAAACAATGGCCACTGTTTTGGTTAGGGGGAACGGCAGTTCTCATGCCCGCTCGACACCTGGTGTGGGCCGAGCTTGGGGTGGTCTTAGAAACTGTTTTGGTAAGAATTCTCCAATTGTATGGATTAATTATAATTTGTGCCAATCTGTAAGAATAACGTAAAATAGCCTGGACTGGTAGGTTACACCTCTTTTTTGAACATTATAAAATGGTGTGCCTTCCTGGATCGGGGGCTTGCTTGCTTGAGCTTGCTGGTACCTGCTCCTACCTGCTCGCTCGCTAGCCTGCCTGTCTGCCTCGCTCCTGCCGCGGTGACCTCTCGCTCCTGATCGGCCCTGCCCAACGAGGGGCCCGCAGAGGCCTGAAACCCACTTGGGCCCGATCCTGACGAACAAAGGGACACCGCCCAAAACCTCGAACTTTGCTGACCTGAACTACGGAACAGTGAGTAAACCAGAGAAAGAACTCTTTACCTAAAGACTGAATAACTTTAAAGACTCAAGAGAACTCTAAAGAAATTACAGACTCTCCTTTATCTGCTATTTTCTGAAATGTTATTCTACAACTTCAATCCTAAAAGAACTCACGTGGGGAATTTAGTTCGGGAGGGGGATCTCCGTGTTTGAGCAATAAATCACTTGAAAATCCACAAGTGAGTCTCCACGTATTTTCCCCATAACCTCCTAAACTACCTTCTGTGACACAGGGGAAATGGCAGTCTGACCTTACTGATGCTGGATCCTGATGGCTGCTCGCTCCAGGGGTACACAGGCAGGATCTCCAGGTGCAGAGGCAGGACTCTGTGCAGTCTGAGCACGGGTCTAACACTGACTAAAGGCAGGCATACAGATGCAAGGAAGTACGCACGCAGGAAGGCAAGCAACCATGTGGCGGAGCCACAAGTAATGTGGGGAAGCGCTAGCACATGAGCCTGTGCACCCCTATTTATTAAATGTGGGACGAGAGTTAATGGTCTCATTGGCCACTCGAATGACCAATCAGGTTGGCAGTCAGCCAAACCTTACCATACTAGGTAAAACCCACAGACCTGGACTCCAAATATGGGAATCACATGGGCCCAGCACCAGGCAGGCACGAGTTGAGCATGTGGGGACTTACACAATCAGGTGTCCTGGGCAACTGACTTTATAGCCCCGGTCTGTTGTGCCCCTTTGTGCTCATTTACCCCTGGTGCAGGCAGAGAGACACGTCCAGGCAGAGCAGGCATAAATAAGCCTGCTTTCAGGCCTACAGGCCCTCCACAACAGATGGGGAGGGGGAAGAAGGGATTTGGAGTGCCCCACAACACTGAGGGAGCTGGGGCTGTTTAGTTTGAAGAAGAGGAGGCTGAGGGGAGACCTCATTGCTGTCTACAGCTACTTGAAAGGATGTTGTGGAGAGGCTGCTGGTCTCTTCTTACAGGTAAAGAGTAATAGAACAAGAGCGAATGGCCTCAAGCTCTGGCTGGGTAGGTTTAGACTGGACATTAGGAAACATTTTTTCACAGAGTGGTCAGGCATTGGAATGGGCTGCTTGTTGGGGTTCGGAGGCTGGTGAGAGGCGAGATCGGGGTACTGACGACTTGAGACAGCATCTTCTATGCATCAGTACATCAGTACAATTTATTAAGGAAATACAGCGGCTTATATAGTGCCTCAGAGGAGGTGTGCACAACCAGCCTGGGGCTGGCAGAAGTGGACAGTACAGATTGGCCCCAAGCCACATGCAGGGTGCAGATAGGTTACCCTTATCAAAAACAATCCGTGGTCCCACCTCAGGGGGGGCTGGCAGGGTCAGCCCCCTAGAGCTGTATCCGCCCCAGGGGCTTGCAAATTCCATCCCCTATCAGGTGTGCGTGGGTTGCTCAACCTAACAGTTTATCTTCCTTGGGGCCTGCTGGACTCCAAGGACATTTCCCATCATGTTTACAGCTCATGATCTGCTGCGGGAGAAATTCTCCCACAGCTGCTCTCTGGCGCTGGCTGCCTACACTTCTCTCTCTAGCCTTCTGTCTGTGTAACTAATCCGTCTGCTTCCTTAATCTCCCTGGCCCATTCACCAAACTCACCTTGAGTGTAAAGCAAAGTCTGGGATAAGGTAGAAGGGTGGAAAAGAGGTGGAAGGGTGGTTGGGAGCCCCTCCTGGGGACTCTGTTTCCTGGGAAGAGTGTTGTGTTTCTGTATTACTTTTTAAACTTATATACTTCTGTATATAGATGTAAATATTGTAACTATCTGCTTGTATATTGTGCTAAGTTGTAAATATAAAGCTTTATTCCTTAACTTCCAGGCAGCCGAGCCTAGTCTGGGTGATTTCATAATAGCAGGGGATGGGGGGTAGGTAACTCTCAAACCATCACATCTTTATTTTGGCATTTCAAAGTGGGGCTAATTCAAATTGATTGATTGTGAATTAAGCCTGGAAGTTAAGATGAAGTTCTTTTGCTTTATTTTCTCTATTATTTGGCCTTATGTGATGGTTTGGGTGTTACCCACCCACCACCACTGCTCAGCAGAACAGAGCAGTCTGAAAAATAAGGAGAACAGGCAGGGTAATGCTAAGGTCACTCTGATAAGAAGCACAGCTGCAGGAAAGCACCCTTGGGAAGTGTGCTAGTTTGAAGCAAGCTGGAATGTTTTGGTAAAAGAACTAGATAACGGGCAGTGAAATGAAAACAATTGATGTCAACTTCTCTCACAGTCTCGCTGAGAACTCTGGGAAGAAGAGAGACTTTTTCTCCATTTTGTCTCTCACTCTTGCTTTTGCCTTAGACCTGGTCACATCTCATTAACCTTGTTCCTACTAACCTTGCTCCCTAACCTCTTGGCTGCACCTCTCTTCTTCCTGAGAACTGGGGTAAGGTTGAGAGGGCTGGGGGAGGTGTTGGGGTGGTTTGAGAGCCCCTCCTGGGGACTCAGGTTTCTGGGAGGGGAGTTGTGCTTTTGTATTGTTTATCCTTTGTATATTTCTGTATATAATTGTATATAACTGTATATATTGTAAATAGCTGCTTGTAAATTCTGCTAGCTGTAAATAAATTGCTTCATCAGTATTCCCAGGGTCCGTCTGAGTTAGCTGGGGCAAATACAAAGTGTGGGAGGGGCGGGGTAACCCCCAAACCATCACAGGAAGGCTAGTAGAGAAGCTGAGAAGATTAGCTGCTATCTGTAGCTGAGCTGTACAAGGGGGCCTTGAAGGGGGGCAGGCTGGTCAGCCCCGGGAACAACTGAATGTTGCTGTTAGCGAAGCCTATCAAAAGTACACACGCATGTACTGAATCCACAATATAAGTACCACTCTTAGCTTCAATAAATGGATTGACCTTCTATGTATCATATTGGTATAAGCTCATGTCTTTCCGGTCTCCCACACGGACTTTGAGAAACCCAGCATCTAGTGACCCACGGCACAGCTTTTTGGACTTTAAGGAGGGCCAAACACTGATCACTTGGAGTACGCGGGAGGGCTCGCCTGCTGGCGAAGGTAGCCAGGCCTACCCGAGAGAGGTAGGGCTTTTTTGTGGATCCACGTATAATTTACAGGCAAGCAATGGGCATTGCCGCATCAGTGGTGGAAAGAGCTGCCATAAAAATATTAATGCAGCTTGTGGAAAAGATGGGTGTTACCCTGAAGGAGGGGGACTTAGGTAAGTTGGTCCTATGGAGTCAAAGAAGGGGATATTTAAAGGACTTCAGCCAATTATGTAAGATGGGAGAAGATTTACGGAATGCTGTGATGGTCGGCAGTGAGGAGGCTAGAGAGCTTGCTCCAGTTTGGAAAAAGCCCCTGTGCCACCCTTTCCCCACTTCTTGAAAGGGAAAGTGCATGGATGGAACCCAGTGGGAACTTCAGGATCAATGGAGAGCCTGCATGCAACTAGTCCTAACATCTACGTAGATAGCCAGTGAGTATAAATTAGCCTGCAGCTTCCCTAACTTTCCAGGGAAAGCTAGTCATCGCATGCAGAATTTCAGAGGAGGTTGTATTTTCTCCTCACACACAAGATGGGTTCAGGATTTTCTGAAGAGCAAAAGCTGTTTCTATGATTTTTAAAACAAATGCTAACAACAGTTAAGTGCAATATAACAGAGGAACAACTACACAAAATATTGCATTACATTTGGAAAATTTGTACATTGTTCCCTGCAGAAGGTAGCTTTGATTTGGCATTATGGTGGAAAATTGGGCAGGAGATTATACTAAAAAAGGACAAGGGATGTGCAGTTCCTGTTTCAGTAATTGCATGGTGGTTGGTTTATACAGCAATGAAATCCTTCACAGCAGAAATACCAGATCCTACAGTAATTTTGTCTCAGCAGCAGAAAGAGACAGTTCCCTCTGCTCCCCTAGAGAAGCAGAGTTGGGATCAAGAGAGTGCAAACTGCGACTTAGAATCAACAAATAACCCACATACCCTCTCCCCTTTGGGGTGACTCAGGAGACAGCTCCAAGCATCTTCCTTCTACTCCCTCCTCTTCACAGCTTGTATCTTCTTGCCTACCCTCTCCTCCTCCCACAACTGAGGCATCTCAGGGACAAAGTCAGGATCATGCAGTCAGTTTGCAATCATAGAATCAACCAGGTTGGAAGAGACCTCAAAGATCACCCAGCCCAACCTATCACCCAGCCCTATCCAGTCAACTAGACCATAGCACTAAGTGCCTGTCATGGAGAGTAGCAAAAGCTCTCTAAGCTTTTGCTATATTGTGCAGTTTCTAGTGCCTCACATTCAAGCCAGAAGCATCGAAAAAACAAAACAATCTTTCAGTCCCATGGGAAGATTTCTCCCTGGGGTAAGTGAAAGGTAAACACTGGCCATGTTTCCTTTTCACTTGGCCTTGCTTTCCAGACAACAGGGTATTGTTTTGGTTAAGTAGAAACGACTTTCTTAGGCCTGCCCAGCACCTGCAGGTGGGCTGGCCTGAGGAGTGGTCTTTATATTGTTTGAGTAATGTTATCCAATTATATAAGTTGCTTACTGTCTTTTGCCAATGTATGTGAACAACGTAAAAGTGGTCTGAATTGTGGGCTAGTCCTATTTTGGAACATTATAAAAATGGTGGACAGGCCAGGATCGAGGCCCTTGCCCTTGCGCTCTTCCCTTGATTTTTGCCTTTTGCTCTTTTGCTCTGGATCTCACCCTCGCTCCTGTCCTCCCCCAGACTTAACAACAACAAACTGCTCGCCGATCTAGCCTCGCCTTGGGCGGACACGCCGAGTCGCAGAGGCAGAAAGCCTGCATGCCTGGACCCTCATCGGGAGAAAGGGACTCCCTACCAAGCTACAGACTGTGAGTAGCTGACGAATTATTAACTCAAACCAGAGACTCAAAAGAACTAGACTCTTTAAACATCATAGACTCTTTAAATTACCATTTTCGGAAATGTTACTTTGACCTCAATCAAAAAGAATTCACAGTGGTGGTGTAGTTTCGGGAAGAGGGAATTCGCATTCTTTGCAATAAATCACTGATAAAATAGTCAACGCCTCGCGTATTTCCCCTATAAATTCTGCCGCGAAACTGCGTTCCACGACAGTGCCTCATCCAGTCTTTTCTTGAACACCTCCAGGGACGGCAACTCCACCACCTCCCTGGGCAGCCCATTCTGATGGCAAATCACTCTCTCTGTGAAGAACTTCCTCCTAACATCCAGCCTATACTTCCCCCAGCACAACTTGAGACTGTGTCCCCTTGTTCTATTGCTGGTTGCCTGGGAGAAGAGGCCACCCCCACCTGGCTACAACCTCCCTTCAGGGAGTTGTAGACAGCTGTGATGGTTTGGGGGTTACCCCGCCCCCCCACACTTTTGAATTTGCCCCAGCTAGCTCAGACGGACCCTGGGAATATAGATGAAGCAATTTATTTACAGCTAGCAGAATTTACAAGCAGCTATTTACAATATATACAGTTATATACAATTATATACAGAAATATACAAAGGATAAACAATATAAAAAGCACAACTCCCCTCCCAGAAACCTGAGTCCCCAGGAGGGGCTCTCAAACCACCCCAACACCTCCCCCCGGCCCCTCTCAACCTTACCCCAGTTCTCAGGAAGAAAAGAGGTGCAGCCAAGAGGTTAGGGAGCAAGGTTAGTAGGAGCAGGGTTAATAAGATGTGACCAGGTCTAAGGCAAAAGCAAGAGAGAGAGAAACAAAATGGAGAAAAAGTCTTTCTTCTTCCCAGAGTTCTCAGCGAGACTGTGAGAGAAGTTGACATCAATTGTTTTCATTTCACTGCCCGTTATCTAGTTCTGTTACCAAAACATTCCAGCTTGCTTCAAACTAGCACAACAGCAATGAGGTCACCCCTGAGCCTCCTCTTCTCCAGGCTAAACAATCCCAGCTCCCTCAGCCTCTCCTCATAGGGTTTGTGTTGCAGGCCTTTCACCAGCTTTGTCTCTGGACACGTTCCAGCACCTCAACATCTCTCTTGAATTGAGGGGCCCAGAACTGGACACAGTACTCAAGGTGTGGTCTGACCAGTGCTGAGTACAGGGGAAGAGTAACCTCCCTTGACCTGCTGGCCACACTGCTCCCAATACAGGCCAGGATGCCATTGGCTCTCTTGGCCACCTGGGCACACTACTGGCTCATCTTCAGCCTACTATCTATCAGTACCCCCAGGTCCCTCTCCTCCTGGCTGCTCTCCAGCCACTCAGTCCCCAGCCTATATAGCACTGCTGTGGGTTGTTGTGGCCAAAGTGCAGAATCCTGCAATTGGCCTTGTTAATTCTCATCACATTGGCCTCTGCCCACCCATCCAGCCTGTCTACATCCCTCTGCAGGGCTCTCCTACCCTCCAACAAATCAACACCTCCTCCTAGCTTGGTGTCATCTGCAAACTTACTGATGCTGGACTCAATCCCCTTGTCCAGGTCATCAATAAAGATGTTGAACAGGACTGATCCTTGAGGAACACCACTAGTGACTGGCTGCCAACTGGATGTGGCACTGTTCATGACCATTCACTGGGCCTTTCAGCCAGTTCTTGACCCTTATCAGAATGAATCTGTCCAAGCCATGAGCTACCAGCTTTGCCAGGAGCTTGTTGTGGCAGACGGTTTCAAAGGCTTTGCTGAAGTCCAGGTAGACTACATCCACAGCCTTCCCCACATTCAACAGTTGGGTAACCTGATCATGTTTTAAGGACACATCGAGCAATGAGGATCCTGTAGCATTGTCAAAAAGTTATGGCAGACAACAACATACCATGGTATGAGCCTCTCCCTTATTCACTCTTTCAGGAGGTAGGAAAATAACATTCTGGAGAATGGAGTGCAAAGTTTATATAGAGAGAGAATCTCAGGTAGATATGAATTCATCCCATGTGATCAGATAGAGCTTCTAACACCAGCACAGGACACTGAAGAGCAGATCCCTCCCCCGGTAATGTCACTACAACTCAGAATTTTGGAAAGTTGAAAAAGAAAATTAAATTGTATTTTTGTAACAGTATAAGGAGAATAAACTACTAGAGAATGTAATAGCCTTAAAGAAGATGGGGATGGGGATGAGGTCATGTGGCGGCAAAGCAGCAAATCAGCAAGCCAAAACAGGGGCAGGGGAAGATAGCAGTGGGAGCAGCAGAGGGGAGATACAAGTTGTGCTTCTAGACATAAAGCTCTTGATGCTCCAATGAAATGTTATTAACTTATCCGTTGTTGCCATTTTATGGCCTATCCCTGGACTGTTCACCTCTCTACTCAGAGACTCCAATACTCTTCCACTTCTAAGTTTCTCTGTTCCCCATTTTTTTAAAAAATCTGAGCTAGAAATGTAGCTCAAACAGCCACAACTGAGTACAGAAAGTTTTGTGTTCAGAGAATTTGAACTATCAGATCCTGATAACTGATGAGATGCAATATTCACAACCAATAGCAGGTGAAATAGCAGACTATGAGCAGGGATAGGCAGTCAGCACCCTCCATGTCCCCCTGCCCCAAACACAATTTGGTACAGCTACATTGAAATGACAGGAAAAAATGCTCTGGAAAAAAGCTTTAATTCATACCACACATTGAATATTTTTGACCACCAGTAGCCCCAGTTGCATATGTTTTTTCCTGTGTCGCTTTCTATAGAGCTTTCTCTCTCTGCAGCAATTTTTACCTCTGTCTCCAGCTGGTTCTTAGCACGACCAGGAAGGTGACGCTAGTAAGCAGGGAGGCAAGGCAAGAGAAGGCAAAACAACAAGTTCCTCTGTTTTTATATGGGTCTTGACAGGAAGTGGGAGTGGGCTAACCACTACACCTGGAGAAAGGGTGTGCTAGTTTGAAGCTAGCTAGAATGTTTTGGTGAGAAGGACTAGATCATAGGCTGTGCAATCAAAACAATGGTGATGTCTACTTTGCTCACAGTCTCGCTGAGATGTATGGGAACAAGAAATAAAAACATTTGATAACACTCTTGCAATCACACTCACTCTCACTTGGGCTGCCAGCTGAGCTGCATCTCTCTAACACCCTCCATTTTGGCACACCCACTTTGCTTCTGTTGCGGAGGAGTTTGTCTGGGTTTTGGGGGAATGAAATATGAGGCTGATTTTTGAAGACTTTAAAAGATTTATTAGGGCAATGCAACGTCTTAAATAGTGTTTAGAGGAAGGTGTATCCAGCCAAACTGATGCTGGCACAAGTGGACAATACCGATTGGCTCAAAGTTATGTGTAAGGCACAGATAGGTTATTACTTATAAAAAACAACCTGTGGTCCCACCCCAGGAGGCTGGCAGGGTCAGCCCCCAGCACGTGTGCATAGGGTGCTCACAGTGTCTCAGACTCAAGGTCCTTTTCCCATAACAACGCCTCATGTTTACAGCTTATGCCCCGCTGGGAGAAGTTTTCCCACAGCTAGGAATGGTGGCTGTAGTCATGCAGCTTAGTCAGTTCCCTGGGCTGGTGCCGTGGACTTTTGACCCCACGATTGATGGACCTTGGGCCACAATTCTGTCCAAATGAGGGCTTGGCAACCCTCCACCACAGCTTCTTAACCTCTGGCCAACCCTCTATTTGTCCTTGGGACTAGGGTAAGGTTGAGAGGGTGTGGCCGTTTGAGCTGATCCTCTAGCTCAGACATAGGGGAGAGATGAACATTCCAGGGATAGGCCACATAAATGGCAACAATAGATAAATTAATATAATTTCATTGGAGCATCAAGAACTTAATGTCTAGAAGCACAGTTTGTTCTCCCCCTTCACCCGCTGGCTTCTGCTGCTGCAGCTTCGCCTATCTTCCCCGGCTGCTGTTTTGGCTACTGCTTCTTCTGCTGCTTTGCCGCCGCTTGACCCCCTCCCCATCTCCCTTAAGGTTATTGTATTGTTGTTTTTTTTTCCTTCCTTCCTTCTCTAGTTATTATTTCTCTTTACATTGTTATACTTATATTATAAGAAAATACAATTTCATCTTTTCCCTGACTTTCAAAAAAGTAGGGGGGTTTGTGTTGTGAATTTTCTTCCCGGGGGAGGGATCAGCCCAAACCCAGGACAGGACTCTTTTGGCGCCTTAACGTGGGGCACGATCTTGGCTTGTTGTTTTTTTTTTTTTCTTTCCCCCTGTTGATTGATAATCAGAATAAGAACATCAGGGAAAAATGAAGTTGTTTGATATATTCTGGCCTATTATTGCCTCAATTCTGACTCTGTCGGTTCAACAGTGTTTTACAGCTATGGTGCACTACCAGGTGTGTTCATTCTTTGCTAAGATGGTCTGGGACTCGGTAAAAGCTGTGCTAAAGAAGGTTGGAGATGTTGTTAGGAATATTTTAGTGTTTAGGAATGTCGTTGAGGGTGTGCCGTATGTGACATTGGTGTCAGAGACTAGGAGTTATTTGGAAGAGATGAGCTACCCAGTAGCATGCCTAATATGTGTGAACTTGATGTTTTTGGCTGCTATCGTAGGTCTGGTTATAGTGTGGAGACGAGAGAGATGCAGGAATAAACAGGCTGTAAGTGAGGTTTTTACCTTCTCCGGAGGCAATAGTAGGGAGCTAAGGGTTAAAGAAACAGTCTGCAACCGAAGCGGGGGAGGGAGGGCCACGGCACCGGGCAGACGGACTGCTCGCAGAGCAGTGAAACGTCCTGCCTCGGAGCCTTTGAGAGGAGAAAAGATTGTTGGACATGGCCCGTACCCCACTGACCCTGAAGCATGGAGGCAGGAAACAATCTGGTTCCCATTCGTACCTAATAGAACGGAGGAAAGTAAAGGTAGAGGCGATGGAACCCCTGCAGAAGTGCAGTCACAAAGGCCTGCTGCGGCGGCGGCAGATCTGGCTGCAGACGGTGTGGGCTATGGCAAAGTTCCTCGGACAGATAAAGTTGAGGAACTGGTTTGTGGAAAATGCGGCTCGAACGTTTTGATCTGTAGGAGGGTCGCTGACACCAGAGCCTCTGCCAGCAGAGAGGCTGCTGAGGCAAAGATTCTTTCGCCTGCAACCAGGGGACTGGAAGCAGTCCCAGGGAAGGCGGCGAGGTCCTCGGAAGGCGAACCCACTAACGCCATCAAGCCTGCTAATGCCACTGCTCCTGCCTTAGCCCCGTTTGCCTCTGCTGAGCCGGCTGCTGTTGCTGCTGTGGGGAAGGGTCCTTCTGCCTCAGCCTCAGCCCCACTACCGCGTGTGGAACAGAGCCAGGCAGACAAACAAAACTCAGATGATTCAGTGAAAGGCACCTCCCAGAGTAAGACACAGTTTACCTTAGATAAGGTCTCCCTTGCCCCGGTTAAAACG
Source organism: Pogoniulus pusillus (assembly GCF_015220805.1). Lineage (NCBI taxonomy): Eukaryota > Metazoa > Chordata > Aves > Piciformes > Lybiidae > Pogoniulus > Pogoniulus pusillus. The sequence continues at coordinate 9,473,234 of NC_087308.1, forward strand.
AGGAGAAAAATGGCAGCTAGCCTTCGGGGTCGAGATAGCTCAGATGACAATGGGGATAAACCAGAGCAGGGTGAACAAAAGGAAGAGGATCCAGGAGAAGGTACATCGGCTGGTGTGAAGGCCAGTACCCTTGTGGGCACAAGGAGTGGAAAGGCTAAAGCAAAGGAAAAACATATTCAGGAGACGGATGATAGTGACGATAGTGATGATGAGGAGGGAGCCCCGTTGCCAAGGAAGGAGGTCAGGCATATTAGGCAAGACTATGCCCGGAAAGAGCGAGAACTGCTGATGAGTTGGCTGAACAGATGCTGGCATGGAGGCATGGACACCATAAAAATAAACCCTCCGACAGTAAGGCAGTTGGGAGTTTTCTCGAGAGACAATGGCATAGATAAACGCTTAGGACATCTCGGTGGCAACTCTAACCTCTGGTCACGTGTATTAACAGCTGTGGTACTGCGGTACCCTAACAGGGATGATTTACCCTGGAGACCCTTACACTGGAACACAATTGAACAGGGGGTTCAGTGCTTGCGAGAGATGGCCATAAGAGAGCTAATCTATGGAGATTATACAACAGAGAACCCTGAGGAGATACCAATGAGCCGAGCTCTCCTAAAGAAACTTATCCAGCTTGCCCCCTCTAGTTATGCCCATACACTGGCAAGCAAGATGGTGGGGAAAGACGATGCAACAACTTCTATGACTGTGGGTGAATTCGCTGATCAAATGAGGCAAATGGAGGATAGCCTTACGGTTAATGCTATGGTGTCAGCCATAAATACTATGACTGAAGAGATTAAAGATAGCATGAAACAACTCAAGGAGGAATTTAAAACCTCCCTATCCCAGTTGGCAAAGGACAGTGAACTTTCTTCTTCACCCTCAGAGTGGGTACATGTCTCGGCCATCAGGGATAGGCATCTTCCTAGAAGACCAATTCAACCAAACTCACTAAAATATAGACAACAGTCACGTGGGTCTCTTTGGTTAATCCTACGTGACCAGTTTGGTGAAAACATGGATAAATGGGATGGAAAACCTACCTCTCTTCTCCTAAAAAGAGTGAGAGAGTTACAGAGTGAGAAGCCTAAAAGAGTAGTCGCCTCAGTTTCACCACATGACTCAGATGGTTCTGGTGATGATTCAACTAACACCACTAAACACTGCGCCAATTGCAATTGTAATGGCCAACATTAGGGGGGCCCTGCCTCTTACCAGGCGGAGGCCAGGGACCAGGAAGACAACAGAATATACTGGAATGTATATGTTAAATGGCCTGGTACCTTGAAAATTCAGAAATACAGGGCTCTAGTGGACACGGGTGCACAATGCACATTGATGCCTTCAAACTGTAAAGGAATGGAGTCTATTAGTATTTCTGGAATTACAGAAGGCTCTCAAGAATTGACAAGGTTAGAGGCAGAGATGAGTTTGACTGGAAGTGATTGGCGAAGGCATGTCATTGTAACAGGTCCAAATGCACCTTGCATCTTGGGAATTGACTTTCTGAGAGAAGGGCGTTTTAAAGATCCCAAGGGTTTTAAGTGGACTTTTGGAATAGCAACTGTAGAAGCTGTTGGAGACAAATTGAAGTTGTCTGCTAGGCCTGAGCTCTCAGATGAGTCTGCAGTTGTTGGGCAGCATAATGTAGAGGATGTGAAGTTGCCAGTTGCCACCCAAATTGTACACCACAGGCAATATAGAACAAACCGTGACTCTTTGGTGCCCATACATGATCTGATTCGTCGTCTGGAGTGCCAGGACATCATTAAAAAGACCCATTCACCTTTCAATAGTCCCATATGGCCTGTGCGAAAGGCAAATGGAGAGTGGCGACTTACAGTTCATTTCCGCGGCCTAAATGAAGTGACTCCGCCCATGAGTTCTGCTGTGCCGGACATGTTAGAACTCCAATATGAGCTGGAATCCAAGGAGGCCAAATGGTATGCAACCAATGATGTTGCTAATGCTTTCTTTTCTATTCCAATAGCAGAAGAATGCAAGCCTCAATTTGCTTTCACTTGGAGGGGGATTCAGTATACGTTTAATCGTTTGCCCCAGGGGTGGAAGCACAGCTCAACGATCTGTCATGCAGTGATCCATGATGCATTGGAGAAAGGTGGAGCTCCAGAGCACCTGCAGTTCATTGATGACATCATTGTCTGGGGGAACACGGCACAGGAAGTTTTTGAAAAAGGTAACAAAATAATTGACATTCTGCTGAAGGCAGGTTTTGCCATAAAGCGAGACAAGGTGAAAGGACCTGCTAGAGAGATTCAGTTCTTGGGAATTCATTGGCAAGATGGTCGCCGTCACATTCCAATGGATGTGATAAATAAGGTTTCTGCCATGGCAAATCCCACAAATAAGAAGGACACATTGTCTTTCTTAGGAACAGTTGGATTTTGGAGGCTGCACATCCCTGGGTACAGCCAAATTGTAAAACCTTTATATGATATAACTCGAAAGAGAAACAACTTTCAGTGGGGACCTGAACAACAAGCAGCCTTTGATCAGATAAAACAGGAAGTAGTTCATGCAATGGGTTTGGGGCCTGTTCGAACTGGTCCAGACATTAAGAACATTCTGTATACGGCTGCGAGTGATAATGGTCCAACCTGGTGCCTATGGCAGAGAGCCCCAGGAGAAACACGTGGCCGACCACTTGGTTTCTGGAGTAGAGGATATAGAGGGTCAGAAGTAAACTATACACCAACGGGGAAAGAGATCCTTGCTGCTTATGAAGGTGTGAAAGCTGCTTCAGAAGTAATAGGAACAGACTCTCAGCTTCTTTTGGCTCCCAGATTACCAGTTTTGAACTGGATGTTTAAGGGAAAGGGGTCATCGCCACATCACGCAACCGATGCTACCTGGTCTAAGTGGATGGCTCTCATAACACAGCGAGCACGCATGGGGAGCCTTGAACGACCTGGCATAGTGGAGATGATCACCAACTGGCCAGAAGGTACAAACTGTATAAATCCTCCAGAGGAGCGAATGAGTCGGGCTGAAGAAGCTCCTCCTTACAGTGATTTGTCTGAAGGAGAAAGAAACTATGCTCTATTTACTGATGGTTCCTGTCGCCTTGTTGGAAACAAGAGAAAATGGAGAGCTGCAGTTTGGAGCCCTATACGGGCAGTGGCTGAAACAAAAGCTGGAGAAGGTGAGTCAAGCCAGTTTGCAGAAGTAAAAGCTATCCAACATGCTCTTGATGTGGCTGAACGTGAGAACTGGCCCATGCTTTACCTCTATACTGATTCATGGATGGTGGCAAATGCCTTATGGGGTTGGCTAAAGGACTGGAAAAGAAATAATTGGCAACGGAAAGGAAAGCCAATTTGGGCTGCTGACTTATGGCAGGACATTGCTACCCGTCTAGAGAAAATCCCTGTAAGAGTACGACACATAGACGCTCACATGCCCAAAAGTAAAGCTACTGAGGAACATCAGCACAACCATCAGGCAGATCTAGCTGCCAAGGTGTTTCAGACCGATGTAAATTGTGATTTGGATTTAGATTGGGAACACCGAGGTGAACTGTTCTTAGCCCGGTGGGCCCATGATTCCTCAGGACATCAAGGCAGAGATGCTACCTACCAATGGGCACGGGACAGAGCAATCAACATCTCCATGGACGCTATAACACAAGTTAAACATGACTGTGATATTTGTGCTACTATTAAACAAGCCAAGCGTCTGAAGCCCTTGTGGTATGGTGAGCGATGGGCAAAGTACAAATACGGTGAAGCGTGGCAGATTGATTACATCACTCTACCTCGTTCTCGGACTGGAAAGCAATATGTGCTGACCATGGTGGAAGCAAGCACTGGATGGCTGGAAACCTATCCAGTTTCCCGTGCCACTGCACGTAACACCATTTTGGGTTTGGAAAGACAAATCCTGTGGCGACATGGCACTCCAGAAAGAACTGAATCAGATAATGGTACCCACTTTAAAAACAATCTCATAAAATCTTGGGCCAAAGAGCATGGCATTGAGTGGATCTATCACATCCCCTACTATGCACCCGCCTCAGGCAAAATTGAACGTTACAATGGCTTGTTGAAAACAACTTTAAAGGCAATGGGGGGAGGAACCTTAAAGAACTGGGAGAAACATCTAGCCCAAGCCACTTGGGTAGTGAATAGTAGAAGTTCCACCAACCGAGCTGGCCCAGCTCATTCAGAGGTCTTACAAAAGGTAGACGGTGACAGGGTTCCTGTCATTCGTGAAAAGAATTTGTTAGGCAAGTCTGTTTGGGTATTCTCCCCTTCGGGGGAGGCTACACCTGTCCAAGGGGTGGTTTCTGCTGAAGGACCTGGTCATACATATTGGGTTATGCAGAAAAACGGTAAAATACAATGTGTGCCACAAAAGAATCTGACATTGGCAGAAAGAATGTAGATATGTTGTTATGAGTTCTTTTGCAGATGATTGTGGTGTCCAAGGAAAGCCATGAAGAGCCTGCTACTCATGAGCATGAGCCCTGAGAGTGCCAAGAGTCCTGCTCTGTTCCACTCATTGAAAAAAAAAAAAACATTGAGCTAGCCAATGCCTGAGACAGACGGAAATAAGAAGATGGATGACCGAAAATTGAAGAAAGATGCTTGAAGCCTGAAAAAAAAAAAACGACCATCTACGATACTGATGTTATTCCTAGTTACATAGAATGACTTGATGCTGCAATGGTAAATTATATTAAAGGGGTGGATTGTGGCCGTTTGAGCTGATCCTCTAGCTCAGACATAGGGGAGAGATGAACATTCCAGGGATAGGCCACATAAATGGCAACAATAGATAAATTAATATAATTTCATTGGAGCATCAAGAACTTAATGTCTAGAAGCACAGTTTGTTCTCCCCCTTCACCCGCTGGCTTCTGCTGCTGCAGCTTCGCCTATCTTCCCCGGCTGCTGTTTTGGCTACTGCTGCTTCTGCTGCTTCGCCGCCGCTTGACCCCCTCCCCATCTCCCTTAAGGTTATTGTATTGTTGTTTTTTTTTCCTTCCTTCCTTCTCTAGTTATTATTTCTCTTTACATTGTTATACTTATATTATAAGAAAATACAATTTCATCTTTTCCCTGACTTTCAAAAAAGTAGGGGGGTTTGTGTTGTGAATTTTCTTCCCGGGGGAGGGATCAGCCCAAACCTGGGACAGAGGGGCAGGGGGAAGGTGCAGGGATGGTTGAGAGCCCCTCCTGGGGACTCAGGTTTCTAGGAGGGGAGTTGTGTTTCTGTATTACTTTTACCTTGTATATTTCTGTATATAATTGTATATACTGTAAATAACTGCTTGTACATTGTGCTAGCTGTAAATATAAGCTTCACTCATATTTCCAAAGCTGGCTGAGTCTAGTCTGGGTGATTTCTAAAGTGTGTGTGTGGGGGGGGGGCGCAGGGAACACCCAAACCATCACATTTTTTTAATTTGGTGCCCAACGTGGGGCAAATTCATTTTGAGTGATTGTTAATTAACTCTGGGAATCAGAATGAAGCTAATGAAGCAGCTATTTTACTTAGTGGGGGCTACCATGTGGCCTGTTTTCTGTTTTCGTGCGTATAATTGGATCAAAGCCCAGATTGGTTATTTTTTGTTTAATGTAATTTTTAAGAAGATCAAAGCTAAACTCACATCCATTTATTGGAGTTGGGGGGGATTTCATCCTTCGCTATATGGGATTCAATGTGTGATGGTTTGGGGGTTACCCCGCCCCCCCACACTTTGTATTTGCCCCAGCTAACTCAGACGGCCTCTGGGAATATAGATGAAGCAATTTATTTACAGCTAGCAGAATTTACAAGCAGCTATTTACAATATATACAGTTATATACAATTATATACAGAAATATACAAAGGATAAACAATACAAAAGCACAACTCCCCTCCCAGAAACCTGAGTCCCCGGGAGGGGCTCTCAAACCACCCCAACACCTCCCCCCGGCCCTCTCAACCTTACCCCAGTTCTCAGGAAGAAGAGAGGTGCAGTCAAGAGGTTAGGGAGCAGGGTTAGAAAGCAGTGATGTTAGAAAGATGTGTCTCGGTCTAAGGCAAAAGCAAGAGTGAAAAACAAAATGGAGAAAAAGTCTTTCTTCTTCCCAGAGTTCTCAGCGAGACTGTGAGAGAAGTTGACATCAATTGTTTTCATTTCACTGTGCGTTATCTAGTTCTGTTACCAAAACATTCTAGCTTGCTTCAAACTAGCACACAATGTCTTTGAGACTTTTACCAGTAATATTGCAGGCACTGCAAGTAGTACTTCTACTGCTTTGTCTACAGCCTTCATGGGAGTTATCTTACCTAAAACTGAGATGTCAGATCCTTTTCCAGAATTTCATTCACGTCAGAATGTGGTATTTCTGTCATGTGTGAATTTATGTCTTGCAATTTTGATTTTCATATTAATTCTGACATGCCGGTGGAACGCTATGGGTAAAATGACTCTTTGTTCACCAATATGTTTAGATGGTCATAATCCACTTTATTTCCGTGATACAGTGTCTTATATGCATTCTAGCAAGAGGCGTGCTCCACCAAGACTGGTTACAATCAGAGGGTACAGGGTTACTTGTAAGGCGTAGATAGGTCAGCATACCATAACATTCTAAGGGTCAGCCCTCCAGACCACCTACTACAGCCCCCTTGGCTATCTAACTCTGCCCACTGCAGCTGTGTGTGGGGTGCTCACTTGTTTACAGTTTGATTTACTGGGCTAGCAGCGTCCCAAGGACGTTTCTCAGCACAGTTGCTCATGTTTATCATTTCTGTGTCCTCTGCTAACAAGAATTCTCCAACATATCCCTCTCTTTCTTTTGAGCAACCTGGGCTGATCTTTCAACTTTACATAGGCTGTTTAACACAGGGGTAAATGATGCAGCTACAAATCAATAGTGCTAAAACCACAAAGAGAATAAACCTGTTAGAGCTTTCATCAGTAGCATTAGTCTGGCAAGCTAACAACCCAAGCTTAGCTAACAATCCCAAAAGCTATTTCTGCAAGCAACAGTAAGTCATTCGTTCAAAAGCCCAAAAGTCCAGACGAACATCACAGTCACAGGAGAGTGCAGGTGTGCCACGTCTTCGCTGGCTCTGTGTGGGAATCGACGTTGCAGATTTGCAGATGAATCAGCTGTCAAGTATTTCTCCTCAGACTCCCGTATTGCTGGATTCACTCTGTAGTTCTCAGAATTCTCGATGTTCTCATCACACTCCTTAGCTATGAGCTGCGTCTGTCTATTGTGCTTAAGAACTACTAGCTTCTAAATACAATACAAGGATATGCCCTAGATGTTGCTTTCAGGCTATTCTATTAGGCCTTTTCCCACAGTTCTTCATTTGCTTTTAGAATTTAGGGTAGTGTTTTTTGTCTTTTGCAGGGCCCTTGCAAGAGACAAAAGTCACATTGCCATCTAGTGCCAATTTGAGTGGTCCAGGCCTTTACAAAAGGTGCTAAACTGAATCTATTCAATTAAACCACAATCACTGAAAACTCGTGAAAATACCCAAATTCCTTAGCCATGATCCAAACCTTATGATCCGTACACATACAATCATCATGTCAGTACTCCTTTCAAGTCCTTTCAGAGTTCTGCCATCTGAGCAAGACTTCTGCTCGCTTTAGGAAAAAACAGGTGTCGCAACAGAGGGACGGGGAGACTCTTGGATGCCAAGAAAGTTCCGTTTATTGTAGCAAATCCACTATCTTTTATAGTTAATACAGTTCTGACTCCATACAGAAGGCTCTCAGTGATTGGTTCATTAAGCTTCTTGCGTATACTGCTGATTGGCTATTCCAACTCAGCTTCTTGCTAAAATTTCACAATTTCTGCTTAGCTAAGATCTCTTATCAGTACAAGAAACCATACGCTCTAACTCCTTATCAGTACAACAGACCCTGCAATAAAATTAGGTCAATGTGTCGTAAATTCCTCTTTCTTATCAATTAAGTAGGTGTCATTTTACGCAGCTCTAGCCCAAGGTTTATGGTGTAACTCCTCCAAGGTTATCAGTTGTTCCTGGCTCACAGCTCGTGACCCTACATCTCCCCCTTTCTGTTGTACAACAAAGATCTTAGCAGTAGCTCTATCAATCATTCTTTGCATGCATTGGAATATACAAGGCAATAGTAAAAGCATTACTAACACTACAACAATAACATAGCAAAATGTTTTTACAAGACTTCTAATCCATCCTGAAAGACCCCATCCCAGAAATAGTTTGTCAAGCCAGTCCCAATTATCTTCCTGCTGCAGCCTCATCACTCCATCCCGTATCTTCTGTATACTGGCGTGGATCGATTCAGAGTGATCGGACAAGTTCATGCAGCACATTCCTTCGAAGTCTTCGCAACCATGTCCTTGAGCTAAAAGCAAGAAATCTATAGCAGCGCGATTTTGTAATGTAGCATGCCTAACACTATCTACATCCACTAATAGTCCTGACAGTGCAACACTAGTTGCATTGCTTTGTTTTGCAAGCCAACAGCCTAATTTATTCAAGGTGGCTAATGATTTGCTAGAGGCAACTCCTGGTGCAAAAATTGATGCAGCAACTATTTCTCCTCTATTCCAAAAATCAACATTCTGCAAAGCAATTCAAAAAATTGAAAGTGTACATGGCTTTCTGTAACCGTTCTTCCGGTGTGTCTATCATACCCCCTCCCCCTTTCTGTTTTCCTAATAGTGTTTTTAGTGTTTGGTGTGATCTCTCAATGATGGATTGCCCTGTAGGCGAGTGCGGGATGCCGGTAATGTGGCGTATCCCCCATTCCATAAAAAAGTTCTTCAAAAACTGGGATGAGTAAGCTGGACCATTATCAGTTTTTATCATTTTTGGTACGCCTAAAGTGGCGAATGCTTTTAAGAAATGCCGTTTAGCATCTTTAGCTCTTTCTCCTGTATGACAGGAGGCAAAAAGTGCGCCTGAAAAGGTATCTATGGAGGAATGTATGTATTTGAGTCGGCCGAATTCAGAAAAATGTGTAACATCAGTTTGCCATAGCTCAAGGCTTTGCAAACCTCTGGGGTTGATCCCTGTGGCTTGAGATTGTACACTGAAGCGCTGGCACTCTGGGCAGGCAGAAATGATATCTGCCGCCTGTTGCACGGTTAGATCGAACTGCCTCCTTAATCCTTTCGCGTTAGTATGGAAGAATGCATGACTCGCTTGTGCTTGCCCTAACCTATCAGGTAGGGGAGAGGCTGTCAAAACTGGCATTGCTAAAGAGTCAGCAACTCTGTTGCCTTCGGCTATAAATCCTGGAAGGTTTGTGTGAGATCTAATGTGCGTCACAAAAAAGGCACATTTTCGGTTGTTAATAAGCGTGATCAAATCTTTAAGCAGATGGAACAGCTGTAAATTAGAGACTTCTTTAAGGGCAGAAGCCTCCGCCCTTGTTACAATACCTGCTACGTACACAGAGTCCGTTACCAGGTTAAAAGGCTGATCGTGGAACAAAGTAAAGGCTCGAACAACTGCAGCCAATTCCACGATTTGTGGAGAGCCTGGATGAAAAGTAATGTCAGATTGCCAATTCTCATCAGTAGAGCACTTCCAGGCGACAACTGCTTTATGAGAGGCTCCTGACCCATCTGTAAAAAGAGTAACAGCCTCCAACGGTGTTTCACTTCTTTTCGGATGTTCAGCTAAAGTAAAAGATAAGTGGAAAAGTTTATGTGGCAAGGGATGATTAGAGAACTGTCCTGAAAATCCTTGAACTGCAATCTGAAAAGGGAGTGAGTTCTGCATGAGAAAAGAGAGGTATGAGTCAACCACAGGCACATAAATAATTGCAAAGTCTTGGCCGGAAAGAGATAACACTCGGCTCCTGGCTTTCATAACAATGTGTGAAAGCATTTCTGGAAGTTGCCAAATTGTCTTTGAAGACTGATGGGGTAAAAAGACCCATTCTATTATCAACAAAGGATCTTTCACCTTAACGTCCCATTGAAAAATCATCCCTGAAAATTTGTCATCGTCTTTTAAGACTATTAAGTAAACAGCTAAATCAGGATCCCACCGAAAAGCTTTTCGTTCCGAAATCGCATCATGAACCTTGCTCAATGCTGTTTCTGCAGAAGGCGTCAGTTTCCTCGGGGCTAATAAGTTAGTATCCCCTTTCAATAGGTCAAACAATGGGGCTAATTCCTGATTAGAGATCCCTAAAAGAGGTCGTATCCAATTTATAGAGCCCAAAAGTTTTTGAACATCATTAAGGGTCTTAATTTGGACATCTATGTATATTTTTTGTGGCACAATTGACTGATTTGTGATCCTCCACCCCAAATAATTGTACGGTTCTTTCTTTTGGATCTTTTCTAAAGAAACATGTAGACCTGCTCCCTGAATCGCCTGCATAGTAGCTTGTGTAGCGTTTTTTAACTCGTCTTCTGATGCTGCAGCAATGAGCAAATCATCCATGTAATGATACAATATAACAGTAGGATACTCCGAACGTACAGGAGTGAGTATCTTTGCCACATACCATTGACATATAGTGGGACTATTTTTCATGCCCTGAGGTAATACAGTCCAATGATAGCGTTTTAGCGGTTCTCCCATGTTAATGCTTGGCACTGAGAATGCAAACCTAGGAGCGTCCTCAGGGTGCAGTGGAATGTCAAAAAAGCAATCTTTTAAATCAATCACCATTAAATGCCAATCTCGGGGGATCATTGTTGGAGAAGGGAGACCCGGCTGTAAGGGTCCCATGGTTTCCATTGTTTCATTTATTTTTCGCAAGTCCTGGATTAAACGCCAATTTCCTGTTTTCTTCTGTATTACAAAAACAGGGGTGTTCCAAGGACTAAAAATAGGAATCAGATGTCCTTTTTTCAATTGAATTTGGACTAGTTGTTCCAGGGCGCTAAGCTTTTCTTTTGATAAGGGCCACTGATTAACCCACACTGGGTCTTGTTTTTTCCATTTTAATTTTGGGGTCTCGCGCCCTTCTTCAGTGGCCCCTATTAAAAAAGCGATTCCAATTGTATTCCCCATTGAGACAAAACGTCTCTTCCCCACAAGACCAGTGGTATGGGCATTACATATGGTCGAATGTTAGCTATTCTACCCTCAGGTCCAACAATTTGAACAATCCCCACACTTTGATAGCTGTTTCCCACACCCCCCACCCCTGCTAATGGCTGAGAGGTATGAGTAAGTGGCCACTGACGAGGCCATTTAGCTCGAGATATTACTGTAACATCTGCTCCAGTATCTATAAGTCCTGTAACAGAAACCTGCTGACCATCCTGCTTCATTATACACTGTTTCATAGGTCGATCTTTTGATATTGTTTGTGTCCATAGAACCTGGGGTTGGCCCGTGGAACCAAAAGCACCTTGTCTGGTAACACCTGTGGATGGAGAAACACTGTCCAAGGGGAACAAAATAAGTTGTGCGATCTTACTGCCTGCCGGTACCTCGCAGGGCGGTGTAGGCGTCCATGCCATGATCTTGATTTCCAAGGCATCGCTGTCGATAATGCCGGGGAGCACAAAAAGACCCGTTAAAGTAGTCGACGATCTTCCTATTACGAGGGCGAACATTCCCTCTGGCAGTGGTCCCTGAAAGACTGTCTCTAAGAGATGCACAGAAGAGTCAGTTATGACAACTGTGTACTGGGTTGACAAATCCAATCCGGCACTGCCACTGGTTGCTCGTTCGAGACCGAGTTTACCAGCGGTAACTGTGTTGTCTGCGGCTGAGGGATTTGTGTCTGAGCGCGGCGCCGTCCCGCGCTCTGCCTCCAGTTTCCCTGCTGTGAGATCGGCTGACCTTGCTTGTTAAATTTCGAGCGGCATTGACTAGTGAGGTGTCTGCCTTTATTGCATCTGCTGCAGATGGGTGTTTTAAAGCAATTCTTTTTTATGTGGCCTCTTTGTCCACACCCATAGCAAGTCAACTCTTCTTTTGCTGCTTGTATTGGCCCCCTCATTGCCGCAAAGGCATTTGCCATTGTTTCATATTTATATTCTGAAGTTCCGAAGCGGTTACACGCCTCCATCATCTCCACCAAGGTAGGATTTGGATTTGGTAGAGACTTTAGGAGTCTTTTGCAGTCTGCATTGGCATTCTCGACTGCCAGCAGAATATTTCTAGCTTCCAAATTATCAATCTGTTTCTCCAGAGCCCCTTGTAGTTTTGAAATAAAGTCCATGTAAGGCTCTTTAGGTCCCTGTATGATTGTAGTGAAGGCCCTCTGTGGTTTATTTACATCTGGAATTTTTAAGAAGGCTCTCTTAGCCTCTTGTGTGGTAGCGATTAAGGCTTCTCTCGGGCAGTCTCGCGCCTGAGCTGTTGGGTCCAAAAACTACCCCATTCCCAGGAGGTGGTCTGCGGTCATAGGCTGCAGAGCCTGATTGTTGCCGGCGGCAAATTGTTGCAGCACCTTCTCTACCCCCTGCTTCCAGGCAGATTCCCACAGCATGTATTGCGATGAGTTTAAGAGAAGACGAGCCAAAGTTTTTAAATCGAAAGGAGTAAGTACCTGACCTTCACAAACTGATTCTAACAGTCCCGTGAAGTAATGCGAGCCCAAGCCGTTCTCGGCAGCAACTCTCCTCAGTTCTTTTGTGATGGAAAAGTTAAGTGGCCCCCAGACAGGGTCTCCTCTGGCGGGGTATGTTACTGGGGCCACAAAAGGATTATTTTGGCTGAACTTACGGCGTGGAGGACGCGGGGGGATCTGAATGGCAGAAGCCATGTCCACGTCCCCAGCCTCCAGAGCTTGTTTTTTAATCGTAGCCCATATCATGCCTGGGTCGTAGTCATCGGGAAACAAGTCTGGCTCGTGCTCAGGATCAAAGGGATCGGGTTCGAAGGGATTCTCACTAGGTGTTGATTGAGCGGCAATAGTCGTATTTATGTGTTTGGTCTCTTTCTTTTTCTCCGGGGGGTTTAGAGCCTCACTCGGACTTTCACCGCTTAAAGGAGGAGCTGACGGTGGTGTCGCCTCCTTTCCTAGAGTCTGATGTTTAACTCCTTCGTACACTTTCCGCCATGGGGAAAGCAGCTTTAGAGCATCAGAGTCTCCCCTCGTCCCAAGGTCCCATAGTTGAACCCCCACACGATCCCAAAAATCATGCTCAAAGATGTTTACCGAGGTGACATCTGAAAATTTATCCCGGACCCAGTTTAGTATCAATTTCAGTTCATGGCCCGATATGTCCTTATTATGTTTCTTCATTAATTCTTTCATCATTTTATAAACGTCCCTTTCTTCATGGGAACTATGATTACCCATATTAAACGGTTTCTCCGAGCTCACCTGCCAATCCTTGGCGGGGACAAGACGGGTGGCCACCCTTTAAGACTTCTTCCAGTCTTCCTCCTCGGTCCTCGGAGACTTGCGACCGGCTGCCTTATTTTCGCAGTTGATAGCCTGTTGACACGTCAGGCTCCCTTCGTAATCACGTCGGGGGTCACCATTTGTCGCAACAGAGGGACGGGGAGACTCTTGGATGCCAAGAAAGTTCCGTTTATTGTAGCAAATCCACTATCTTTTATAGTTAATACAGTTCTGACTCCATACAGAAGGCTCTCAGTGATTGGTTCATTAAGCTTCTTGCGTATACTGCTGATTGGCTATTCCAACTCAGCTTCTTGCTAAAATTTCACAATTTCTGCTTAGCTAAGATCTCTTATCAGTACAAGAAACCATACGCTCTAACTCCTTATCAGTACAACAGACCCTGCAATAAAATTAGGTCAATGTGTCGTAAATTCCTCTTTCTTATCAATTAAGTAGGTGTCATTTTACGCAGCTCTAGCCCAAGGTTTATGGTGTAACTCCTCCAAGGTTATCAGTTGTTCCTGGCTCACAGCTCGTGACCCTACAAACAGGTTGGTCATAATCAGGTTGGTCTTCATCAAGGCCTGTGAAGATAAATGATCAAACACAAGCAAATACAAGAACAAATGCAGACATATTCATTGCCTAGGCTAACAGATCCACTGGCCTAGTCTATATAATGTCATTACCGAAATTTTGAAAAAAGAAAAATTTCTTCTGCTATCCTACTTTCCTCTAAATTGCAAACCCTTAGCCTTAACTTATCTTACTCTAAAAATCTATCAGCTGAAGGAAATTCAAGAAAAGGCAAAGAAACTTCAAGAAGATAATAATACCATGGTATTCTTCAGTATTGTCACAAAGCTCATTCCATTTTAATTAGCAGCTGCTCTAGTAAACTCCTAGGATTCAAAATATGGTACCATCAAAAAAGACCTTGAAAAATAGTCCTGTCTTTATCTGTTTGAACAAGTTTATTGGGGGAAGGAGCTGACTGGCGTTAGCCTACAAGCTCTATCATTCCCTGCTCCTAGTCCAGAATCTGGTTAGTGACTTGTAATGTGGATTTCAGTGCCCATGCTCTCGCTGAGAGAGGCAATGCATCTGAGTTCTAGTAATAAGTGTGCTAGTCTGTCCTGTTTGGTGCTTTCTGTGTCTGTGTGAATTTCCACCCATGGTCAGTGGGACTGGCATCTCTGCTATTGCCTAGCAATTTCCCTCTCTTTCGTTTCCCACTGAGCAAGGGTGCAAAAGTTGTTGCTGCCTAGTCTGTAGAAGGAATTAACCAGTAAGGTGACGGGTGAATACCCCAGTCAGGAATTATTGGCTATCATTTTGAGTGCAAACTGTCATTATCAGGTGGCTAAAAAGATGCACCTGTGTGTGTCCATGCCTGTAACAGGGGCAAAAATGGCTCTAAGTCATCATCGTTATTCTTGCTATCATTTCCATAAACTTTCTGACATCTGGCATTGTATTCAAGTCCGTGTATAAGTCAATCTCCTGAGGTGCGACTCTGGCCTCAGTAATTTTCCAGCTCAAAACAGTTCTGAGGCTCTGCTGCTTCCAGCAGAAAAAAAATCTGTAAAAAGAGATAACGGATGGAGGAAGCTGGGGGGGGGGGGGGGAACAGGGCCCAGTGAGCCTCTCCGCAGGTGGTGGTGGAGGGGAGGAAGAGGGGGAGTGTGGGAAGCTTCCTCCCGCAGCGGAGCATGAAAGGTAAACATCAGACCCTGTGATGAGAAGTGTCCTTGGAGCCTTGAGGCTCCCAGGGGCCTGAGCCTGTGACTATGAGCAACCCACGCACAGCTGTCAGGGGGTGGAATCTGCCCGCCTCTGAGGTGGGCACGGCCCAGGGGGCTGACTCTGGCCACCCCCCCTGGGTGGGATCCTTAAGGTGTTTACTGTAAGTTAACCTATCTCTGCCTTACACTTAACCTGGAGCCAATCTGTACCCTCCACTTGTACCAATCTTGAACTAAGTCAGTTGTCTACACCCCCTTTGGGGGCTATAAAGGTCGCTGTATCGCCCTAATAAATTGCACTGCTGCGCAGAAGCCACAGAGTCGACTCTCAGTGCCCCGATCTCTCGCCGCACCGGTCTCCGACCTCCAACAGATGGCGCCCGAACACACCGATTGAACCTCCGGACAACTCCAGGTACGGAAGACCCGTACCCCAGGCCGCGAAGCTACCGCCCGCCAGGCCGCTTCCCCCCCACCGCTAGGCCGCGGAGACTACCGCCAGCTAGGCCGCTTCCCCCCCACCGCTAGGCCGCGGAGACTACCGCCCGCCAGGCCGCTTCCCCCCCACCGCTAGGCCGCGGAGACTACCGCCAGCCAGGCCGCTTCCCCCCCACCGCTAGGCCGAGAAGAAAACCGCCGCCAGGCCGCTTCCCCCCCACCGCTAGGCCGAGAAGACAACCGCCGCCAGGCCGCTTCCCCCCCCACCGCTAGGCCGAGAAGACAACCGCCGCCAGGCCGCTTCCCCCCCACCGCTAGGCCGAGAAGAAAACCGCCGCCAGGCCGCTTCCCCCCCACCGCTAGGCCGAGAAGAAAACCGCCAGGCCGCTTCCCCCCCCCCCCCCCCCCTCCGGCCACGAAGGACATAGAGGCTTCCACATAAAAGGAGCTGGTGGAAACGCAAGAGATCGGACGCTACTATACCCCCTGCTGGGGAAACACGTCTCCTTTTTTTTTCTCTCTTTTTTCCTTTTTTTCTTTCTTTCTATTTTTCCTTTTTTTTTCCTTTTTTTTCCTTTTTTTCCTTCCCCCTCGTTAAACCCGTTACTAACCAAGGGAAAGGTGTCTGCCGATACGGACGGCCTATATAGATAGGCGTTTATTAAAAAAGAAAAAAAAAAAAAAAAAAAAAAAGAGTCGCCGCCCATAAATATGGGGGCAAAAATTTTAATAACGGCAGCTGGTGTGACGACAGGTGTGACCATATAGATGGGCACTTCTGGGGGCAGTGATCGTGCATAGTCAGATCCCCTCAGGGCAGTTGCCGCCGGAAGGCGAACGCACCACCCACCCCCCCACCCCCACCCCTTTCTTTTTTTTTTCCTTCTTTCCTTTTTTTTTTCCTCTTTTTCCGCGCGCTTACGGAACCTTGCCGTTACCATGGAACCTCCCAGCCGCCCCTCCCTTCTTCCGCGGTTTTTTCAAAGTATTGGTGACTCCCTTTGGGGAGCTGGCGAACCGACCTCACAAGCACTTTTGGATAAACAAGTAGCAATTTCTCTCCTCTTGAACTTTTTGGAAAAGCGAGGAGTTTCCATGTCAAAGAAAAAATTGACTTCCTTAGTAGCATATGGACTAGTAAGAGGACACTTTCAAACTTCAGACTCTCTTTTTGATGAATCTGAATGGCGCCGCTGTGGCGATACTATTTTTGACCAGGCTATTGACGGTGACAAAACAGCCAAAAGCGTACAGAAGCAATGGCGTGATGTCATCAATTGCTTGAAGAAATACAGACTGGAACAGACCCTTGCAGCTACAGCAGCGGCACGGCTTGCTGACGGCTTGGACACTCGGGGGGAGAGACCACTAGAGGCAATGGTTACCCCAGCTAGCTCTCTCTTTTCCGACCTGAAAATTTCTCCAGGCACGGTGGTGCCTTTGATGACTCTCCCCAGTGCATCTACTGTTCCGATGCTGTCCGCAGTGCCGAAGCAACCGGTGCCGCCAACTTCAAACACTCCGACGCAGCCAGCAGCGCTTCAGCAACCGGTGCCGCCAACTTCACACACTCCGACGCAGCCAGCAGCGCCCCAGCAACCGGTGCTGCCAACTTCACACACTCCGACGCAGCCAGCAGCGCTTCAGCAACCGGTGCCGCCAACTTCACACACTCCGACGCAGCCAGCAGCGCTTCAGCAACCGGTGCCGCCAACTCCAAACACTCCGACGCAGCCGGCAGCGCCTCAGCAACCGGTGCCGCCAACTCCAAACACTCCGACGCAGCCGGCAGCGCTTCAGCAACCAGCGCCGCCTCAGCAGGACGTCCCAATGCAGCCAGCGCCGCCTCAGCAGGACGTCCCAATGCAGCCGGTGCCGCCGGCTCAGGACCCTTCGTTATACCCTGCGCTGCCTCAAGACGTTCCCGATATTCCTGCCGTTCCAGTGCAACCACCAGCACCCCCGATGCCAGCGGCACCAATTCCCCAAAACATTCCTACCATCCCTGCCGTTCCGGTGCAGCCGTCTGCCCCCCTGCTCCCAGCGCCACCGCCCTACAGTGGTCCGTTTTCCCCACTCCCGGCTTCCGCTACCATCTCGCCACATCCGGCGCAAACTCCTTTTGCTACATTCCGACCCGCCCCCCCGGCTGCAGCGGGCCCGAGTTGGACTTCCGCCGCGGAAGCTGGCCCTTCCTCTCAAGCCCGGGAACCGCCGCCTGTGATTAACTCGGACGCTAGCGACTCCTCACAGTCCGATGCCGACGACACTATTGACAATGTTGCCGACGACTTGCAGAAACTTAAAATAATGCCTTCTGGCAATGCCCAGCCCTTGGCGGCACCACAAGCTACAGAGATCACCGGGAAGACTCTCCAGCTTACACCCGTTGGTCCACAACATCGGTGGCGTGCCGTTATTCGCGACGCCTTGTTACAAGGTGATTGGGAGGCAGCTGCTGCTCTGGAAGGTGCAGCGGCATTCCCAGTTGTGGCAGCACGGACCGCAGATGGACAGCCAGGAGCCACTCACACGGCTCTTGATTGGAAACTGCTTATGCAGTTGAAAACAGCAGTATCTTCCCATGGCTTACACTCACAACCGACTAAGCAATTGCTGAATTACATCTTCTCCGCCTATGTGCTATGCCCAGCAGATTGTGAGACTGTTGCGAGACTGATTTTAACACCATCCCAGTTTATGTTGTGGGAAAGGGCATGGCGCGATGAGTGCAGGAAGGTGGTGGAGCAGCCACGACAACTAGGCGACCCCTTACTCAATGTTCAAGCAGATATACTGCTAGGAAAAGGGGCCTTCAGCTCGCTGGATGCCCAGATACGTCATCCCTTTGAGTGGCATCATGCGTCCATGACAACTGCCAGAGCAGCTTTTAATATGGTGCCTACAGAGCCAAAAGCACCTAGCTATACCGCTGTTAAGCAAGGTTTGAGTGAGGACTATAACCATTTCATTGATAGACTAGCAGCTGCAGTTGAAGCAGCCACTGAGTTAGATGCTGCAACCAGACAAGCCTTTTTTCGAACCCTAGCTTTTGAGAATGCTAATAATAAGACCAAGCAGCTGTTGTCCATTCTGCCTAGGGAAGCCTCAGTGGACGATATGTTGGAGCGAGTTGCTCGAATGCCTACAAACCAGCAGCAGACATTTGTTGCAACCCAAATGGATCAAGTTCTAGATAAGCACACGCAGCTCGTAATGGCAGCACTGCGATCCGCAGATGCAGGGAATCGTGGCTGCCGAAACAACAACCCACGGAACCCCTGCTTCCGCTGCGCTCTAACTGGGCAGCTCCCCACCGAGTCAGCCGGGTAGACAGCAAACACAGCCTGGTTGATTTCTCAAGATATAGACTGGGGTCTTGATGACTATGTTGGACTCTGGAATTTTACCGTTATTTTTGACTTTAATTATAATATATTTTGTATTTTGGACATTTGTTGGATAAGGTACTGATGCTTGTTAATAATATTGGATTTTTAGGATAATGTTAATAATGCAGTAATTCTTAGGCAATCATGATAGAGCATAATTAGCTTTTGATAGATATTATACTGATATACTATGGTAAGGCATCATATTGTATACTTATAAGTCCCTACTCACTTTTTCTATACTAAAGATAATATGGTACCATATTCTCTTTTACACACTCACTCACACACCTTTTTTTCTTTTCCTTTTCTACTAGGTTTATAAGTTAAGACAGTATTATAGTTATATGATTATTTTTTTTTCTTTAACGTATAGAAATGTAGAATTTTGTCTTTTATATAAATTGAAAAAAAAAAAAAAAAAAAAAGAGGAAAAGGGGGCGAGGTGGAAGAGGAGCTAGTAAAATAAGAAGAGAGGCATGGAGAAACACTACAGCCTTTTTGGACACATCGTACAAGTAAGATCAGTGGATTTATCAGCTTAGGTATCGAATATGTTCGTATTATGCTTTATCACCTGTCTGTACAGGCCCTAAGGTGGATACCAACTTGAATATGATTGGTTTGTCCTTTCATGAAGTGAGCAGAAAATCTTGCTCAGATGGCAGAATTGTGGTAAGATCTTGGGAGAGTCATAGAGATGATGATCATGAGTATTTGGATTATAAGGCATTGGATCTTGGCTAATGAATTTGGGTATTTTCATGAGCTTCAATGATTGTAGCTTAATGGAATAGATTCGGTCTGGTCCCTTTGATGAAGGCCAAAGCCCACTTAAAATTGGCATAACATGGCAAGTGATTTCTTTGTCTCTTGCAAGGGCCCTGCAAGGGATGAAAAAACACTGCTCCAAATTCTTGAAGTGAATCGAGAGCTGTGGGAAAAGGCCTAAGCAGAATAGCCTGAAAGCAACATCTAAGACGCACTCTTGTATTGTATTTGGGGGTTGGTAGTTCTTAAGCACAATCGTCAGACGCAGCTCATAGCCGAGGACTGCACTGGGAACATCAAGATCTCTGAAAAGTATGAAGTGAACTTAAAGCTATGGAGAGATACTGGACAATTCACTCGCCCACAACATCGGCTACCACAGTGAGCTAATGAAGACGTGACAGACTTGCACCCTCCAGAAGCTGTGATGTTCGTCTGGACTTTTGGGTTTTTGAACATTTGACTCACTGTCGCTTGCAGAAGTAGCTTTTGGGATCATTAGCTAAGCTTGGGTGGCTGGTTTGCCAGATTGTTGTCACTAGTAAGATTCTTAACAAATGTATTCTCTTTACTTTAGCACCATTGACCTGCGCTCCCACTGAGCACAGCTCGTTTAAAATCAAACGTGGGTTGCTCAAAAGAAAAGAAGGGGGTACTGTGGGAAGCTTCCTCCCGCAGCGGAGCATGAAAGGTAAACATCAGACCCTGTGATGAGAAGTGTCCTTGGAGCCTTGAGGCTCCCAGGGGCCTGAGCCTGTGACTATGAGCAACCCACGCACAGCTGTCAGGGGGTGGAATCTGCCCGCCTATGGGGTGGGCACGGCCCAGGGGGCTGACTCTGGCCACCCCCCCTGGGTGGGATCCTTAAGGTGTTTACTGTAAGTTAACCTATCTCTGCCTTACACTTAACCTGGAGCCAATCTGTACCCTCCACTTGTACCAATCTTGAACTAAGTCAGTTGTCTACACCCCCTTTGGGGGCTGTAAAGGTCGCTGCATCGCCCTAATAAATTGCACTGCTGCGCAGAAGCCACAGAGTCGACTCTCAGTGCCCCGATCTCTCGCCGCACCGGTCTCCGTCCTCCAACAGGGTGTCAGCAATCTTATGCCGAGCTGAGACCGAAGCAGGCAGGCAGGCCGGAGCAGGCAAGCATGCTGGGCAGGCTGATCAGTTGGAGCGGGCCGCAGGCAGGTTGGTAGCGTATGAACCGAACATCGATCCGGGCAGACACACCATTTTTATAATGTTCAAAAGAGGTGTGTTCATCACTTCTGACAATTTTTACGATATTATTACAGATTGGTACAAAGTTATAATTAACCTGTATAATTGGACAGTTCTTACCAAAAACAACCTGTAGGACCACCCAAAGCTCGGCCCATCAGCATTTGGTCAGTGTGCATGAGAACCAAGGCCGAAAGTTGGAAAACAAGGCCGATGTTTACCTTTATCTCCTCTAGGGAGGAAACTTCTCATGGGACTAGAAGATTGTTTTGGTTTTACGATGCTTCTGGCTTACATTGTGGGACACTGTAACCTCCATGACATGGGGACCTTTCAGGGGCTTTGCCACCCTCCATAACAGCCACTCAGGGATATTCCCAAACAGGTTCTGTAATCAGTTGTCAAAAATTGATGTTTCTTTCTGGATCTTGTTAACATGATCTTTCAACCAGGTTATACTCTTGTGAATGAACTCACTGTGACCTGATAAATTCATACAGCACATTCCTTCAAAATCTTCACAACCATGCCCTTGGGCTAATAAAAGGAAATCAATGGCTGCTCGATTTTGCAGTAGGGCATGACAGAGGCTGTTCTGATCGACCAGTAATTGTCCTAGAATATCTGTGGTAACATTGGCTTGCTTTTCTGACCAACATGCAAGTTTCTCTATCTCTCTTAGTGCTTTCCCAGCTGCTCCTCCTGGTAAAAATATAGCTAAAGCTATGCAGGCAGCTGTGGACAATAATTCAATGTTGTCATTGCAGTCAGGACTTAATCCTAGAGATCATTTGGGTCGGCATCGAGTTATGTTTCTTAGTTGGCTAATCTGAGGGGCAAACATTGTCAACTTCCCTAGATAACATGGACTGCCATAAGCGTTCTTTGGTATGCCCTGACAGACTCTGTCACCACAGATAAGGAACACACCACTGGGGAGTGCCTTAGCGGATTTGTCGTTCCACAATAGGGGACTCTTGCCCTTTCTCAATGCCTTAATACTGTCATGCCAATTACTTGCTCCATAGGCACCTAAAGCTTTGATATGGCTCTTGTTTGAACTGCAGTGCCCACCATCATTGTTAATGAAATTATCATAAGGTTCCCCTGGTGACACATTCGTCCATCCGTACTTGTTCCAGGATCTCATTTTAGGCCACTTTATGAGATGTTGAGACCCTGATATAAATTTCCAAACACAAAACATGTCTGGTTCCATCCCTGGGAGGTTCTCCCTATGCGCTGTGATCCTAGCAATTCCAATTCTTGGGGATCCCAAGGTAAGGAGACATTCAAGCCTTCGATTAATTTTGCAGCATACTCAGAAGCATTTGCAATTCCAGTACAATTATTAGCACTACAGTTTCTAAAAGCATTCTGGCTAAAATCTGGCATGTCTATTAAACAAGTTCTAAAAGGATCTGTTGCTGAGGCCATAGATATACAAAATTCTTTAGTGCCTGTCTCATTTGCCCATGTGACCCACAAGTTCTTTCTTGTATCAATCTCGTGGATAGCTGTCCCTGTCTCCATCATTTTCAGGAGCAGGCACACCAGAATCACTGGGATCAGCTCTGGTTTCATCTTGCTGGTCCTTAACAGCTGATTTTGTGAAACGACTTGGCACCCAAAGTGGCCCTTGCTCTGTGGAAACACAAAGATAGCCTCTACCATTAAACAACACTGGGGATAGTCCTTCCCAATTCCCTGTTTTTGGGTTACGATATTTCACCAAGAGGCCGAGTATTGACGTGATGGCACAATTCTTCAGGGTAGCGTGGTGTAACACAATGGGAGGCTCCTGATGATCACCTGTCAAGCACAGAAAATTAAATACAAATAATATTTACCCAATCTCTCTTGGGGGACAGTGATACCTGCATGTTTGGCCAAATAAGCCTTCAACATCTGATGTGTCCTTTCTATAATTGCTTGGCCTGTGGGAGAATTTGGAATTCCTGTAACATGTTTTACTCTCCACAGTTGAAGAAAGTGTCAAAGCCTATCACTGGTATAGGCCGGCCCATTGTCTGTCTTTACCTGTTCTGGCACTCCTAGAACTGTGAAAGCAGCAGTAAGGTGTTTACAGACGTGTTTTGCTGTTTCTCCTGTTAAGGCAGTGGCCCATATTACCTTTGAAAAGGTATTGATGCTAACGAGGACATACTTCAGTCTCCCAAACTGCGCTACCTGTGTAACATCCATCTGCCAAATTTCCAATGCCTTTAAGCCTCTTGGGTTAATCCCAAGGCCAAGACCTGACCCGTGATTACTACATTGTGGGCAGAGTCAAACTATGCCCTTGGCTTCTGTGATTGAGAGCTTAAATTGCCTAGACAATGCTCTAGGGTTTTGGTGGAACATATCTGTGCTAGTTTGAAGCAGGATAGAACGTTTTGGTGAGAAAAAGTAGATTATAGGCTGTGAAAGGAAAACAATAGTGATGTCTGCTTCCCTCAGAGTCTTGCTGAAGAAGAATGCAAACACTAGATAACACTTTTGCCATTTTGTCTTCACTCTGCTTCTGGCTTCGGACTTAGCTGCAGATCCCTAACCTCACCTTCCACTAACCTTGCTTCTTAACCTCTTGGCTGAACCTCTATTCTTCCCTAGGACTGGGGTAAGGCTGAGAGGGGCAGGGGGAAGGTGCAGGGGTGGTTGAGAGCCCCTCCTGGGGACTCAGGTTTCTGGGAGGGGAGTTGTGCTTCTGTATTGCTTTTACCTTGTATATTTCTGTATATAACTGTATATACTGTAAATATCTGCTTGTATATTGTGCTAGCTGTAAATGAATAGCGTCATTTATATTCCCAGAGCCAGCTGAGTCTAGCTGGGTACTTCTAAAGTGTGGGGGGGTGGGTAACACCCAAACGAGCTACATATTTTAATTTGGCTTCTCCCAATGTGGGGCAAATTCATTTGAGTGACTGTTAATTAACTCTGGGAATCAGAATGAAGCTAATAAAGCAGCTATTGTACTTGGTGGGGGCTCTTAGGTGGTCTGTTTTCTGTTTTCTTGCATTCAACTGGATCAAAGCCCAAATTGTTTATTACTTTCTTAATGTAGCTTATAGGAAGGCTAAAGCTAAGCTCACAACCATTTTCTGGTCCTGGGGCAATCTCATTATTGGGTATGCTGGTTTTAATGTCACTGAAAATCTTACCAGTAACATTACAGGGGTATTTGCCAATAATATTACATCCAATAAAAATACTGCCTTAACTACTGGATTAATGAGAGTAATTTACCCCTGAACTGAGATGCCAGACCCCTGTAAAGACTTTTACTCAAGGCAGATCATGGCATCTCTGGTGGCTGTCAATTTAAGTCTTGTAATTTTGATTTTCATATTAATTCTGGTATTATGTGTAAAAAATTCAAATGCAATGCCTGCAAGAACTAGGAAAGTCTCTGTCTCAAAAGTAAAAGGGACAGTGTCTCAACAATTACATTCTCCCCAGTCAAATTCAGGGACAGTTTTGCATCAACAAATTACCAGTGGAAATATAAACAATGATAAGCCAGGGGCACAACAACTACATTCTCCCCAGGAAGATTCAGGGACTGTAGTCCCTGCATCTCCCTCTTCAGATTCTGGGAAAACTGCCAATGCTCCTAACGGTAATGACAACAAGTCAGTATTGGCAGGCATCCCAGGAGTACAGGCCAACACTCAAACTCAAAATGTACCCACTAATAATAATACTACTGATAATACTAGTAACACCAGCTTAGTCAGTCCAAATCCCCAGCCTCAGCCAACAGACCAGAACCCAGTTAGCTGTAAGGCAGATCTGAACTCACAGACCCCAGGTCAGACCCCCCAATGATTCAAACCCTCCAGTAGACACGTCAAAGTCTGTTGCTGTGCAGGCCTTTTTGGCACCTGCTAAGGCGAAAGCCAAGACACAGCATTTGACAAAGTGTGATTCAAAGGAGGATGTAAGAGAGGGGACCTCTGGTGAACAAGAGGAGGAAGAGGAGGCATTTAGTCTGCGAGACCTGGCGAACATGCTGAGATCACAGTACTCAAATGAGAAGAGTGCTGTGAGGTTGGCTGCCAAGAAAGAGGATGGTTCCAATGAGTTTAAGAGTGCTATGAGGAAGGTTCTGTTTCTAGGCCAGGGACAACCAGATCAACAAGAGGAAGAGGTGGAGGATGATATCCAGGACTCCAATGATCCTCTCAGAGAGGTCAGGGAAGTTAGAAAGGTATACTCAAGGGAATCAGGTGAGCCAATCCGAAGCTGCCTAGTGAGATGCTGTAGTATTGGTGCTAAGGCCCTGCAGGTAGGAGACAAGTCTGCCAAGCAGCTAGGACCACTCACCAAGGAGAGTGGGGTGGACAAATACCTAGCAAGTCCTCTTGGTAAGGTTGGCTTGTGGACACGCCTTCTGTTGGCTGTGGCTATGAGATACCCTTCCTGACATGATCTGCCATGGGCAGCCAAGAAGTGGAACACCATTGAGCAGGGAATTAAGCTTCTGAAGGAGTTTGCTGTGAAGGAAGTGCTTTATGGAGATCATGGCACACATGATCCTGATGACATTCCTCTTGGAACAGGTCTCATGACGAAGCTTATTAAGCTTGCTCCTTCATCCTATGCTAACATCTTGGACAGCAAGTTTCTATCAAGGAGTGATAATGGAAGGTCTTTCACTGTTGGTGAGTTCACTGACCAGCTCAGGCAGATAGAGGACAGCTTGTCACATTCTGGTATAATCTGTGCCATAAAAACTCTGGGTACAGAGATGAAAGAAGGCATTGAGAATGGCATTAAGAACAGCATGAAAGAACTGAAGGAGGATCTTAAAAACATTGCCAACCTGGTAAAAGATACCCTTCCTGCATCATCTGAATGGGTGCATGTTTCTGCCATCAGGAACAGATGCCCACCTCCTGCAAGGCAATTCCAGCCAATTCCTGGATTCAGTCAAATTGTCAAACCTCTGCAAGATGTGACTCGTAAGAGAAACAATATCGAGTGGGGACCAGAACAACAAGCAGCCTTTGATCAAATCAAGCGAGAAGTAGTCCACGCAGTGGGCTTAGGACCTGTGCGATCTGGTCCGGACATTAAGAACATTCTTTACACGGCTGCCAGTGAAACACATCTCCTGATGTGTTTAAGGAGGTAGCCAGACTATGTAGGAGAAAAATTAGAGAGGCTAAGGCTCAGCTAGAACTTAGGCTGTCCACTTGCGTGAAAGTTAACAAAAAACACTTTTATAAATTTATCAATGCTAAAAGGAAGGGCAAGAAGAGCCTCCACTCCTTACTGGACCAGGAGGGGAACACTATAACTGATGATGAAGCAAAGGCAGAGGTCCTGAATGCCTTCTTCGCCTCAGTTTTCAACAGTAAGGAGAGAGGAGGAGGAGGCAAATGGCCTCTTAAACTGGGGGATGGGGTCGGGGAGCAGTGTGTTCCCCTGGAAATTCATGAGGAATTAGTTCAGGACCTGCTGAGCCATCTGGACACCCACAAGTCTATGGGACCAGATGGGATCCATCCCAGGGTGCTGAGAGAGCTGGCAGCTGAGCTGGCCAAGCCACTCTCCATCATTTTCCAGCAGTCCTGGCTCACCGGAGAGGTCCCAGGAGACTGGAAAATGGCCAACGTGGTCCCCATCCACAAAAAGGGTCGGATGGAGGAACCTGGGAACTACAGACCCGTCAGCCTGACCTCAGTGCCAGGGAAACTGATGGAGCAGGTTCTCTTGGGGCCAATAACTGCGCACCTGAGGGATGGCAAAGATCTCAGGTCCAGCCAGCATGGGTTTAGGAAGGGCAGATCCTGCCTTTCTAACCTGATCTCCTTCTATGATCAGGTGACCCGCTTGGTGGATGTGGGGAGGCCTGTGGATGTGGTCTATCTGGACTTCAGCAAGGCCTTTGACACTGTCCCCCACAGCAAACTGCTGGCTAAGCTGTCAGCCCGCGGCTTGGATGGTAACACTCTATGCTGGATTAGGAACTGGCTGGAGGGCCGGACCCAGAGAGTGGTGGTGAATGGTGCCACATCCAGCTGGCGGCCAGTCACTAGTGGTGTCCCTCAGGGATCAGTGCTGGGCCCCATCCTCTTTAACATCTTCATAGATGATCTGGATGAGGGCATCGAGTCAGTCATCAGCAAGTTTGCAGATGACACTAAGCTGGGGGCAGATGTGACTGAGCTGGAGGGCAGAAGGGCTCTGCAGCGGGACCTTGACCGCCTGGACAGATGGGCAGAGGCCAATGGGATGGGGTTCAATAGCTCAAAGTGCAGGGTGCTGCACTTTGGCCACAACAACCCCATGCAGAGATACAGGCTGGGGTCGGAGTGGCTGGAGAGCAGCCAGACAGAGAGGGATCTGGGGGTGCTGATTGATACCCGCCTGAACATGAGCCAGCAGTGTGCCCAGGTGGCCAAGAGAGCCAGTGGCATCCTGGCCTGCATCAGGAGTGGTGTGGTCAGCAGGAGCAGGGAGGTCATTCTGCCCCTGTACTCTGCACTGGTCAGACCACACCTCGAGTACTGCGTTCAGTTCTGGGCCCCCCAGTTTAGGAAGGACACTGAGATGATTGAGCGTGTCCAGAGAAGGGCGACGAGGCTGGTGAGAGGCCTCGAGCACAAGCCCTACGAGGAGAGGCTTAGGGAGCTGGGGTTGTTTAGCCTGGAGAAGAGGAGGCTCAGGGGTGACCTTATTGCTGTCTACAACTGCCTGAAGGGTGGTTGTGGCCAGGAGGAGGTTGCTCTCTTCTCTCAGGTGGCCAGCTCCAGAACAAGAGGACACAGCCTCAGGCTGCGCCAGGGGAAATTTCGGCTCGAGGTGAGGAGAAAGTTCTTCACTGAGAGAGTCATTAGGCACTGGAATGGGCTGCCTGGGGAGGTGGTGGAGTCGTCGTCCCTGGGGCAGTTCAAGGCAAGGTTGGATGTGGCACTTGGTGCCATGGTCTAGCCTTGAGCTCTGTGGTAAAGGGTTGGACTTGATGATCTGTGAGGTCTCTTCCAACCTTGGTGATACTGTGATACTGTGATGGTCCAACTTGGAGTCTTTGGCATAGAGCTCCAAATGAGACACGTGGTCGTCCACTTGGTTTCTGGGGTCGTAGTTACAGAGGTTCAGAGGCAAGTTATACCCCAACAGAGCAAGAGATACTAGCAGCCTATGAAGGAGTGAAAGCAGCTTCTGAAGTGATTTGAACTGAGTCACAATTGCTTTTAGCTCCTAGGCTGCCAGTTCTTAACTGGATGTTCAAAGGCAAAGGTTCAGCACCGCATCATGCCACCGATGCAACCTGGTCTAAATGGATGGCTTTGATAACCCAACGAGCACGAATGGGTAATTTTGATCGACCTGGTCTGGTGGAGGTGATCACTAACTGGCCAGAAGGCACAGACTGTACCAAACCTCCGGAGGAGAAAATAACCCGTGCTGAAGAAGCTCTTCCCCATGGTGATATCTGATCAGGAAGAAAACTATGCTTTGTTCACAGATGGTTCCTGTCGTCTTGTTGGGAACAAGCAAAGATGGAAGTCTGCAGTCTGGAGTGCTACCAGGAGAGTTCCCGAAGTGAGAGATGGAGAAGGAGAATCCAGTCAGTTCGCTGAGGTTAAAGCTGTTCAACTTGCTCTTGATGTGGCTGAACGTGAACATTGGCCTTTCTTTTACCTCTACACTGACTCATGGATGGTAGCCAATGCCCTATGGGGTTGGTTAAAAGTCTGCAAAAAGAATGGTTGGCAGAGGAAAGGAAAGCCTATTTGGTGTGCTGATCTATGGCAGGACATTGATGCACGGCTGGAGAGAATTCCAGTGAAGGTGTGGCACGTAGACACACAAATGCCTAAGAGCAGAGCTAATGAGGACCACCAACACAACCAGCAGGCAGACCAAGCTGCTAAAATTTCTCAAGTTAATACAAATTCTGATCTTGACATTGATTGGAAACACCGAGGTGAACTGTTCTTAGCTTGGTGGGCCCATGATTCATCTGGACATCAAGGCAGAGATGCAACATACAGATGGGCACACGGTAGGTCAATTGACTTATCCATGGACGCTATCACCCAAGTCATTCATGACTGTGGCATTTGTGCTGCTATTAAGCAAGCTAAGCAAATCAAGCCCTTATGGTATGGTGAGAGATGGTCAAAGTCCAAGTATGGTAAAGCCTGGCAGATTGACTACATCACTTTACCTCGATCTCGTTCTGGCAAGCAGTATGTGCTAACGATGGTATTGGCCAGCACCGGCTGGCTGGAAATCTTATCCAGTTCCACATGCTACTGTACGTAACACCATTCTTGGCTTGGAAAGACAAATCCAGAGAGAATTGAGTCAGACAATGGCACCCATTTGTTATAGAGGGGTTTGAGTCTGCATTTGGGGTGAGATATGAGGCCAATTTGAAGGTTTTAAAATAATTTATTAGTATATACAAAGAGGATTTTCCCCAAACTTATGTGCTGCTAACCCACATAAATTCTTTGTATGCGGTTTGTGAAACTATTTTAGAGAATGTCTATTTACAGCCAAATTAAGCAACTTGGTAGAGGTTTTAGAAATGTCCTGGCCAGAGAGTCCTGTGGCATGAATTGCCACAGGTAAAGTTAGTAAAATTCTCTAGCAACTTGAATCAAGAGAGTTTGAATACTCACTAGTCTTAGTATCTGTGGTCCCCAAAATATAATTATAGCGAAAGCCTAGTTGTTGATTCTCGTGGAGCTAATAGTTCAATTAAAATTTGGGGTGTGCTGTCTGATATAATTCCACGGTTACGATTGGGCTGATGCAGTGAGCTGGAGCGGTGGCCAGCCGGGAACGTGTTGTTCGATAATCCACTGGATCAGTGCAGAATGCCGTGTAACAAAGGGTCACATAAAGCAAACAAAGGTAGTGGCCCCAGGCAGCAGGCAGGCTGGGAGAGGTGAGCGGAGGAGGTGGCAAGAGTCCCTTGTTTACCTGGATCACCCTATTTGTCAGATGCGGGCTGAGATTGATGGTCCCTTTGGCCACAATATTGTCCAAAAGGCTTCTGGCAGTCAGCCAAAACACACCAAATTAGGAAGGGTCCATAAGTCTAGTACCCCCAAATTTGGGAAGAGCATAGGTGGGCCACACACTAAGTGCATGGGCTTATTGTCATGGAGAGTAGCAAAAGCTCTCTAAGCTTTTGCTATATTGTGTAGTTTCTAATGCCTCACATTAAAAGCCAGAAGCATCGAAAAACCAAAACAATCTTTCAGTCCCATGGGAAGATTTCTCCCTAGGGTAAGTGAAAGGTAAACACTGGCCATGTTTCCCTTTCACTTGGCCTTGCTTTCCAGACGACAGGGTATTGTTTTGGTTAGTAGAAACGACTATCTTAGGCCTGCCCAGCACCTGCAGGTGGGCTGGCCTGAGGAGTGGTCTTTATATTGTTTAGGTAATGTTATCCAATTGTATAAGTTGCTTACTGTTTTTTTGCCAATGTATGTGAACAACGTAAAAGTGGTCCGAACTGGTGGGCAAGTCCTATTTGAACATTATAAAAATGGTGGACAGGCCAGGATCGAGGCCCCTTCTGGGTTTTTCCAGCCTTTCTGGACCTCACCCTCGTCTTGTCCTTCCTCGGACTTCTAACGACAACAAACTGCTTGCCGATCTAGCCTCGCCTCGGGCGGACAGGCCGAGCCGCAGAGGCTGGAAGCCTGCACATACCTGGACCCTCACCGGGAGAAAGGGACTCCCTACCAAGCTACAGACTGTGAGTAGCTGACGAACTGTTAATTCAAACCCCAGAGACTCAAAAGAACTCTCTTTAAACATCATAGACTCTTTAATTTGCCATTCTCTGAAATGTTATTTCGACCTCGATCAAAAGAATTCACAGTGGTGGTGTAGTTTCGGGAAGAGGGAATTCGCGTTTTTGCAATAAATCACTGATAAAATAGTCAACGCCTCGCGTATTTCCCCCATAAACTCTGCCGCGAAACTGCGTTCCACGACAGAAATGGTGTCAGGAGTGGGATTGAGGTACATGTAAATACAGCAGAGTTAAAAATTTAAAAATGGCTCAGTTCGGAAGGAGTTCTCCCGCGGCAGGAGATGCCAGACTGCCAGATACCGCAGACGCCCTGTATGCCAGGTTTGCTTCCGCTTTCGAATCGGCAAGTCTAAGGAAAGCTGTGACAGCAACGGCAAGTGAGCCTTTAGAGCAGATAAATGCTAGATCAGCTGATATAATCGTGTCTCTCTACGAAGCTTTTAAAGATGTCGAGGGAGTTGACAAAGAAAGTTTTTTAAAGCTGAGTGTTGGCGTGTTCAGGTCTCAAGGTGATATAGAGGCTTGTAAACATGAGGTTGATGTTTGGAAGTCAGAGGTCAAAAAGCTGAACGCGGAGAATGCCCGGCAAGAATTGCATTTGGAGAAGGCGCGGCAGGAAATCAAGTCGCTGCAGAGTGAGAGAGAGGCGATATTGAGAGACGCTGTCAGGCAAAACTTGGGTTTTCGCACAGAGCCCGCTGTGACTGAAGACAGGATGAGAAGTATGGAGGAAAAGTTAGACAGGTTACTAAGACGAAAGTCGCGGTCCGGGAGCAGTTCAAGTACTCCGCGAACGCAGTCAACCGTTAGTTCCCGCGCGGACACGCCGCAGCCGCGGTCGCGTATCGGGTCTCGGACAGAAACTCCTCAGCCCTCGACCCGAACCCGGGAGTCAACCGGTTACTTAGGCTTGCCAGCTTTTACCCCGATACATCCTGAGAAGTCACCGCAGCCCGTGGTTCGCCGGAAAGAGCCGGGGGCTCATTGGGGTTCGGTAACTACCCCCTCTCAGACCCAAGAGTCGCAACTCTTGCGCTCTCCGCCCAAGGTCTCTCGTGCTGGTACGCCGGACCTCGAGCTGAACCTTCTCGAAATGTCGCCGCCGCGGCATGTTCCTGTGCCACTGCCTTCTCAAACAGCTGCACAACCACCCCTATTGCCATCACAAGCCCCGTTACAGCCTCAGCCGCAAGTCAAGGCAGAGACGACTTTACAGTACAGGTTGGCGACATGCCCGCGGGAGGTGCCCAGACAGCCTACCTTGCCGCCGGTCCAGCCAGCCGCCGCTTTGCTTCAGCCGCAGCAGCCGGCTCAAGTCCCGGTGATTCCGCCGGCGAAGCCTCTGACGCCTCCGCAGATGCCGGCACCACAGCCGCCGGCAGCACCGTTACTAACAGTAACGGAGCCAATAGCCCAGACACAGCCGCCGGCAGCGCCGCCGCAGCCGCCATCTTCCCAGCCATCTCCACAACAACCGCCATCTTCCCAGCCGCCACGCCCCGAGCAGCCAGCGCTGAGCAGCACGCCTGTGCAGCACCACGCCGCGTCGCAGCCTGCAGCTACGTCTATTGATAGCGACACGGAAGTGGAAGAGGTGCACGGCAAAATGAAAACCTACTCCGTGAATCCTCTCTTTGCGTCTGAAACTACGCAAGGACCGAAAGGAGGCAAAACAACAACCACAAAAATCAAACCGTACACAGCAACACAGATAGGTGATTTTAGGGAAACTTATTCCCGCATGCCTAATGAACCTATAATAGAGTATGTGTATCGCGTGGTGCAAAGGGGGGCGGAAGCAATTGTCTTATCTCGTGAAGAGGTGGGAAGAACTAACTGGGGACCCGAGGTATTTCTTGGGGATGGTCCTGAGGGAGACCTTGCATTGAGTGCTAGGATCTTTCACTGGGCTAGTGCTTATGAGCCTTTAGACAGGGGTGATCCTACAGAGTTTTGGATTAGATCCCCTGATGAGTTAAATGAAGCATTTACTGTGGTTGCCTGTATCCAAGCTGTGAATCATAAGGGGTTATATGCACATGCAATGGATGCCCCGGTAGAGCCACAAAGGCTTGGGCCCCTGATAAGGGGTATGCCTGCCTTCATAAAGGCTGAAGGCATTAGGATAAGGAAACAAATTGAGGATGCAATGCAACAGAATGCTGAGCAAGGGCAAAGTTCACAAAGTGTAGTCCATCATCCTACGTGGAGGGAAGTGCTTAAAGAACTAGCCACTCTAGGGAGACAAATGGGTTATCATGATCCATTATCTTTGCCAGAATCTGTCTTTCAGAAGGAAAAGCAGTCTGGAGGCAGGAGCAGCTCTGCATTACGAGGAAAACACCAAGCAGTGCGACATGCCTGGACATTTAGTAACCCTAATGAGAGTCCAAGATCGAGCCCACGATCAAGTCCCAGGGGGAGCCCTGAGCTTAATCGTCGCTCTGAATCTGGAGTAATCGGGGTACCGAGTTCTCATGGTAAGGGTGTAATCCCACTGCAGGAGCAGAAGTATGCAGTGAAACCTTGTGATGTGTTTCAGAAGAAACAGGCAGAGCGTGATCCTGTGAAGACTGAGCTCAGTGCTATGAGTAAATCCATATCTGATATTAAAAAGATATTAGAACATCTGAAAGGCAATGGTAACGGAAAGGGGAAGCAAAACCATAAGAAAGGTTTTGCAAATACGTCTCGTCCCAAGTCAGGTTCTCCTGATCGGGGAGGAGATAAGAACAAATCAAAAAACTAGATGTGGCGGTGAATGATTCAGGCCACACTCATCGCTCTGTTTCTGAATGTCGATGGTCTGAAAACCCTGAACCCTATGTCATGATTCCTACTGGACCAACTAGAGCTGCTGTCAAATACCTAATAGATACAGGTGCACAAATTACAGTGCTAAATGCACAACTAGCAAAGCATCTGAAAATCTTGCCATCCCAGAGAAAGGTAAACATAACAGGTGTTACAGGACAACCTGAAACATGCTATTTAGCCAAAGCACAGCTGTGGCTACCTGGGGAGAAAAGAAGTACCCTGGTAGAGTTAGCATTGGGCTCGTGTAAACATAATATCCTTGGATTTGATGTTCTAGCAGGTAGAAGATGGCATCTTCCTGACGGAACATTGTGGAGCTTTGGTGCTTATGAGGTGAGGAATAAGAGGCAAAGGTTAGTCCGTACTTGCGTTCGCTTATTGCAAACAGCTCCTCCATTGCCAAAGTCACACATTACTTGTGTTGCACAGTATCCATTGCCAGCTGCAGCTAAGCAAGGTATCACTGAAGTGATAGCTGATCTTGAAAAGAGACAGATTATCACTAGAACTCATTCTCCTTACAATTCACCTGTTTGGCCAGTCCGAAAACCGAATGGCCGATGGAGATTGACAGTAGATTTCCGGAAGCTAAATAGTAACACTCCTCCTCTTACTGCAGCAGTTCCTAGTCTTTCATCCACAGTGACAGCAATCCAAGCGGTCTCTCACACCTGGATGGCGACTCTAGACGTGAAGGACATGTTTTTCATGGTGCCATTGAGAGAAGAGGACAAATCGCAGTTTGCTTTTACCTGGCAAGGTATTCAGTACACATTCAACAGTCTTCCACAAGGGTACAAACACAGCGCAACCATTGCACACAATGCACTTGCAGCTTTGCTTGACACTGTTCAACTTCCTAAGGATGTTAAGATGTACCATTACATTGATGATATCTTGGTGGGAGGGAATGATAAGGAGCAAGTTGGTGCAGTGGCTGAGAATATCCGAGAGCTGTTGACTAGCCAGGGTTTGACCATTCCAAAGGAAAAGTGTCAGGGTCCAAGTCAAGAGGTAAAATTCCTGGGATCATGGTGGGTAGCAGGTGCAGTGTCTGTGCCAGACGACACTCTTCAGAGCATTGAAAAGGGCCAAATACCCCAAAATAGAAAAGAGTTACAACAGTTGTTGGGTACTCTGGGTTACTGGAGGAAACATATTCCAGGTTTCTCTGTAATTGCCCGTCCTCTGTATGATTTGCTTAAGAAGAACAAGCATTGGGATTGGACTCCAGAACATTCTGATAGCCTGAGGTTTCTCAAGGATGAACTAAAGGCATATCAGAAGTTGGGGCCCTTACACCCAAAGGATGCCCTGAGGGCTGAATGGGGTTTCTCCGCCAATGCCTCATACTGTGGAATTTTCCAGAGAGGACCCAATGGTCCTAGTAGAGCTCTCATGTTTTCCTCAACAGCATTTAAAGAAGCCGAGATTCGGTACTCGGATTGGGAAAAGGGACTTCTTTCCCTAACTCGAGCTGTTAAGGAAGCAGAAAAGCTTCGTACTACACAAGATGTTGTAGTGCAAGGCCCATTTCCTCTGCTAAAAGCGATCCTTAAAGGATCTCCTCCACCAGAAGGAATTGCCCAAAAGGCTACTGTTAGAAAGTGGTATGCCTACTTAGAGGGAATTTCACAGCTGATGCCGCTGAAAGAGGGACCTACAAAGGTATCCAAACTTCAGCAACCCATAAATCCTGATAAAGCTCTGCTTGGTCAGCCATATAAGCCTTCTCCTATTCAGGTAGCCCTAGAGATGACCGCAGACTCCGACAAATCGGGAGTGTGGTTCACAGATGCATCCTCTCGGAGGGTGGGGGCGAAGTGGCACTACAAAGCCGCTGCCTTGGAGATTGCTACAGGCCGGACCATCACTGAAGAAGGTGATGGCAGTGCACAGGTAGGGGAGTTGCGTGCTCTCATGCTAGCAGCCGAGAATGGAGCAACAACTATTTACACTGATTCTTATTCCACGTTCAAAGGCGCCACTGAGTGGATTTGCCAGTGGGAAGCGAATCAGTGGAAGGTATCAGGTGCAGAAGTCTGGAGAGTCGAAGACTGGAAAAGGCTATTAGAGATTGGCCGATCCAGACCCCTCAAGGTTGGTTGGGTAGAAGGGCATTCCAAAAAGCAAACACCAGCTGCCGCCTGGAATAATCAAGCTGATTTCCTGGCAAAGATTAACATAGTGGATGAGGAGAAAAGAGAGTGGTGGAGATTAGCTGAGTGGCTTCATATTAAAAGAGGTCATTCAGGAGAAGCAGACCTTTACTTCGAGTGTAGGTCTAGAGGATGGCCAGTTTCTATGAGTACCTGTAAGGAACTCATTTCATCTTGTCCACAGTGTAGAATCAGGCTTAAAGCAAATCATCCCAATCTAGCTCCAGCACAGCATATCAGAGGGGACAAAAGGTTATGGAGCACATGGCAAATTGACTATGTGGGCCCCTTAAAGCCCTCACACGGGAAGAAATACATACTGGTGGGGGTGGAGGTGGTTTCAGGATTAGTCATGGCTACAGCAACTAGTGCTGCCACAGGAGCTCAAACTATTGAGGTCTTGAAGCAGTGGTTTAGTGTCTTGCCAATGCCAGAGTACATCCAAAGTGATAATGGATCTCACTTTACAGCATCTTCTGTACAAGACTGGGCTAAGGGTGAGGGGATTACATGGGTATTCCATACTCCCTATTATCCTCAAGCTAACGGTATTGTAGAGAGAACAAATGCTCTAATTAAGAAACATGCCATGGTATCCAAAGGTAACTGGGATAAACGCTTACCATACGCAGTTTTCATTGTGAACAACAGATGGGGTAATTATGGTAGTCCTAAAATAAGGGCATTTTGTCCTGACAATCCAGTGGAGAATGTTAATCATCCACCAGATAAATCTCAGCACTCTCAACAGTCATTACACAAGTTACAGGTGGGACAACCAGTAATGGTAAACTTACCTTCAATTGGAGTTGTGCCTATGACCCTGACAAAACCAAATGGGTTGTATGCTTGGGAAGCAACTGATGTAAGTGGGAAAACTCATCGTATCAGTGCACGATGGATTCTCCCAGACTTCTGAACTGCTTTTGCATATACCAGGTTTTCTTGCTTTGTAAATATTCAATAAAGCTTTGTTTATTCAGGGGGGTGGGCATAAGTATTAAGTTAGCTTAAATTAGAGTTATGCTTATGTATTAGTTATGTTAATGGTTAAATATAAGTTGTATTTCATTTTTGCTTTTTCGATTCTTGGCTTAATGTGAGCCAGGGGGTGGAGTATGTCATGGAGAGTAGCAAAAGCTCTCTAAGCTTTTGCTATATTGTGTAGTTTCTAACGCCTCACATTCAAGCCAGAAGCATCGAAAAACCAAAACAATCTTTCAGTCCCATGGGAAGATTTCTCCCTAGGGTAAGTGAAAGGTAAACACTGGCCATGTTTCCCTTTCACTTGGCCTTGCTTTCCAGACGACAGGGTATTGTTTTGGTTAGTAGAAACGACTATCTTAGGCCTGCCCAGCACCTGCAGGTGGGCTGGCCTGAGGAGTGGTCTTTATATTGTTTAGGTAATGTTATCCAATTGTATAAGTTGCTTACTGTTTTTTTGCCAATGTATGTGAACAACGTAAAAGTGGTCCGAACTGGTGGGCAAGTCCTATTTGAACATTATAAAAATGGTGGACAGGCCAGGATCGAGGCCCCTTCTGGGTTTTTCCAGCCTTTCTGGACCTCACCCTCGTCTTGTCCTTCCTCGGACTTCTAACGACAACAAACTGCTTGCCGATCTAGCCTCGCCTCGGGCGGACAGGCCGAGCCGCAGAGGCTGGAAGCCTGCACATACCTGGACCCTCACCGGGAGAAAGGGACTCCCTACCAAGCTACAGACTGTGAGTAGCTGACGAACTGTTAATTCAAACCCCAGAGACTCAAAAGAACTCTCTTTAAACATCATAGACTCTTTAATTTGCCATTCTCTGAAATGTTATTTCGACCTCGATCAAAAGAATTCACAGTGGTGGTGTAGTTTCGGGAAGAGGGAATTCGCGTTTTTGCAATAAATCACTGATAAAATAGTCAACGCCTTGCGTATTTCCCCCATAAACTCTGCCGCGAAACTGCGTTCCACGACAACCCTTTTACATCCACATTATATAACCAGGGCAGGCCAGACTTTGTGGCACCAGGCCCATTGTGCCACTTTTGTCCATTTAATGTGCTTACCTCTGTTTTGGGCAGAAAAACGTATTTGGGTGAGAAAACATGCCCAGGCAAGCATAGGCATATGTAACCCTATTTGGGCCTATGTGGCCATCCACTACACCATTTCAAGAACAAGCATGTGAAAAACTGGGCCAAAGAGCCCGGTATTGAGTGGATCTACCACATACCCTACTATGCACCAGCTTCAGGGAAGGTTGAGAGCTACAAGGGTTTGCTGAAAACCACCCTAAAGGCCATGAGGGGTAGAATTCTGAAAAACTGGGACAGACATTTAGCACAAGTTACCTGGTTGGTAAATAGTAGAGGTTCAGTAAATAGAGCAGGACCTGCACAATCAGATTTGGTCCAAATAGCAGACGGTGATAAAGTTCCTGTTGTATGTGAAAAGAATCTGTTAAGTGTCCTGGGTTGGGGCAGATCCCTCCCCCGGGGAGAAATAAACTCACCACAACACAGACCCTTTTTTTGAAAGTCAGGGAAAGATGAAATTGTATTTCTTATACTATAACAATGTAAAGAGAGATAATAACTAGAGAAGGAAGAAAAAAAACAAACAATAAAATAATCTTAAGGGAGATGGGGGAGGGGTCAAGCGGCGGCAAAGCAGCAGAAGCAGCAGAAGCAGCAGCAGCCAAAACAGCATCTGGGGAAGATAGGTGCAGCTGAAGCAGCAGAAGGCAGCAGGAGAAGGGGGAGAACAAGCTGTACTTCTAGACATTAAGCTCTTGATGCTCCAATGAAATTATATTAATTTATCTATTGTTGCCATTATGTGACCTATCCCTGGAGTGTTCATCTTTCCCCTATGTCTGAGCTAGAGAATCAGCTCAAATGGCCACAATCCACCCCCTTAATATAATTTACCATTGCAGCATCAAGTCATTCTAAATAACTAGGGATAACATCAGTATCGTAGATGATCGCTGTCCAGGCTTCAAGCATCTTTCTTCAATTTCCAGTCATTCGTCTTCTCATTTCTGTCTGTCTCAGGCGTTGGCTAGCTCAATGGTTTTCTAGAACAGTCAGATGTTTTCTTCGATGAGTGGAATAGAGCAGGACTCTTGGCACTCACAGGGTTCAGTTCATGCTCATGGAGAGTGGGCTCTTCATGTTTTTTTGGGCACCACAATCATCTGCAAAAGAACTCATAACAACATATCTACATTCTTTCTGCCAATGTCAGATTCTTTTGTGGCACACATTGTATTTCACCATTCTTATGCATAACCCAATATGTATGACCAGGTCCTTCAGCAGAAACCACCCCTCGGACAGGCATAGCCTCCCCTGAAGGGGAGAATACCCAAACAGACTTGCACAACAAATTCTTTTCATAAATGACAGGAACCCTGTCACCTTCTACCTTTTGTAAGACCTCTGAATGAGCTGGGCCAGCTCGGTTGGTGGAACCTCTACTATTCACTACCCAAGTGGCTTGGGCTAGGTGTTTCTCCCAGTTCTTTAAGGTTCCTCCCCCCATTGCCTTTAAAGTTGTTTTCAGCAAGCCATTGTAACGTTCAATTTTGCCTGAGGCAGGTGCATAATAGGGTGTGATGGTTTGGGCTCTTACTCGCCCCCCCCACACTTTTAGGTACCCAGCTAACTCAGACGGACCCTGGGAATATAGATGAAGCAATTTATTTACAGCTAGCAGAATTTACAAGCAGCTATTTACAATATATACAGTTATATACAATTATATACAGGAATATACAAAGGATAAACAATACAAAAGCACAACTCCCCTCCCAGAAACCTGAGTCCCCAGGAGGGGCTTTCAAACCACCCCAACACCTCCCCCGGCCCTCTCAACCTTACCCCAGTTCTCAGGAAGAAGAGAGGTTCGGCCAAGAGGTTAGGGAGCAAGGTTAGTAGGAGCAAGGTTAATGAGATGTGACTAGGTCTGAAGGCAAAGGCAGAAGAAGAAGACAAAATGGAGAAAGTTTACTTCTTCTTCTCAGAGTTCTCAGCATGACTGTGAGAGAAGGAGACACCATGTTTTTCATTCCACTGCCTGTTATCAAGTTCTTTTACCAAAACATTCTAGCTTTCTTCTAACTAGCACATAGGGGATGTGATAAATCCACTCAATGCCGTGCTCTTTGGCCCAAGATTTTATGTGATTATTTTTAAAGTGGGTACCAGTATCTGATTCAATTCTCTCTGGAGCACCATGTCAACACAGGATTTGTCTTTCCAAGCCCAAAATGGCGTTACGTGCAGTAGCATGGGAAACTGGGTAGGTTTCCAGCCATCCAGTGCTTGCTTCTACCATGGTCAGCACATATTGCTTTCCAGTCTGAGAACGGGGTAGAGTGATGTAATCAATCTGCCATGCTTCACTGTATTTGTACTTTGCCCATCGCTCACCATACCACAAGGCCCTCAGACGCTTGGCTTAATAGTAGCACAAATATCACAATCATGTATAACTTGTGTTATAGCGTCCATGGATATGTTGATTGCTCTATCCCATGCCCATTGGTAGGTAGCATCTCTCTCATCTCCAAACTACAACCAGACCTACAATAGCAGCCAAAACCATCAAATTCACACATATTAGGCAGGCTACTGGATAGCTTAGCTCTTCCAAATATCTCCTAGTCTCTGACACCAGTGTAACATATGGCACACCCTCAACGACATTCCTAAACCCTAAAACATTCCTAACATCTCCAAGCTTCGTTAGCATAGGTTTTACTGAGTCCCAGACCATCTTAGCGAAGAATGAACACACCTGGTAGTGTACCACAGTGGTAAAACACTGCTGAACTAATAAAGTTAGAATTGAGGCAATAATGGGCCAGAATATATCAAACAACTTCATTTTTCCCTGATGTTCTTATTCTGATTATCAATCAAAAGGGAAAAAAAAACCAAACCAAGATCGTGCCTCACGTTTGGAAAAATGCCAAAATTAATGTCCCGGGCTAGGGCAGATCCCTCCCCCCGGGGAGAAATAAACTCACCACAGCACAGACCCTTTTTTTGAAAGTCAGGGAAAGATGAAATTGTATTTCTTATACTATAACAATGTAAAGAGAGATCATAACTAGAGAAGAAAGAAAAAAAAAACCAATGCAATAACCTTAAGGGAGATGGGGCAGGGGTCAAGCGGCAGCGAAGCAGCAGAAGCAGCAGCAGCAGCCAAAACAGCAGCCGGGGAAGATAGGCGCAGCTGAAGCAGCAGAAGCCAGCAGGAGAAGGGGGAGAACAAGCTGTGCTTCTAGATATTAAGCTCTTGATGCTCCAATGAAATTATATTAATTTATCTATTGTTGCCATTATATGGCCTATCCCTGGAGTGTTCATCTTTCCCCTATGTCTGAGCTAGAGAATCAGCTCAAACGGCCACAGTTAAGGAAAACTGGATATTTTCTCCTTTGGGTGAAGAAAAACCTGTCCAAGGGGTGGTGTCTGCTGAAGGTCCTGGTCATACCTACCGGGTAATACAGGAGAATGGTGAAATCCAGTGTATTCCACAGAGAAATCTAACTAGAATGTTTTGGTGAGAAGAACTAGATTACAGACTGTGGAAGGAAAACAAGGCTGATGTCTACCTGACTCATAGGCTTGCTGAAATGTATGAAAACAAGAATCCAAACATAGATAGGGACTACTGCTAGGAAGCTCGAAGCTGCATTTCTTTCTTTCTAGACTCTCTGCTGTTTCTCTGATTAATCCACTTTGCTTCCTAATCCCCTGGCCCCTTCCTTGTGACTGGGGTAAGGTTTAGAGTGGGGGGTAGAAGGTGTAATGTCGGTTGGGAGCCCCTCCTGGGGACTCAGGTTTCTGGGAGGGGTATTGTGTTTCTGTATTAACTTTTACCTTGTATATTACTGTATATAACTGTATATACTGTAAATATCTGCTTGTATATTGTGCTAAATTGTAAATAATAAACTTCATTCAATTTCCAGAGCCAGCTGAGTCTAGTCTGGGTGATTTCCAAAGTGGGGACAGTAACCTATCAGAATTATACACGATGTATTAGCTGGCTACATAGGAATCACTTTTAGCTGCAATAAACGGTTTGAGTTTACATGTCATATTGGTGTCTAAACTCATTGTACTGTTCCCTGCACCAATTGAGGAACACCTGGCATCATGTGACACCCTGTGTGATCTTGATATGGGAGAGTCAGGACATGGATGGGTTAGGAAGCAAAGTGGATTAGTCCAAAATGGAGGGTGAGGTTAGAGAGATGCAGCTCAGCCAGCAGTCCAAGCGAGAGTGGTTATCTAATGTTTTTACTTCTTGTTACTATATATCTCAGCAAGACGGTGAGCAAAGTAGACATCACCATTGTTTTCTTTACACACCTTGTAATCTCACCAAAACATTCTAGCCTGCTTCAAACTAGCACAATCCACCCCTGTCTACTTCACTCAAAGTATTGCTGAGAACTAGCTGATCTAATATAAAACAATATTTACACTAATGAATTTACAAGTTCAGTTCACACTTCAATCCGGCTACCTCAGATGTAGCTGATTCAAAAGCTCAGAACAGTTTGTCCCCTCACAGATGAGACGAGAACAGGGACTCCCAGGTGTCATTGGATTCGTGCTCACGTACTGTAGATTCTCTCATAGATTCTTTCATTGTTGGATGCCGACGGTACCTAGAACAGAAAACTCCTAACAGCTTGTATTATACACTCTGAATTTAAACTCTCTCAGCTAAAGTTTACATTTCTCTGTGGAATACACTGGATTTCACCATTCTCCTGCATTATCCAGGAGGTATGACCAGGACCTTCAGCAGACACCACACCTCGGACAGGTTTCCCTTAGCCCGAAGCAGAAAATACCCACTTTTCCCTAGCAGATTCTTTTCACGCATAACAGGAACTTTATCACCGTCTACTGTTTGGACCAGATCAGACTGTGCAGGTCCTGCTCTGTTTACTGAACCCCTAATATTTACCAACCAGGCAGCTTGTGCTAAATGCTTGTCCCAGTTTTTCAGAGTTCCACCCCCCATGGCTTTTAGGGTGATTTTCAGGAAACCGTTGTAGCGCTTGATCTTCCCTGAAGCTGGAGCATAGCAGGGGATGTGGTAGATCCACTCAATACCGTGCTCTTTGGCTCATTTTTTTACAAGATTGTTCTTGAAATGAGTACCATTGTCTGACTCGATTCTCTCTGGAGTTCCATGTCTCCACATGATCTGTCTCTCCAAGCTGTATAGGGTTAACACTCCTGGGGGAGTGACCCTGAATGTGACCTTGGGGGTCTTGGCCCCTCCCCAAGGGTGGGCCACACTCCAGGTGATGGTTAGCCCACTCCCCCCACTTCCTGTGGTATAAAAGAGACAGGAGCTCCCTGTCTCTTCCTCTCTTTTCCTGTGCTCCCTCTTGACCACACACACTCATACTGCATACCAGCACACCACGTGGCAGCCACGAGGCAGAGACACCATCACATTACTCGGGTTGTATCCATCCCTTGTTGTATTTTGCTGTTTTCCCTTCCTTATCTTTTGTAAACTCCCCTACCTCCAATACCTTTTCTAAGTTATTGTTAAACCTTTCTTTTTTTTAACTTCCAAATCGAGTGAGATTGATTTATTTGGGTGTGCTCACCTCTCCCTCTCTACATCTAATTCCCTATCTCTGGGAAGGGAGGGGGAAAGAGGGGAGGGCACTCTATAAATTCTATAAATTGTCATTGGGTCTACTAAATTTATTAGAGTCTCTGGGAATCTGCATTTGAACCCAAGACAATTTATTTGGCGTCTCAACGTGGGGCTAGGTAGAAAGAATTCTTTCAGAGAAGATTTGGAAGTTAAAAAATGGATATTCTGAGAGTCTTAATCATTCACGCTTTTGCATGGCTGTTTTGGTCCTGGGTGTTAAAGTTTATAAGTTACCATGTCTTCTGGATTGTCATTGATATGGTCTGGGAATATTCTAAGCATTTGCCTGTCCGAGTCTATGCCTATTTCCTGAATTCTGTTAGTAATCTCACTGTGTTTAGAAATGTTTCTGGAACATGGAATCAATCTGAGTATATGTGTTGGGACACAGAAGCTCCAGATATTTTGGGGGAGAAATGGCACTGGATAACTGTTATTTCACTGTGTGTAAATGTGGTTTAGGGAATTTACAATGTAGCTCTGAGCTGGAACATGTGGAGACCCTGGGTGGGTGCCGCCATTAGGATGCTTAGGGGGAGGGGTGGTGCACACTGCCCTAGCTGCAGCTGCGGGGGGTGGGCGACAGGTCAGACCATCCCGACCGGTCAGGCAGCCCCGAGCGCAGGCACCGCCCCTAGCGCGGCTCCGCCCCGAACTCCGCCCCCGGTCCTGCCCAGGGCAGCCCCCCGAACCCTGCCCCCACAGCCCAGCCCCTTCCAACTCGCTCCCATTACCACGCGGCAAGTCAGATCAAACCCGAACCCTTCCACAGACACAGATCCAGGGCAAGGGACCTCTTCGGGAACCAGCACCCCCCAGCAACAGCAACCAGCTGGAAATGGACCTTATAATGGAGTTATCCTTATCAGCTCCACGCCCAGAAAGGAAATCAGACACACAAGGCAGGAGTATGCAAGGGCAAACGGACAGTACCTTTTAGCCTGGCTTTTGAAATGTTGGGATGCAGGAGCAGAAACCGTGGACCTAGACCAGAGGGAGGCAAAGCAGCTGGGATCCTTGTCGAGGGATGGGGGTGTAGATAAAGAGCTGGGAAGACTGGATGGTACCCACTCACTTTGGGCCAGGCTTCTCATTGCCGACAGGTACAGGTATCCGACTAAGGATGACATGATTTTCCATCCCCTTAAATGGACAGATATGGAACAGGGTATCTCATACCTGAGGCAAAT
Organism: Pogoniulus pusillus; assembly: GCF_015220805.1. Taxonomy (NCBI): domain Eukaryota; kingdom Metazoa; phylum Chordata; class Aves; order Piciformes; family Lybiidae; genus Pogoniulus; species Pogoniulus pusillus. The sequence goes on from NC_087308.1 coordinate 9,517,755, forward strand.
GGCTGTACAGGAGATAATCTATGGAGCCGGCCAGATGCCCTTGGACCCTGATGATGTCCGCATGAAGCCAGCCCTCTTAAAGAAACTGACCCAGTGTGCCCCTTCCACATTGTCCTGGAGTCCTGTACCCCTAAATTCCTCTCCTGCCCAGACTTTGGGGGGGAAAGGGGAAAAGCCGCCTGGTTTCCCCCCCGCCTCGCCTGCTCTGCAGCCGTGAAGGGGTGGACGACTGCCCTGTGAAGGGGGTGACTGCCCCGTGAGTTCCCACGCTGGAGCCAGGCTGGGACTGGCCGTGCGCTTTCGTGCCTAAGGTGTGGTAACTCTGCGCTTTGTCTAGCGAAGGTTATAAATATTGGGGATCCTCCCGCCTTTGTGGTTCCCGCTTTGGATTTTGCCCGTGCGTGGACGTATGTGTCTGCCTGAGCTCACACACTCCCCTCGGCTGGACTGCAGAGACCTTCAGGAATTCGCTTTCCTACTGACACCTTTGTACGCCTAACGACCCATAACAACCTCTTAACGATTCACCTGCAGCTGCTGGAAAAGAAGAGGAAGACAGACCGCACGAGTCAGCCTGAGTGAGTTATTTGGCTTAGCTTAATTTAGTAAGAAACCGCTATTAATTAATAGCCGACACCTTTTCCAACTTCTGACTTCCAATATAGTCAGATTATTGATGGTGTCCTGGTAGATTAATTCTCTTGCAACTGAATCTGCTTATTAAACTAAATTAATATTTGTATATATAGTTGTGGGGGCGGGTTTTTTGGGAAAATAAAAAATAACTATTTTTGATAAATTCCCGACTCGGCCACGAATTAATTCCTGCCGTCCTCAACACACATATGCCCCTACACTGGGAGCACTGCTGCTGGGCAGAGACCCCAACAACCTTCCCACAATCAGGGAGTTTGTGAATGACCTGAGACAGTTTGAAGACAGTTTGTCGAGGAAAACCTTAATTGCCACTGCAGAGACCCTCACCCAAGAAGTGAATGAGCTAAAAGCCTCTTTCTCTGAACTGCAGAAGGCAGAGGATGACTGCTCTTCACCTTCAGAATGGGTGCAAGTCTCAGCTGTAAGGAACACACGCCGTACTCCTCCTCCCCGCAGGAGACCATCCCAGAGCAGACAGGGTACACACAGGGGTTCACTCTGGAGAACACTGTGTGAACATGGGGAAAACATGGACAGATGGCATGGCCAGCCCACCTCAGCTCTAACGGCCAGGGTAAGGGAACTGCAGGGGACAAACACAGGGAATAACTCCTCCAGAAGAGGGGTTGCCCCAGTGTCCCTCAGGCAGCCCTCTCGCCCAAGGGATGGTGAAGCCAGTAACTCAGGTCCATGTGCCTCATGCGGTCACACTGCTGAGCATTAGAGGTGCCCTGTCTCCAGCCAGGCGGAGGCCAGGGATAACAGAGCATATTGGGACGTGTTTGTGAAATGGCCTGGCACTTCTGAGGACGAGAAGTACAGAGCGTTGGTAGACACCGGTGCCCAATGCACTCTGATCCCCTCCAGCCACAGGGGGACAGAAACTATTACAATTGCAGGAGTCACAGGGGGGTCTCAGGAGTTGACTGTGCTGCAGGCTGAGATAAGCCTCACCGGGAATGTGTGGGAGAAGCACACCGTAGTAACTGGCCCAGATGCACCTTGCATCCTGGGGATCGTCTTTCTCCGGGAAGGGTACTTTAAAGATCCCAAGGGGAACAAGTGGGCATTTGGCATAGCAGCTGTAGAGACTGCACACAAAGAGCAGCTGTCTATCATGCCTGGCTTGTCAGATGACCCTTCCGTGGTTGGTACCCACAAGGTGGAAGATGTTAAGTTACCCGTTGCTTCTCGTGTAGTTCATCGCAGGCAATACCGCACCAACAGAGACTCCCTGCTACCCATACAGCAGCTGATTCGCCACCTGGAGCAGCAGCTTGTCATCAGCAAGAGCCACTTGCCCTTCAACAGCCCGATATGGCCAGTGCGAAAGGAGACAGGGGAATGGAGACTGACTGTGGACTTCTGAGGCCTGAACGAAGTGACTCCTCCAATCAGCGCAGCCGTGCCTGATATGTTGGAGCTGCAGTATGAACTGGAAACGAAGGAGGCCAAATGGTATGCCACAATCGACATTGCTAATGCTTTCTTCTCCATCCCCATTGCAGAAGAATGTAGGCCACAGTTTGCCTTCACCTGGAGAGGAGTCCAGTACCACTGGAACAGACTGCCTCAAGGGTGGAAGCACAGCCCTACAATCTGCCATAGCATCATCCAGACTGCACTGGAGAAGGGTGGAGCTCCGGAACATCTGCAGTACATCGATGACATCATTGTATGGGGTGAGACAGCAGAGGAGGTCTTCGAGAAGGGTGAGAAGATCATTACTATCCTGTTGGATGCAGGTTTTGCCATTAAGAGAAGCAAAGTGAAAGGGCCTGCCAGAGAGATCCAGTTCCTGGGAGTTCGATGGCAGGATGGCCGACGCCACATCTCTATGGATGTGGTGAATAAAGTGGCCACTATGGTGGAACCCACTAACCGGAAGGAGACACAATCCTTCCTGGGGTTTGTGGGCTTTTGGAAGATGCACATTCCCGGGTACAGTCAAATTGTGAAACCCCTCTTTGACGTTACAAGAAAGAGGAATAACTTTGGGTGGGGACCTGTGCAGCAGGTGGCATTTGACCAGATCAAACGAGAGGTGGTCCATGCCATGGCCTTGGGACCAGTTCGAACCGGCCCAGAGATTAAGAACATTCTCTACACAGCAGCCGGTGAAAATGGTCCTAGCTGGAGCCTATGGCAGAAAGCTCCTGATGAAACACGAGGTCACCCACTCGGGTTCTGGAGCAAGGCGTACAAAGGCTCAGAGACCAATTATACCCCCACAGAGAAAGAAATCCTAGCTGCCTATGAGTGAGTTAGAGCTGCCTCTGAGGTGATTGGGACGGAGTCACCACTCCTTTTAGCTCCAAGGCTTCCAGTCCTGACTTGGATGTTTAAAGGGAAGGGTTCGACTCCGCACCATGCCACAGATGCCACTTGGAGTAAGTGGATGGCTCTGATAACTCAGAGGGCTAGGATGGGGACTCTCGAGCGCCCAGGCATTGTAGAGGTCATCACCAACTGGCCAGAGGGCACTGACTTTGGAAAGCCAGCAGAAGAGAAGGCAGTGACCCGTGCCGAGGAAGCCCCCCCCATACGGTGACCTTCCTGAGGAGGAAAAGGCATATGCTCTCTTCACAGATGGCTCCTGCCGCCTGGTAGGCAGCAAGCGGAGATGGAAGGCTGCCGTCTGGAACCCCACACGCAGGGTTGCAGAGGCAAGAGATGGAGAAGGTGAATCCAGCCAGTATGCTGAGGTGAAAGCCATCCAGCTTGCCCTGGACATTGCAGAACGAGAGCAGTGGCCAATGCTATACATCTACACCGACTCATGGATGGTAGCAAATGCCTTATGGGGGTGGCTGAAGGAGTGGAAGAGAAATGATTGGCAGAGAAAAGGGAAGCCTATTTGGGCTGCTGACCTCTGGCAAGACATTTCTGCATGCCTGGACAACCTACCTGTTAAAATCCGACACATCCTTGCTCACATCCCAAAGAGCAGAGCCACTGAAGAACAGCAGCATAACCACCAAGCTGACCTGGCTGCCCACACCTGCCAGATTGACCTGGACTGGAATCACAAAGGTGAACTGTTCTTAGCTCGGTGGGCACATGACTCTTCTGGCCACCAAGGAAGAGATGCCACATACCAATGGGCCCGAGACAGATCCGTGGACATATCCATGGAGGCCATAACTCAGGTTATCCATGAATGTGACATCTGTGCCACCATAAAGCAAGCTAAGCACATGAAGCCTTTGTGGTACGGGGGACGGTGGTCAAAGTACAGGTATGGGGAGGCCTGGCAGATCGATTACATCACTTTGCCTCGGTCTCGCAGTGGCAAGCAGTATGTGTTAACCATGGTGGAGGGAAGCACGGGGTGGCTGGAAACCTACCCAGTACCTCATGCTACTGCCCGTAACACCATTCTGGGTCTGCAGAGCCACATCCTGTGGAGACGTGGTACACCAGAGAGAATTGAGTCAGACAATGGGACCCATTTCAAGAACCACCTTGTAAGCAACTGGGCAAAAGAGCATGGGATAGAATGGGTTTATCACATCCCATACTACCCACAAGCTGCAGGAAAGATTGAGCGACACAATGGCCTGCTGAAAACCACCCTGAAGGCTATGGGAGGTGGAACTCTCAGAAACTGGGAGAAGCACCTTGCAGAAACCACTTGGCAGGTGAATAGCAGGGGATCAGTTAACAGAGCTGGCCCTGCTCAGTCTGCCCTACTGCCCACAGTTGAGGGAGATGGAGTTCCTGTGGTCTGTGAAAGGAATCTACTGGGAAAGACTGTGTGGGTTGCTCCTGCCTCTGGTGGGGAAAACCTATCAAAGGGGTGGTATCTGCAGAGGGTCCTGGTCATACATACTGGGTGATGATGGAAACTGGTACTATCGAGTGTGTCCCTCAGAGAAATCTCTCTTTAGCTGAAAAGGTTTTGAAATCTCAGAGTTCATTCCATGTGTTCCAGATATTTCAGGTTATCTTGTATTATAGTTGTATCATAGTTGTATCATAGCTGTATCATAGTTGTGCAATACTTGTATTATAGTTCATAAAGGGTTACAAGTTGTTTTTGTAGTTATACCCTCACCACTACACGGCGTCCAACAGAACCTACATCACAGCAGCAGCTATCCAGAGTCCTACAGCATCGCATCACATCACACCACGGCGTCCAACCAGAACCCTGCACCTGATTTGTCACTGATGCCCTGCAGTGAGAGACTGTTCCTGATTTCCCTCCAGAGGATGTCTACAGCCATCTCATCTACACCTGTTCCCCTGATGTCAGACACCAAGAGACTATTCCTGATGTTTTCTTCACAGAGGGAAAAGACTCTTTCCTGAGTTCCAACAAGAACTGTTCCTGTTTCACTGACTTTTCTTCCGTTCCTGTCCTGCTCGCCCCTCACCAACCTGCACCGGACCAGAGGAACACATCACCTTGGGATACAGCTGGGGACCAAGAAGGAGTTTAAGAACTCTTAACCCATGGACACTTTTTCCCGTTTTTTGGATAAGACGACTGTTCGTAGGAAGGTGGAAGTGGTCTAACCAAGGGGTGGAATGTATAGGGTTAACACTCCTGGGGGAGTGACCCTGAACCTGACCCTGGGGGTCTTGGCCCCTCCCCAGGGGTGGGCCACACTCCAGGTGATGGTTAGCCCACTCCCCCCACTTCCTGTGGTATAAAAGAGACAGGAACTCCCTGTATCTTCCTCTCTTTTCCTGTGCTCCCTCTTGACCACACACACTCATACTGCATACCAGCACACCACGTGGCAGCCACGAGGCAGAGACACCATCACATTACTCGGGTTGTATCCATCCCTTGTTGTATTTTGCTGTTTTCCCTTCCTTATCTTTTGTAAACTCCCCTACCTCCAATACCTTTTCTAAGTTATTGTTAAACCTTTCTTTTTTTTAACTTCCAAATCGAGTGAGATTGATTTATTTGGGTGTGCTCACCTCTCCCTCTCTACATCTAATTCCCTATCTCTGGGAAGGGAGGGGGAAAGAGGGGAGGGCACTCTATAAATTCTATAAATTGCCATTGGGTCTACTAAATTTATTAGACTCTCTGGGAATCTGCATTTGAACCCAAGACACAAGCCAAGAATGGTGTTACGTGCAGTAGCATGTGGAACTGGATAAGATTTCCAGGCATCTGGTGCTGGCCAATACCATCGTTAGCACATACTGCTTGCCAGAATGAGATCAAGGTAAAGTGATGTAGTCAATCTGCCAGGCTTCACCATACTTTTACTTTGACCATCTCTCGCCATACCATAAGGGTTTGATTTGCTTAGCCTGCTTAATAGCAGCACAGATGTCACAGTCATGGATGGCTTGGGTGATAGCGTCCATGGATAAGTCAATCGACCTATCACGTGTCCATAGGTTTGTTGCATCTCTGCCTAAGAACAGTTCACCTCGGTGTTTCTAACCAAGGTCAAAATCAGAGTTTGTATCAACTTGAGAAATTTTAGCAGCTCACTCAGCCTGGTGGTTGTGTTGGTGTTCCTCAGTAGCTCTGATCTTAGGCATGTGTGCGTCAACGTGCCGCACCTTCACTGGAATTCTCACAGTCATGCATCAATGTCCTGCCATAGATCAGCACACCAGATAGGCTTTCCTTTCCTCTGCCAGCCATTCTTTTTCCAGTCCTTCAGCCAACCCCATGGAGCATTGGCTACCATCCATGAGTAGGTGCAGAGGTAAAGGATAAGCCAGTTCTCACGTTCAGCTACATCAAGAGCAAGTTGGACAGCTTTTACCTCAGCGAATTGACTGTATTATCCTTCTCCATCTCTCGCTTCAGTAACTCTTCTGGTAGCACTCCAGACTGCTGACTTCCATCTTCGCTTGTTCCCAACAAGACGACAGGAACCATCTGTGAACAAAGCATAGTTCTTTTCCTGATCAGATATCACCATGGGGAAGAGCTTCTTTAGCACGGGTTATTTTCTCCTCTGGAGGTTTGGTACAGTCTGTGCCTTCCGGCCAGTTGGTGATCACCTCCACCAGACCAGGTCGATCAAAATTACCCATTCGTGCTCGTTAGGTTATCAAAGCCATCCATTTAGACCAGGTTGCATCTGTGGCATGATGCAGTGATGAAACTTTGCCTTTGAACATCCAGTTTAGAACTGGCAGCCTAGGAGCTAAAAGCAATTGTGACTCAGTTCCAACCACTTCAGAAGCTGCTTTCACTCCTTCATAAGCTGCTAGTATCTCTTTCTCTGTTGGGGTGTAATTTGCCTCTGAACTTCTGTAGCTACGTTCCCAGAAACCAAGTGGACGACCACGTGTCTCATTTGGAGCTCTCTGCCAAAGACTCCAAGTTGGACCATTGTCACTGGCAGCCACGTACAGAATGTTTTTAGTGTCCGGATCAGCCAGTTTAGGATTGGCTTTCCTGCTTCCCTTGAGTATTCCTTTGTAACTTCCCCGACCTCTCTGAGAGGATCATTGGAGTCCTGGATGTTATCCTTCTCCTCTTCCTCTTGTTGATCTGGTTGTCCCTGGCCTAGAAACAGAAATTTCCTTATAGTATTCTTAAACTCATCAGAACCATCCTCTTTCTTGCAGCCAACCTCACAGCACTCCTGTCATCAGAGTACTGGGATCTAAGCATGTTCGCCAAATCTCAAAGACTCTATGGCTCCTCTTCCTCCTCTTGCTCACCAGAGGTCCCCTGTCTTAAGTCCTCTTTTGAATCACTCTTTGTCAAATATTGTGTCTTAGCTCGGGCTTTGGCTGGTGCCAAGATAGCCTGTGTGGAGCTAGACTTTGACGAGTCCGCTGGCGGGTTTGAATTATTGGGGGTCTGGCCTGAGGCCTCTGAGTTCAGATCTGCCTTAGAGGTGGAGTCTTTGCCTGCTGCCTGGGAATTCGAAATGGGTGAATTAGTGTTGTTAGTTGAGGGAACGTCTTGGCTTTGAGTAGTCACCTGTGTTCCTAGGAATCCTGCCATGTTATCATTCCTGATTAGAACATTGGCAGCTTTCCCAGAATCTAGAGGAGGATGTGTTCCTTGCTGTGCCCCTGAGTTATCATTGTTTTGGTTTGGATCACTTTATTTATCTTTCTTGTGGGCCACAGTAGCTTTTCTTTCAGTTCTCACAGGCATCACACTTGAGTTTCTCATACAGAATGATAAAATTATTATAAATTCAAAAAATATAAGACCTAAGGTCACACACACCAGAAATGCCACAGTCTGATGTGAATAAAATTCTGAACAAGGATCTGCCTGACTTTTAGGTAAGATAACTCTCATGAGGGCTGTAGATAAAGCAGAAGTACTACTTCCATTTACTGTAATGTTACTGGTGAATGCCCCTGTAACATTACAGGTAAAAGACTCAGTGGCATTAAATCGAACATAGCCAAGGATGAAATCCCCCAACCCCAAAAAATGGATGTGAGTTTAGCTTTGTCCTTTTTCCAAATTATATTAAACAGAAGGTGAATGATTTGGGCTTTGATCCAATTATAAACAGAAAAGCAGACAAAAGGCCACACAATAGCCCCCACTAAGTAAAATAACTTCATTAGCTTCATTCTGATTCCCAGATTTAATCAACAGCCACTCAAAATGAATTTGCTCCACGTTGGGCGCCAAAATAAAAGATGTGATGGTTTGGGTGTTCCCCACCCCCCCACACTTTAGAAATTACCCTGACTAGACTCAGCCAGCTCTGGAAATATGAATGAAGCTATTTATTTACAGCTAGCACAATATACAAGCAGATATTTACAGTAAATACAGTTATACACAGAAATATACAAGGTGTCGTGGAGGGCCTGTAGGCCCAAAAAGAGGCTTGTTTATGCCTTGCCTGGACATGTTTTTCTGCCAGGACCCCTGGTTGTAAACAGGTTGTATAAGCCTGTTGCGGAGAGCAGGAATTAATATGTGGCCGAGTCGGGAACTTATCAAAAATAGTTATTTTTTATTTTCCCAAAAAACCCGCCCCCACAACTATATATACAAAGATTAATTTAGTTTAATAAGCAGATTCAGTTGCATGAGAATTAACCTACAAGGATACCATCAATAATCTGACTATTTTGGAAGTCAGAAGTTGGAAAAGGCCTTAGCTATTAATTAATAGCGGTTTCTTACTAAATTAAGCTAAGCCAAATAACTCACTCAGGCTGACTCGTGTGGTCTGTCTTCCTCTTCTTTTCCAGCGGCTGCAGGTGAATCGTTAAGAGGTTGTTATGGGTCGTTAGGCGCACAAAGGTGTCAATAGGAAAGCAAATCCCTGAAGGTCTCTCTGCAGTCCAGCCGAGGGGAGTGTGTGAGCTCAGGCAGACACATACGTCCAGGCACAGGCAAACTCCAAAGCGGGAACCCCAAAGGCGGGAAGACCCCCAATAGTTATAACCTTCGCTAGACAAAGGGCAGAGTTACCACACCTTTAGGCGCGAAAGCGCACGGCCAATCCCAGCCTGGCTCCAGCGCGAGAACTCATGGGGGGCAGTCCTCCCCCCCCTTCACAGCTGCAGGGCAGGCGAAGGGGGAGGGAAACCAGGCGGTTTTTCCCCTTTCCCCCCGAAGTCCGGGCAGGAGAGGAATTTAGGGGTACAGGACTCCAGGACATCCCAACCCAGTGGTAATGAGCATCTTTGTCTAGAACTTGAGTGATAGGTGATCCCCCTTCAATTTAGTAACCTATTAATATATATATATATAACTTAGCTTTTTCCAACATTAACAATATATAACACATTAATCGCCCCAACAATATTTAACAATACTTAACAAGGCTTAACAATAGCCCCAAATAGTATTGAATAAAGCTACACAGTCCGTTTGAAAAATTGCTCAGTTCCTGGTAGAGCAACCAAGTTCATGGCAGAGCCTTAGATGCTCTGAGTCCATGGCTGGAGGTCACAGTCCGTGGGTCCTGATGCCATCATCCACTGGCCACCCCGGTGATATGACTCCATCTCTCGTGTAGCTGGCTCTCCCTTTCCCAGGTGCTGGTCAGGTGGTCAGGAACTGGTCCTCTGCCTCAACCTTAACCTGTAAGGAGACAAAACCTGCCTCGGCCTATAAAGGCCAGGCTTGACAATTAATAATTGGGGACGATCCACCGTGCACTGATCCAGTGGCCTTTTCTATTTGAATCTAGGGCTTCCCAGGCATATAAGCCTCTGGGTTTACCCCGTGCCATTGGCACTACCCCTTTAGGTTAGCCTTTTGTACTGGGGCAGGTGGTCAGTGACCACGTGGCTCACCTAGGCAGCAGGTCTTTATTCTAGGGGCTTCTGTAGCTCTCCCCGTGACTGCTGACCATTAAAAGCTGCCGAGCCACTATTACAGTAATTCAGTGGTTTGCCTCCCATGTGGGAGACGAGAAAGGGTTAACCTTTCTGTCTGGGGACAAGCTGCAGTTCCCAGCGGGGGGGCTGCCGCTTCTGGGCGAGCCGCTTCCGGAGCCACCGCTGGGCGTGCCGCTGCCACTGGCCCTGGGCTTCTCGTGGCTGCCTCTGGATTTTGAAGCTGATTTCTGAAGGCACCGCACTAAATGCTTCAGCTGCCAGTCTGCCAGCTGCTTTAAGACAGTTTTTGGTACCCCTAAAGTCAGGGCTTGTAGATACCAACTGCTCTTCTCTCTGGATCTCCAGTCACTGTGTTGGTCTCTTCCCCTTCCCCTCAGGGAGAAACCTGCAGGACCTGTCCCCCTGGGGGGGCAGTCCTGCACTGGCCGGACCTGCCTGCGCAGAGTCCTGGAATTTTCTGGGAGAGAAGCACAAGACTGTGTCTTCCCAGCCCCTTTTCCTTCAGGAGACCCAAACCCAAACTGCAGCCCGTGGGCATTTTAGTTGGTTAACAGTTCATCCCAAGTCATTACATGCTCTTTGGCACCGTCCTCTGCATTCTTTGCAATCACCCGTTCAATTTTCTCAACATTTTTCATTACTTGGATTTGCAGAGTTGCTGGCAAACCCTTCATAATAGGGTGCAGTCTCTCCGGGTCCACAGGGGCATAAAACGGGCAATCATAATGTCCCTTATCATATATAGCCTGGACACAGGCAAGTCTGCAGAGAGCAGTGATGAGCTCAGAGGAGCTGGTGACCCTTAGTTCCATCGGCTCCCCCCGGTAGGCTGGGCGGACGCTGCTTGCCCATTAAGCTATCTGGGCGGTGAGGCTGTGTGTCCCCTCAGGTTCACGTGTCAGGAACACATCATCCCCCCAGTCTCCAGCCGCTTCCTGTGAGTCTAGAAGGACCCGGTCCCCACCGGCTCGGGACACTCGATACACATAGTCAGCGATTGAGTCCCCAGGATCTCTCGCATATTTGACTTGTAAGTCACTGAGCTGTGCGTCTGTAAACTGCTTTTTGATAACGGTGGTCCCTGCAGTGCCTTTTCTGCCCTTCACGGACTGAGTCCTTATTACAGGCAGCATGTGCTTCTGCACCATGGCGCCCTCCTCACCGGAGCTCTCTTCGCCGCTAGCCGTGGGGGAGTCCGGTCAGGAACTGTGCTTTCTGCGTAGCTTTGAGGCTTTCTGCTGCACCGAGGCACGTGCAGAGGAATTCTCTGAGTCATTAGCAGAATCTTTTGTGCCTGGTTTCGGGGAACTCCTTTCCCCCAAAGAGCCCCTCGGGGCATTCTCTGCTTTTCTCCCCGATTCCCGCGAATCACTCAATTCACATTGAGATATGGAGACTGAAGAGGTAGTGTCTGAAGGCATTACAAGCCTTTCTTTCATCTGGGCAGTCAGTGCCGCGGTGTGATAGTTTGAAGCAAGGTAGAGTGTTTTGGTAAAAGAAGTAGATAATGGGCAGTGAAATGAAAAACAATTGTGTCTCTTCGCTCACAGTCATACTGAGAACTCTGGGAAGAAGAAGTAAAACATTCTCCATTTTGTCTTTCATTCTGCTTTTGCCTTCAGACCTAGTCACATCTCATTAACCTTGCTCCCACTAACCTTGCTCCCTAACCTCTTGGCTGCACCTCTCTTCTTCCTGAGAACTGGGTGTGATGGTTTGGGGGTTACCCCGCCCCCCCACACTTTGTATTTGCCCCAGCTAACTCAGACGGACCCTGGGAATATAGATGAAGCAATTTATTTACAGCTAGCAGAATTTACAAGCAGCTATTTACAATATATACAGTTATATACAATTATATACAGAAATATACAAAGGATAAACAATACAAAAGCACAACTCCCCTCCCAGAAACTTGAGTCCCCAGGAGGGGCTCTCAAACCACCCCAACACCTCCCCTTGCCCCTCTCAACCTTACCCCAGTTCTCAGGAAGAAGAGAGGTGCAGCCAAGAGGTTAGGGAGCAGGGTTAGAAAGCAGAGATGTTAGAAAGATGTGTCTCGGTCTAAGGCAAAAGCAAGAGTGAGGAAACAAAATGGAGAAAGTTTACTTCTTCTTCCCAGAGCTCTCAGCGAGACTGTGAGAGAAGTTGACATCAATTGTTTTCATTTCACTGCCCATTATCTAGTTCTTTTACCAAAACATTCCAGCTTGCTTCAAACTAGCACACTGGGGTAAGGTTGAGAGGGCAAGGGGAGGTGTTGGGGTGGTTTGAGAGCCCCTCCTGGGGACTCACGTTTCTGGGAGGGGAGTTGTGCTTCTGTATTGTTTATCCTTTGTATATTTCTGTATATAACTGTATATATTGTAAATAGCTGCTTGTATATTTGCTGCTGTAAAATAAATAGCTTCATTTGTATTCCCAGAGCCCGTCTCAGTTAGCTGGGGCAAATTCAAAAGTGTGGGGGCGCGGGTAAGAGCCCAAACCATCACATTTTTTAATGTCTGGGTAGCTCAGTGGTAGAATTCTCGCCTGCCATATGTGGAGGCCCCGGTTTGAATCCCGACCAAGGCACCTGGAAAGGGGAGAAGTCTCCTTCTTTATTTTGGGCGCGGGTAAGAGCCCAAACAATCACATTTTTTTAATTAGCTTTCCCAACGTGGGGCTAAATTTTTTGAGTGACTGTTCATTGGCTCTGGGAATTAAAATTGAGCTAATAAGGCAGCTATTGTACTTGTGTGGGGCATTACTTTGGTCTGGTTTTATTTTCTTGGCATTTAGTTGGATAAAGGCTCAAATTGTTGCTTATTTCATTGATTTAGCTTATAAAAAGGCTAAAGCCAAAGTTTCAAGCATGTTCTGGAGCTGGGGTGATTTTATCCTTGGTTATGCTGGTTTTAATGTCTCTGAAAACCTTATCAGTAATATTACAGGAGTACTTTTCAATAATGTTACAATCAATCGGAATTCTGCTTTACCCACAACGTTGATGAGAATTATTCAGCCTAAGACTGGGATTCCAGATGTTTGTTTAGCAAATTGCTCGTGCAAAACTGTTCTAATTCTCTCAATTTTTAATGTATGTCTCATGGGATTAATATTCATATTAATTTTGGCATTATTTGTGAGAAAATAAAAACCAGCTTCTGTAAGAACTAGGAAAAATTCTGTGTCTCAAAAGCAGTCTCTTTCACCGCAAAACAAGGGAACACAGTAATCGGCTTCCCCCCTGCCAGCCTCTCCACCCTCTTCTCCAAATTCTGGGAACATGGCCAATGTTCCTGCCAGTAATGTAAACAATAATGATAACAACAACAATCCGCAGAGTTTGGCAGGACTCCCAGGAGCACAGGCAGGTACCCAAAATCAGAATGTTCCTAGCAACAATGATAACACGTCAGGGTTGGCAGGCATCCCAGGAGGACAGGCAAAGAATCCCACTAATGCTGATAACGCTAGCCCAGTCAGTCCAAATCCTAATGACACCAGCTCAGCCAATTCAAATCCCCAGCCAGCAGACCAGAACCAAAATCCTGCTGCTAAAACTAAGGCAGATTTGAACTCACAAGCTCCAAGTCAGACCCCTAATGATTCAAACCCTCCAGCAGACACATCCAAGTCTGTTGATGCTCAGGTCCTTCTGGCACCTGCTAAGGCAAAAGCGAAGACACCGTGTGGTTCGCAGGAGGATGTAAGAGAGGGGACCTCTGGTGATCAGCAAGAGGAGGAAGAGGAGATAGTCAGTCTGCGAGACCTCACAAATGTGCTGAGACATCAATACTCAAATGAGAAGAGTGCTGTGAGGTTGGCTGCCAAGAGAGAGGAGAGTTCCAATGAGTTTAGGAGTGCTATGAGGAAGGTTCTGTTGGGCCAGGGACAACCAGATCAACAGAAGGAAGAGGAGGAAGATGATATCCAGGACTCCAATGATCCTCTCAGAGAGGTCAGGGAAGTTACAAAGGAATACTCAAGGGGATCAGGTGAGCCAATCCTAAGCTGGCTAGTGAGATGCCGTGGCATTGGTGCTAATGCTCTGCAGGTAGGAGACAAGTCTGCCAAGCAGCTGGGACCACACACCAAGGAGAGTGGAGTGGACAAATACATAGCAAGTCCTCTTGGTAGGGTTAGCTTGTGGACATGCCTTCTGTTGGCTGTGGCTATGAGATATCCTTCCCGAGATGATTTGCCATGGGCTGCCAAGAAGTGGAACACCGTTGAGCAGGGAATTAAGCTTCTGAAGGAGTTTGCTGTGAAGGAAGTGCTTTATGGAGATCATGGCACACATGAGCCTGATGATAATCCTCTTGGAACAGGCCTCATGAAGAAGCTGATTAAGCTTGCTTCTTCATCCTATGCTAACATCTTGGCCAGTAAATTCCTATCAAGGAGTGATAATGGAAAGTCTTTTACTGTTGGTGAATTCACTGACCAGCTCAGGCAGGTAGAGAACAGCTTGTCACATTCTGGTATAATCTGTGCCATACAGACTGTGACAACAGAGCTTAAAGATGGTATTAGAGATGGCATTAAAGAGAGTATGAAAGAACTGAAGGAGGATCTTAAAAACATTACTGATCTGGAAAAGGATACCATTCCTGCATCATCTGAATGGGTGCATGTTTCTGCAGTCAGGAACAGACACCCACCTTCTGCAAGGCAATTCCAGCCCAGGAGGAGACAAATTCCACCCAGACATCAGCAATCACGTGCGTCACTGTGCATACTTCTGCGTGACACATATGGTGAGAACATGAACAAATGGGATGGTAAACCTACTTCAGCTCTTTCAAAGAGAGTCAGGGATCTGCAGAGTGGCAGAAACAGAGGCAGCAATGCCAGAAAAGTAGCTGTCACTTCTTCAGCTCCCGAGAGTAACTGCAATTGTTCCAACAGTTGCAATTCCTCTCACAATAACACCAATCACTGTGTACACCCTACATGCCATGTTCAACATTAGGGGTGCACTGCCTCCAGCCAGGAGGAGGAAAGGGATAGTGGAGAAAACCGAATCTACTGGAATGTGTTCATTAGGTGGCCTGGCAGTTCAAAAGTTGGGAAATACAGGGCTTGAGTTGACACAGCTGCTCAGTGTACTTTGTTGCCATCAAATTGCAAAGGGACAGAGTCCATATCTATTTTTGGAATCACTGGTGGATCTCAAGAGTCAACTAAGATTCAGGCTGAGATCAGTTTAACTGGTAAAGAGTGGAAGACACATACTATTGTGACTGGTCCTGATGCGCCTTGCATTCTGGGAATCGACTTTTTAAGACAAGGTTGTTTCAAAGATCCTAAGGGTCACAAATGGCCTTTTGGAATAGCATCTGTAGAGACTGAGGATGGTAAATTGAAATTGTCTATTAGACCTGAACTTTCAGATGAATCTGCAGTTGTGGGACATCATGACATAGAGGACCTGGAAGTGCCAATTGCAACTCAAACTGTTCATCATAGGCAGTACAGAACTAACCGTGACTCTTTGTTGCCCATTCATCAGCTGATTCGTCAATTGGAGAGTCAGGCTGTCATCGAGAAAGCTCATTCACCTTTCAACAGTCCCATCTGGCCTATGCGCAAGCCCAATGGTGACTGGAGACTCACAGTTGATTTTCGTGCCCTCAACGAGGTGACGCCACCCATGAGCGCAGCTGTGCCGGATATGCTGGAACTCCAGTACGAGCTGGAGTCGAAGGAGGCTAAATGGTATGCAACCATAGACATTGCTAATGCTTTCTTCTCTATTCCCATAGCAAAGGAGTGCAGGCCTCAGTTTGCATTCACCTGGAGAGGAATCCAGTACCAGTTCAATCGTTTGCCTCAGGGGTGGAAACACAGCTCAACCATCTGTCACTCAGTCATCCACAATGCACTGGAGAAAGGTCAAGCTCCAGAGCACATCCAGTACATCGACGACATCATTGTGTGGGGCCAAACTGCTGAGGAAGTCTTCGACAAAGGTAACAAAATCATTGACATTCTGTTGCAAGCAGGTTTTGCCATTAAGAGAGACAAGGTCAAAGGACCTGCCAAAGAAATTCAGTTTCTGGGAGTGCGGTGGCAAGATGGTCGCCGTTACATTCCTCAGGATGTGATCAACAAAGTCTCTACCATGGCAGTTCCCACCAGTAAGAAGGACACACTTTCTTTTCTTGGTGTGGTGGGATTTTGGAGACTACACATTCCTGGTTTCAGTCAGATTGTCAAACCTCTGCATGATGTGACTCGTAAGAGAAACAATTTCGAGTGGGGACTTGAACAACAAGCAGCCTTTGATCAGATCAAATGAGAAGTAGTCCATGCAGTGGGCTTGGGACCTGTGAGATCTGGTCCGGACATTAAGAACATTCTGTACACGGCTGCCAGTGACAATGGTCCAACTTGGAGTCTTTGGCAGAGAGCTCCAAATGAGACACGTGGTTGTCCTCTTGGTTTCTGGGGACGTTTTAACAGAGGTTCAGAGACAAATTACACCGCAACAGAGAAAGAGATACTAGCAGCTTATGATGGAGTGAAAGCAGCTTCTGAAGTGATTGGAACTGAGTCACAATTGCTTTTAGCTCCTAGATTGCCAGTTCTAAACTGGATGTTCAAAGGCAAAGGTTCAGCACCGCATCATGCCACAGATGCAACCTGGTCTAAATGGATGGCTTTGATAACCCAATGAGCACGAATGGGGAATCTTGACCGACCTGGTTTGGTGGAGATGATCACCAACTGGCCGGAAGGCACAGACTGTTCCAAACCTCCAGAGGAGAAAATAACTCGTGCCGAGGAAGCTCGTCCCTATGGTGATCTCTCTGATCAGGAAAAGAACTATGCTTTGTTCACAGATGGTTCCTGTCGTCTTGTTGGGAACAAGCGAACATGGAAGTCAGCAGTCTGGAGTCCAACCAGGAGAGTTACCGAAACGAAAGACGGAGAAGGAGAATCCAGTCAGTTTGCTGAGGTAAAAGCTGTTCAACTTGCTCTTGATGTGGCTGAACGTGAGAATTGGCCTATCCTTTACCTCTACACCAACTCATGGATGGTAGCCAATGCTCTATGGGGTTGGCTAAAGGACTGGAAGAAGAATGGTTGGCAGAGGAAAGGAAAGCCTATTTGGTGTGCTGATCTATGGCAGGACATTGATGCACAACTGGAGAGAACTCCAGTGAAGGTGCGGCACGTAGACGCACACATGCCTAAGAGCAGAGCCACTGAGGAACATCAACATAACCAGAAGGCAGACCAAGCTGCTAATGTTGCTCAAGTTGATACCAACTCTGACCCTGACATCGACCTTGATTGGAAACACCGACGTGAACTGCTTTTAGCTCAGTGGGCCCATGACTCATCTGGACATCAAGGTAGAGATGGAACATACCGATGGGCTTGCGATAGGTCAATTGACTTGTCCATGGACGCTATCACCCAAGTCATCTATGACTGTGACATTTGTGCTGCTATTAAGCAGGCTAAGCGAATTAAGCCCTTATGCTATGGTGAGAGATGGTCAAAGTACAAGTATGGTGAAGCCTGGCAGATCGACTACATCACTTTACCTCGATCACGTTCTGGCAAGCAGTATGTGCTGACGATGGTAGAGGCCAGCACTGGATGGTTGGAAACCAATCCAGTTCCACATGCTACTGCACGTAACACCATTCTTGGCTTGGAGAGACAGATCATGTGGAGACGTGGAACTCCAGAAAGAATCGAGTCAGACAATGGCACTCATTTCAAGAACAATCTTGTGAAAAAATGAGCCAGAGAGCATGGTATTGAATGGATTTATCATATATCCTACTATGCACCAGCTTCAGGGAAGATTGAGCACTACAACGGTTTGCTGAAAACCACCCATAAAGCCATGGGGGGTGGAACTCTGAAAAACTGGGACAAACATTTAGCACAAGCTACCTGGTTAGTAAACAGTAGAGGTTCAGTAAACAGAGCAGGACCTGCACAATCAGATTTGGTCCAAACAGTAGACGGTGATAAAGTTCCTGTTGTATGTGAAAAGAATCTGTTAGGGAAAACTGTTTGGGTATTTTCTCCTTCGGGCGAAGGGAAACCTGCTGAAGGTCCTGGTCATACATATTGGTTAATGCAAGGGAATGGTGAAATTCAGTGTATTCCACAGAGAAATCGAAGTTCAGGTGAGAGACACTGGCGCCCAACACTGGAAGAATCTACAAGAGAAATCTACAGTAATTGAGCACCAACCCAACGTCACCTGGGAGTCCCTGTTCGGAGCTTTTGAATCACCTACATCTGATTGAAGTGTGAACTGAACTTGTATATATTGTTTTAGTGTAGATATTGGTTTGAATTACTACGGATAATTCTCAGCGATACTCTAAGCGAAGTAGACAGGGGTGGATTGTGATAGTTTGAAGTAAGCTAGAATGTTTTGGTAAAAGAACTAGATAATGGGCAGTGAAATTAAAAACAATTGTGTCTCTTTGCTCACAGTCATACTGAGAACTCTGGGAAGAAGACGTAAATCATTCTCCATTTTGTCTTTCATTCTGCTTTTGCCCTCAGACCTAGTCACATCTCATTAACCTTGCTCCCACTAACTTTGCTCCCTAACCTCTTGGCTGCACCTCTCTTCTTCCTGAGAACTGGGATAAGGTTGAGAGGGCAAGGGGAGGTGTTGGGGTGGTTTGAGAGCCCCTCCTGGGGACTCACGTTTCTGGGAGGGGAGTTGTGCTTCTGTATTGTTTATCCTTTGTATATTTCTGTATATAACTGTATATATTGTAAATATCTGCTCGTATATTTGCTGCTGTAAAATAAATAGCTTCATTTATATTCCCAGAGGCCATCTCAGTTAGCTGGGGCAAATTCAAAAGTGTGAGGGTGCGGGTAAGAGCCCAAACCATCACACACGGTCAGGCTCTTTGTCTGCGCCAGCATGTTTTCCCAGATATTTTGGCTCTTAGCTTTTTCTGCTAATAAATCCTTTTCCAACGTCTGAATTCTTTTTTCATAATTTTCAAATTCAGCCAGAGTCTGGGTCACAACTGACCCCAGAACAACGGAGAAATGCTCCGTTTGAGACTCAGTAATCACAGGGTCTGAGCGCTCAGCTAATTTCTCCAGGATTTTCTCTGGGTTTTTACAATTTTGCTGAGCCCAAATTAAATCAAGTCCTGTGATTAGGCATGCTTTTTCATGTAGAAATTCTACGAATGAACTACCGTGCATACGCTGCGCCATACTGTTGCATAGAACAGGTATTAATATGTGGCCGAGTTGGGAATTTATCAAAAATAGTTATTTTTTATTTTCCCAAAACCTGCCCCCACAACTATATATACAAAGATTAATTTAGTTAAATAAGCAGATTCAGTTGCATGAGAATTAACCTACAAGGATACCATCAATAATCTGACTATATTGGAAGTCAGAAGTTGGAAAAGGCCTTAGCTATTAATTAATAGCGGTTTCTTACTAAATTAAGCTAAGCCAAATAACTCACTCAGGCTGACTCGTGTGGTCTGTCTTCCTCTTCTTTTCCAGCGGCTGTAGGTGAATCATTAAGAGGTCGTTAAGGGTCATTAGGCACACAAAGGTGTCAATAGGAAAGCAAATCCCTGAAGGTCTCTCTGCAGTCCAGCCGAGGGGAGTGTGTGAGCTCAGGCAGACACATACGTCCAGGCACAGGCAAACTCCAAAGCGGGAACCCCAAAGGCAGGAAGACCCCCAATATTTGTAACTTTCGCTAGACAAAGGGCAGAGTTACCACACCTTTAGGCGCGAAAGCACACGGCCAATCCCAGCCTGGCTCCAGTGCGAGAACTCACGGGGCAGTCCTCCCCCCCTTCACAGCTGCAGGGCAGGCGAGGGGGGAGGGAAACCAGGCGGCTTTTCCCCTTTCCCCCCGAAGTCCGGACAGGAGAGGAATTTAGGGGTACAGGACTCCAGGACAAAGCCCACAAACACCCAGCTCATGTCTCCCTGGGGTAAATCCATGTGATCCCCATATTTGGGAAAGTCCAGGCAAGAGCTTCTGCCCATTATGGTAAGGTTTGGCTTACTGCCAACTTGATTGGTTATTCTAGTGGCCAAAGAGGTCATTAATCTTGGCTCATATCAATAAATAGGCGTGCTCAGGTAAATAACGTGCTCTGACCCTACCCGCAGTTCAGCTCAGACCCCATTGCAGCGCTCAGCTGCTCATACCCCCATGCTCGGATGCCATTGCATAGCTCCGATGCTCAGAGCCTCATGCTTTGACTCACTCGCAGCTTACCTACCCACGCACCTTAGATGCAGAGCTCATTTAAGCCTGCACATATATATATATATAATGAGCCTACAGCCTCCTAAGCCACCTGTGCATATCAGCATGCCATCGTGTTATCAAGACGAGATCCTGCATTGCATTTATTATGGAGCTCAGACTCCCAGCAGCCACGCACACTTTGCATGCCCGCTGCTTAGCACTGCCTGGTAAAAGCCACTGCCGCTGAGATAACCAGGAAGCAGACTCTGGATTGTCTGCACACACACACGGCCTGAAGCCATGAAGAACTGTGCCAGAGACAGCACCGATATTCTTCTGCTCCTGAAATCCTGCCAAGCTCAGAAGCCCTGGACAAAGCATCCAGAAGAAGTCAGCAGCACCAAGGCAGAGGTCACATCCTTCGCCAGGAGAAAAGGTTAGAGAAAAACCAATATTTCCCCACAAATTGGGAATATTTATCCTCTCCCCTCAAGCCGAGAAGATTCCAGCCTCCAAGTCCACAGGCAGAGACCCTGGAGAATTGGACATTAGGCACAGGCTGTGACACAGCCCCGGAGGGTGATTAATAACTGGTAAGAGTTCGAGTAAAAGCTTTAATACCCCTGTAAATATAAGTTGCCTCTGCCATAGAGCAGAAAGAGTTTCAGCCCGCTCTGCTGGGCAAATAGCATAGAGATCCCAAGCAGCATTAAGCCATGGGGAAAACTCCTCTCTCTGTTTATAGTTTGAATGTTTGCTAGTTAAATAGCCAATTCCCTGTACATATTTTATCCTAAATTGTTTTCATAACCGTGTACGAACATTTATATTAATATACAGTGGTTGGGGGTGGCAAGAGTTCAGAATAGTGAATTTAATAAATCTATATTTTTATATAAAATTTATATCGCCCCAATTAATTTCTCTTCTCCACCAAATAGGCGTAGGTACTGGGAAATCCCCCTCTGCAACACAAGGTAAAAAGGTAATACAGAAAAACAACTCCCCTCCCAGAAACTGTGTGATACTGTGTGTGTGATACTGTGTGATACTGTGTGAAACCTGAGTCCCCAGGAGGGGCTCTCAACAACCCCTTCACCTTCCCCCTACCCCTCTCAACCTTACCCCAGTCCCAAGGAAGAATAGAGGTTCGGCCAAAGGGTTAGGAACGAAAGTGGGTTAGTCCAAAATGGAGGCTCAGGTTAGAGAGATGCAGCTCAGCCAGCAGCCCAAGCGAGAGTGATGCTGAGAGTTTATCTAATGTTTTTATTTCTTGTTCCTATACATCTCAGCAAGCCTGTGAGCGAAGTAGACATCACCATTGTTTTCTTTTCACAGCCTGTAATCTAGTCCTTCTCACCAAAACATTCTAGCCTGCTTCAAACTAGCACACCAGAGAAAGCAGGGTGTCTCGCCCGCCAATGAAGAGGTTAGCTGGGCTGCCCAAGAGAGGTAGGGAAGTGGATCCACAAACAATAGTGGCGAGACATGGGTGTTATTGCTTCATCAGTGGAAAAGAGCTGCTGTGAAAACACTAATGCAGCTTGCTCCAAAGAGGAAGGTGTCTCTAAAGGAAGGTACTTTGCAAAAATTTTAGTTGTGGAGTCAAAGGAGGGGATATTAAGACTTAGATCAATTTCTCAGCAATGGACGTCTGGCAGAAGCAGGAGAAGATTTATGTGAGGTTGTAATCATTGGGAGTCAAAGGAAGGCGAGGGAACTTCAATATGCTGGAGGACAAGAAGGGGGAGGTCCACACTCGAGGAAGAAGAAACAGTGGTGAAAGCTTCTCCAAAAAACTTTCTTTCTATGAGAGATGTATTTTGGACAGTCAAACTTTTAAAAAGCTATTTTTGGTGGGCAAAAGAGGAATCTTTAATCATCTGGGATGTGGTGGGAAAAGCCCTGAGGGATTAAAGAAGGCAGGACTCTGTAATCTGCCTTTGAAGAGAGGACAGAGGGGGGGAAGAAACCTGAAGCGGTTGGCAGCAGGCTATGCAAAGAATTTGAGGAATATCACCCTGTTCAGAGGCTCATGTTAACAGCCGCTGATGAGCCAAAAGCCATAGAAGTGCTAAGTACTTAATTACCCTCCCCTGAGGTGTCTGTGGCTCAAATTAGCCTTCGAGAGAGAGTTAACTTTTTGGCTGCAAAAATGGAGATTCGGAGAACAAAGCAGCAAATCTGCTGAGTCGTTTCAGCTCTACATGGGAAGAAGCCGATTCGGAGGTGGGAGCCATGGGAGCCATGGGAGGGGCATCCTACACAGGATTTGCCTGCCGCACGCCCCCCTGCTGCTGGTGTGGTGGGGCGCACTCCCCCTCCCTCTTCTTTCTTTTTTTCCCTTGCAGCTTCTGCAGAGAAGAAGTGCTTCCACTCTTAAAGTGACTGTGCTGCATTTCTGATAGCTTTTTGCAAACTAAAATCCTGATAATGTTTTTAGCTTTTGATTGTAATAGATCTTAGAGTTACTAGATAAGATGTAAAGTAGTTGTTAATTGTAATAGGATATTATGATTGGAATAAGTTTTGGAGTCATTTTAGCAAAGTAATCATAATAAGGCTTAAACAATTAAAATAGGGTATGTTAAGTAATTGGTAGCTGAACATGATCAATGGTTAATATAATGGAATATTATGGTAAGAAGTTGTTCTGTGAGTGTGTAAGTTAATGATTCTCCTTTTGCGATGATTGATTTAAGATCTTTTTCTGGATACCATGGTATTTTCAAGGAGCTCCATGAATGTAATATCTTCTTGAATTTCTTTGTTGTTTCTCAGTAATGATTCAATGGGTTAACTTTTCTTTTAGTTGACAGATTTTTTAGTTGATAGATAATATAATTAAAGCTAAGAGTTTATAACAGGGTGTCATGGAGGGCCTGTAGGCCCGAAAAGAGGCTTACTTATGCCTTGCCTTGCCTGGACGTGTTTTTCTGCCAGGACCACTGGTTGTAAACAGGTTGTTGAAGCCCCCACACACCCAGCTCATGTCTCCCCGGTGTAAGCCCATGTGATCCCCATATTTGGGGAAAGTCAAGTGGCCTTTTGCCTATTATGGTAAGGTTTGGCTGGCTGACAACATGATTGGTCATTCTAGTGGCCAAGGGCCCATTAATCTCAGCCCACATCAATAAATAGGGGTGCACAGGTAAACAAAGTGCTCAGACACCCACGCTCGTACTCCATTGCATAGCTCCAATGCTCAGAGGCTCAGATCCTCATGCTCTGACCCACTTGCAGCTGCCGGCCTGCGTACCTTAGCTGCAGAGCTCATTTAAGCCTGCCTATATATATATATGTGGAGCCTATAGTCTCCTAAGCCAGCTGTGCACATCTGCATGCCACTGTGTTATCAGGACCAGATCCTGCATTGCCTGCCTTTACCTACAGAGCGCAGTCTCCCAGCAGCCACGCACATCCTGCATGCCCGCTGCCTATCATTGCCTGGTAAGCGTGCCACTGCCGCTGAGATAACCAGGAACCAGACTCTGGATTGTCTGCACACGATCAGCCTGCTAGCCACGTGAGAACCATGCCAGAGACAGCACAATATTCTCCTCCTGCACCTGAGATCCTGCCTATGTATCCCTGGACAAAGCATCCAGAAGCCAGCAGCACAAAGGCAGAGATTGCATCCTTCGCCAGGAGAACAAAGTCAGAGATCAGTCATTTCCCCAGAAACTGGGAAGATTCATCCTTTCCCCTCAGGCCAGGAGGATTCCAGCCTCAAAGTCCACGGGCAAAGATCCCCTGAAGTTTGGACACTGGCATAGGCTGTGACATAGCTCCAGAGGGCGATTGATAATTAATAAGAGCTGTGAGTATATGCTTTAATATCTCTGCCATAGAGCGGAATCAGTTTCAGCCTGCTCTGCTGGACAAATAGCATATAGACCCCAAACGATATTTGCCGTGGGGAAAACTCCTCTCTCTGTTTATAATTTGAATGTTTGCTAGTTAATTAATAAGTCACTGTACATATTTAATCCTATAATGTTTTCATAACCATGTAGAACATATTAATATTAATATACAGTGGTTAGGAGTGGTGAGAGTTCAGAATATTGAATTTAATAAATCTTTATTTTTATATAATATTATCTCGCCACAATTAATTTCTCCCCTCCGCCAAAACCAGTGTAGGCAGCAGAATATCCCTCTGTGACATAGGGATATTATAGGATATTTTTTTCTTAGTTTTTTTTCTGTATATCAAGGTAGCATTATAAGATAAGGATCATATAAAAAAAGGAGAGGTAACAGTTTTGTTATGACACACTGGCAAATTAATACGGCAAAGATTATCAGATTCAGTTTTCACATAAACATTGAGATTTCACTTGCAGCATGCCAGATTAGGCACTGGTTTTCAAAAGGATGGCTTGTGATAGGCCACTGCAACTATTGAAAGGTACCATCATACTTATGCAGTTGTGTGCTCAGATGCTAAAACAGACAGTGGACCTGCCTACACAGCACACAATATACAATCATTTTACAGGAGAAGTAGTGCTTAACACATACTTGTGCTGATTTAACACCATTGTGTTCACATACACACAAAAAAAAAAGACAAAAAAAAGAGAGAAAGAGAAAGAAAAGGAAAATTTAAAATTCTCTATTTACATCACACAGAGAAATTCACCCTAGAGAAGGCCAATAGATTTGTTAGCCTAGGGAATGAATGTGTTTGTATTTGTTTATGTATGCTCACAGGTCTTGTTATGTCCAAAAAGAGGAATTGTGGGAATGCAATGTGAGAAGGAGTATTAGCAGGTAAACGGAGCACCTCGACCTTGGTTCTCATAGCTGCAAATATCTTATCTGGGGAGAAGGACAGATAAGTGGACATCTAGTTAATGAGAAAAACAAGGCATGGTGTATGTAAAAGACTGGGTTGTTCTTGCCTAGATTATGCAAATGTGTAGGTGCATGCTCTATGCTTAGGTCTATATGGATGGAGTCTGAATGAACAGTGCTGTGACACCCATGGGTCCACTTGTCAGCCATGGATATTATTACACTGTAGGCACTGTAATTACCAGAAATGGAGGAGGGTAAATAGATTTGAGCAGGATCTGCACTGTCAGTGCCCAATTTGTCAATATAGCATAGAAAATTTGGGATTAGAGCAGCATTTTGAGGCGTTCCTGGGAAAACCTTTATCAGAACTGCCAGGAGCAGAAAATAATCCTAATGCATTAAGGCTATTTGTAGCGCAACAGCACTCGACAAATGCACTAGGCTTAATAGAAAGCCTAGAAGTAAGATATAGGGCATATCTTTTATATAACATTCAGAAATTAGCAGCTCTTAAGCACAACAGACAACAGATGCAGATAGTAGCAAGGGAGTGCAGTGAAAACATCAAGATTCCTGGGAATTATGATAGAATCATAGAATCAACCAGGTTGGAAGAGACCTCAAAGATCATCCAGTCCAACCTATCACCCAGCCCTATCCAATCAACTAAACCATGTCACTAAGTAGCTCATCCAGGCTTTTCTTTAACAACATGTCCAGAGAAGGGCAACAAAGCTGGTGAAGGGCCTGGAACACAAACCCTATGAGGAGAGGCTGAGGGAGCTGGGGTTGTTTAGCCTGGAGAAGAGGAGGCTCAGGGGTGATCTTATTACTGTCTACAACTACCTGAAAGGACATTGTAGCCAGGTGGGGGTTGGCCTCTTCTCCCAGGCAACCAGCAATAGAACAAGGGGACAGAGTCTCAAGTTGTGCCGGGGTAGGTATAGGCTGGATGTTAGGAGGAAGTTCTTCACAGAGAGAGTGATTTCCCATTGGAATGGGCTGCCCAGGGAGGTGGTGGAGGCACCGTCCCTGGAGGTCTTCAAGAAAAGACTGGATGAGGCACTTAGTGCCATGGTCTAGTTGACTGGATAGGGCTGGGTGATAGGTTGGACTGGATGATCTTGGAGGTCTCTTCCAACCGGGTTGATTCTATGATTCTATGACGTCCGACTGGACCCTCCTCCCTACCTGACCCCCATCGTGCTGCGAGGCAAAGACCGTTTTTTATCACAGTATCACAGTATCATCAGGGTTGGAAGAGACCTCACAGGTCATCAAGTCCAACCCTTTACCACAGATTCTACCTCTAGGGATGGCAACTCCACCACCTCCCTGTGGTGGATTCTGATGGCAAATCACTCTCTCTGTGAAGAACTTCCTCCTAACATCCAGCCTATACTTCCGCCAGCACAACTTGAGACTGTGTCCCCTTGTTCTATTGCTGGTAGCCTGGGAGAAGAGGCCAACCCCCACCTGGCTACAACGTCCATTCAGGTAGCTGTAGACAGCAATGAGGTCCTCCCTGAGCCTCCTCTTCTCCAGGCTAAACAACTCCAGCTCCCTCAGCCTCTCCTCATAGGGTTTGTGTTCCAAGATATTCACCAGCTTTGTCGCTCTTCTCTGGACACGTTCCAGCACCTCAACATCTCTCTTGAATTGAGGGGCCCTGTGATAGTTTGAAGCAAGCTGGAATGTTTTGGTAAAAGAACTAGATAATGGGCAGTGAAAAGGTAAACATGGTTGTCTCTTCTCTCACAGTCACGCTGAGAACTCTGGGAAGAAGAAGTAAACATTCTCCATTTTGTCTTTCATTCTGCCTTTGCCTTCAGACCTAGTCACATCTCCTTAACCCCACTGCCACTAACCTTCCTTCTTAACCTCTTGGTTGCACCTCTATTCTTCCTGGGAACTGGGGTAAGGTTGAGAGGGGCCAGGGAAGGTGTTGGGGTGGTTTGAGAGCCCCTCCTGGGGACTCAGGTTTCTGGGAGGGGAGTTGTGCTTCTGTATTGTTTATCCTTTGTGTATTTCTGTATATAACTGTATATACTGTAAATAGCTGCTTGTATATTTGCTGCTGTAAAATAAATAGCTTCATTT
This sequence comes from Pogoniulus pusillus, assembly GCF_015220805.1. Lineage (NCBI taxonomy): Eukaryota > Metazoa > Chordata > Aves > Piciformes > Lybiidae > Pogoniulus > Pogoniulus pusillus. Next base: position 9,544,795 of record NC_087308.1, read on the forward strand.
ATATTCCTGGAGTCCCTTCTGAGTTAGCTGGGGCAAATTCAAAAGTGTGGGGGGTGGGTAAGAGCCCAAACCATCACAGGCCCAGAACTGGACACAGTACTCAAGCTGTGGCCTGATCAGTGTTGAGTACAGGGGAAGAATAACCTCCATTGACCTACTGGCCACACTGTTCCAGGATGCCATTGGCTCTCCTGGCCACCTGGGCACACTTCTGCCTCATCTTCAGCCTACTATCTACTAGTACCCCCAGGTCCCTTTCCTCCTGGCTGCTCTCCAGCCACTCTGTCCCTGTAGTGCTGCTTGGGGTTGTTGTGGCCAAAGTGCAGAACCCTGCACTTGGCCTTGTTAAATCTCATCCCATTGGCCTCTGCCCACCCATCCAGCCTGTCCAGGTCCCTCTGCAGGGCTCTCCTACCTTCCAACAGATTGACACCTGCTCCTAGCTTGGTGTCATCTGCAAACTTACTGATGCTGGACTCAATCCCCGCATCCAGATGATCAATGAAGATATTGAACAGGACTGGGCCCAGCACTGATCCTTGGGGAACACCACTAGTGACTGGCTGCCAACTGGATGTGGCACCATTCACCACCACTCTCTGAGCTCTGCCATCCAGCCAGTTCTTGATCCAGCACAGAGTGAATCTGTCCAAACCATGAGCTGCCAGCTTTGCCAGGAGCTTGTTGTGGCAGACTGTGTCAAAGGCTTTGCTGACGTCCAGGTAGACTACATCCACAGCCTTCCCCACATTCACCAGGTGAGTAACCTGATCATAAAAGGAGATCAGGTTGGTGAGGCAGGACCTGCCTTTACTAAACCTGCGCTGGCTGGACCGGATCCCTTGGCCATCCTGTGGGTGCTTTGCGATGGCACTCAAGATGACCTGTTCCATGACCTTGCTTGGCACTTAGGTCTGGCTGACAGACCTATAGTTTTCCAGTTCCTCCTTCCAGCCCTTCTTGTGGATGGGCATCACATTGGCCAGCTTCCAGTCTTTGGGGACCTCTCCAGTGAGCCAGGACTGTTGAGAAATGATGGAGAGTAGCTTGGCCAGCTCATCTGCCAGCTCTCTCAGCACCCTAGGATGGATCCCATCTGGTCCCATGGACTTGTGAGGATCCAAGTGTCTCAGCATGTCCCTTACTTCTTCCTTGTGGATTTCAGGTGGACTACGCTGGTCCCTGACACCATCTGCCAGTTCAGGAGTCCAGTTGTCCTGGAGACAACCTGTCCCACTATTGAAGATTGAGGCAAAGAAGGTGTTAAGCACCTCTGCCTTTTCCTCATCCTTTGTCACTATATTCCTTGTGGGAGAATTCTCCCACTAGCAGGACATGAGCTGGTAAACATGAGAGCTCGTGCTAGGAAGTGTCCTTAAGCCCATTTCTGCCTCAGGAAGCCAAGCTGTAAATAATGAGCAACCCACACACAGCTGCAGGGGGCTGAGCCTGCCAGCCCCCTGGGGCAGACACAGCTGCAGGGGGCTGAGCCGACCAGCCCCCTGGGGTGGACACCACAGGTTGTTTTGACACAGGGCAACCTATCTGCACCTTACACATAACTCTGAGCCAATCTGTACTGTCCACTTGTGCCAGCCCCAAACTGATTGTGCACACCTCTCCTAAAGGGGTATATAGGCTTTGCACCACCCTAATAAAGCTGTACTGTGTTGCTAGCAGCTGAGTCGACTGGTCAGTACCGCAATCTCACCTCTCACCAGCCTCCCGCAGACCGCAATTCCCCTCTCTATCTAATAAGGACTGGAGGTTGTCCTTGCCCCTTCTCTTGCCATTAATCTATTTATAGAAACATTTTTAATCCTCTTTAACAGCAGTGGCCAGCCTAAGTTCTAAATGGGCTTTTGCCTTTCTAATTTTTTGTCTACAAGACCTAGCAACATCCTATCACAAGGAGCAAGTGAGATGAGCCTGTCCCCCCCTCCTGGCCAGCCTTCAGATATTTATAAACATTTATCAAATCCCCTCTAAGTCTTCTCTTCTCCAGACTAAAAAGATGGTGTATCAAGGCTCAAAGAAGAAGATAGATGGGATTGGCTTGACAAGATCTTTGGAGAATGGGGACTAACAGGATGGCTTAGAAGGCTGGTTAAAATGATTGTATATGCACTTGTTGTTTTCTTGATGATCATTGTATTTTTTACCATATGTAGCGCAATGTGTTACAAGGCATGATCAGTAGTGCAGTTTCAGCAACATTTAAAAAGAAAAGGGGAGATGTTGGGGTTTGAGCAGAATTGAGCAGTCTGAAATAAAGGGTAACATTAGGACATACTGATAAGGGAGCATAGCTGGCAGAGAAGCTGCAAAATTAGCTGTAGTTAGCTGTGCGAGGGGGATTAGGGGGGACCGGTCAGTCAGATCTGCCTCTAGGAGTGTGTGGACAGCTCATATTCTGCTATGTAACCTATCAGAATTATACACATTGTATTAGCTGGCTATATATGCATCACTTTTAGCTGCAATAAACGGTTCAACTTTACACATCATATTGGTGTCAAAACTCATCATACCTCTCCCTCACAGATTGAGGAACACCTGGTAGTGGGGTGGGTCAAAGGACACTCCAAGCTAAACACCCCTGCTGCAAAATGGAACCAGCAGGTGGATGACTTGGCACGCATCCATGTGGTGAACAATGAAGGAAAAGATTGGGAGAGGTTGGTAGAGTGGATTCACACCAGAAGGGGTCACTCAGGCAAGGTCAATCTCTTCTATGAGTGTAGGTCTCGTGGATGGCCAGTTTCCATGGTAACATGTGAAACTATTATTTCAGCCTGTCTACAATGTAGGGTTCATCTGAAGGCAAATCACCCAAACCTAGTGCCAGCCCAACATATCCACCAGGACAAAACTCTATGGAGTACCTGGCAGGTTGATTATATTGGCCCCCTCAAATCATAACATGGGAAAAGATATATACTGGTTGGAGTAGAAGTGGTCTCATGTTGCAGGCCGCGCTGCCTGCTATCACTACTTGCCAGTGGGCCATGGTAAACAAGTCCATAAACCAGTGTGGTCACGACTTGCCACGAGGGTCTTCAGAAACAATTCAATATGAATTATGCCGAAGACAATTTACTACGCAGAGCCCGAAACATATATACACTCAGCCAGTAGAGCACACGTCTAAACATTAGCATAATTAGTCAGGGACAACCCACCACACCTGCATAAATACACACCTTGTTATTCTTGTTAGCAGAGTCCCCATTATCTATTCCTTCTGAGATAAGTTGGTCAGTTGCTTGTGAGAACCAAGGTCTGTCATTGTAAGAATCTGCCCGTTGGTTATTTCTCCTCACATCCTTTCCCATGGCTCTCCTACACCTGCATTCCCACATCTCCCCTTTCTGTTTCTTAAAATGGAGGTAGCGTTTCTCATCCAGTTTGCAGGGCCCTTGCAAAAGAAATGAAAAACACAACACCCCAAAGAACAGCTGCTTCTCATCTTGTCAAACACATAGGTTCTTTGGCACTCCAATGACAGAGGATTGAGCTGGTAACTCTACTTTGCAATTGCCTACTCATTAAAATAGCAGTGCTAGAAGCTTGTGAAGCAAGAACCTAAATCATTAAGTGTGATCAAAAGCTTAACCATATCTCAGTATACATTCCAATACACAGTTATCTGAGCAAAAGTCTTTGCTTACTGCCAAGGAGACTGAACATAAACAGCTGGTACCCATCAAACCCAAGCACATTCATTCCCTAAACTAGAGTATTTTCGAACTTGTCCTTCCCTCTCTTTCCCCTCCTTTTTTTTTTTTTTTATGTAATGCAGTGGTGTACAATCTAGCAGAAGCAAGTGCAAAATATAATACCTGAGCATACAGCTTGCACATATGTGGTGGCAGAATCGCAGCGGCCTGTCACAAGCCGTCTCTGAAAACAAATAATCACGGTATGCACAGAAGGCTAATGCTCAAAACCAGATGCCAAAAACATCTTTGTCATATATCAACCTTGCCAAAGTCGTAACCATGTTACCTCCCTGTGGTGGTTTGTTGTGTTGTACTTCCACATGATTCTTATCCTTAAAGGAGAAAAAAAAAATCCTAAGAAAAGAAAAAGAAGAAAAAATAAATCATAGAATCATAGAATCAACCAGGTTGGAAGAGACCTCCAAGATCATCCAGTCCAAACTATCACCCAGCCCTAACCAATCAACTAGACCATGGCACTAAGTGCCTCATCCAGTCTTTTCTTGAAGACCTCCAGGGATGGTGCCTCCACCACCTCCCTGGGCAGCCCATTCCAATGGGAAATCACTCTCTCTGTGAAGAACTTCCTCCTAATATCCAGCCTATACCTACCCTGGCACAACTTGAGACTGTGTCCCCTTGTTCTATTGCTGGTTGCCTGGGAGAAGAGACCACCCCCCACCTGGCTACAATGCCCCTTCAGGTAGTTGTAGACAGTAATAAGATCACCCCTGAGCCTCCTCTTCTCCAGGCTAAACAGGCCCAGCTCCCTCAACCTCTCCTCATAGGATTTGTGCTCCAGGCCCCTCACCAGCTTTGTTGCCCTTCTCTGGACATGTTCCAGCACCTCAACATCTTTCTTGAATTGAGGGGCCCAGAACTGGACACAGTACTCAAGGTGTGGCCTGACCAGTGCTGAGTACAGGGGAAGAATAGCCTCCCTTGTCCTATTGGCCACACTGTTCCTGATGCAGGCCAGGATGCCATTGGCTCTCTTGGCCACCTGGGCACACTGCTGGCTCATCTTCAGCTTACTGTCTATCAGTACCCCCAGGTCCCTTTCCTCCTGGCTGCTCTCCAGCCACTCAGTCCCCAGCCTATAGCGCTGCTTGGGGTTGTTGTGGCCAAAGTGCAGAACCCTGCACTTGGCCTTGTTAAATCTCATCCTATTGGCCTCTGCCCACCCATCCAGCCTGTCCAGGTCCCTCTGCAGGGCTCTCCTACCTTCCAACAGATCAACACCTGCTCCTAGCTTGGTGTCATCTGCAAACTTACTGATGCTGGACTCAATGCCCTCGTCCAGATCATCAATAAAGATATTGAACAGGACTGGGCCCAGCACTGATCCTTGGGGAACACCACTAGTGACTGGCTGCCAACTGGATGTGGCACCATTCACCACCACTCTCTGAGCTCTGCCATCCAGCCAGTTCTTGATCCAGCACAGAGTGAATCTGTCCAAACCATGAGCTGCCAGCTTGGCTAGGAGCTTCTTGTGGCAGACAATGTCATAGGCTTTGCTGAAGTCCAAGTAGACTACATCCACAGCCTTCCCCACATTCACCAGGCGGGTAACCTGATCATAAAAGGAGATCAGGTTGGTGAGGCAGGACCTGCCCTTCCTAAACCCATGCTGGCTGGGCCTGATCCCTTGGCTATCCTGTAGGTGCTTTGTGATGGCACCCAAGATTACCTGTTCCATGACCTTGCCTGGCACTGAGGTCAGGCTGACAGGTCTGTAGTTTTCTGGCTCCTCCTTACGACCCTTCTTGTGAATGGGTATCACATTGGCCAGCTTCCAGTCTTCAGGGACCTCTCCTACAATATACCTATGATAAACTGCTAACCTCAACTATATTAATGCTAAAAGTTGCTAAACTGAAGAAAAATTTCAAATACCATTAAGTCAGCATGAAAGAAAAAGGAATCCACGATGCTATATTACAGAGAGCTCTCTAGAACTGCCAGCATCGTAAAAAAAAGAAAAGGTAAAAAAACCCCCTGTGAGTCAGCTAACTCAAAAAAAAAAAGGAATCATTTGCTAATCTATCAAGCTTACCTGGGTAAAGACAATTATAAACTTAATATTCTTACTCTAATACAGTATTGCAATTAATAAGCACTTAACAATTTATCTAATAATGTCTAAAAATCTATGTACAAGCAGAAGGCTAAAAACATTATCAAAAATTGCATTATCAAAATATGCATCAGGAAAACACAGTCAGTAAAACTTAAAAAAAGGAATGTAAGTCTGTCACTTTAAGGATAAGCTGCGTGTCTCGGCTGAAAAAGTTGCAAGGGCAAGGGGGTGTAGGTCCGCTGGGCCAGCAGAGGTGCCAGGGGAGGGAGGGGGGTGGGGGGGCATCCCAGTACCAAGCTGTGTTTTCACATGGAAGGAGGGAGGAGGGGGTGGGGGAGGTGGGCGCATTCTAGTATCGTGCTGTACTCAGGCACCCAGGCCGAGGGGGGGGGGGTGGGTGATGGTATACTCCGGTTGTGCAGGACTTGTACGTTTTGCCCATGATAAAATCATTATCCAGATGGTGGATCCGCCAGAGCCTGTCTCCACAGTTTGACCCATCTTGTTGGAACCCACCATATGCCATACACTGTAAGTAAACACGTATAACCTCGGCCAGTCATCTTTACTTCTGCAGGGCCCTTCCATTCTCCCGTATCTAAATCTTTATATTATACAAGAATTTTTGCCTCTGCTTTCTTGTTTTCTCTACATAAATGACTCCCATGTATTATCATTGGCGGTTCCTGCCTATCGCCTGCTAGTCGCAGGTAGTTTAGCACATACAATGCTTTCCCTAATCATTCATTTGGAGCACTTCTACTTTCCCCTCTCTTTTGTTTATTGAGCAAATCCTTTGGAGTCTGATGTGCCCTTTCCATGATAGCCTGCCCAGTGGAGGAATGAGGGAGTCCAGTGACATGCTGAACGCCCCACATCTGACAAAACTCTCTAAATGTTCGAGAGATATAGGCCGAGCCATTATCTGTTTTGATTTGCAACGGGACACCTAAGACTGCAAAACACACATATAAATGTTTCATGACATGTCGAGCTGTTTCACCAGTTTGTGCTGTTGCCCAAATGACCAATGAGAAGGTGTCAATGCAGACATGTACATATCGCTGGCAGCCAAATTCTGCAACGTTGTCGTGGAGGGCCTGTAGGCCCAAAAAGAGGCTTATTTATGCCTTGCCTTGCCTGGACATGTTTTTCTGCCAGGACCCCTGGTTGTAAACAAGTTGTGTAAGCCCACACACCCAGCTCGTGTCTCCCTGGGGTAAGTCCATGTGATCCCCATATATGGGAAAAGTCCAGGCAAGTGCCTTCTGCCTATTATGGTAAGGTTTGGCTTACTGCCAACCTGGTTGGTCATTCTAGTGGCCAAAGAGGCCATTAATCTCGGCCCACAGTCAATAAATAGGGATGCACAGGTAAACAACGTTCTTGGACCCCATTGCAGCACCCTGCCTCTCTGACTCACCTGCACGTCTCAGACACGTGCTCTGACCCTCACTTGCAGTGCTCAGCCACTCAGACCCCCACGCTCGAATGCCATTGCATAGCTCCAATGCTCAGAGGCTCAGACCTTCATGCTTTGACTCATTCACAGCTCACTTGCCTGCATACCTTTCTTGCAGAGCTCATTTAAGCCTGCCTATATATATAAGGAGCCTACAGTCTCCAGACAGCTGTGCACACTTGCACGCTATCGTGATATCAGGACCAGATTCTGCATTGATTTACCTACGGAACTCAGACTCCCAGCAGCCACGCACACTTTGCATACCTGCTGCCTATCATTGCCTGGTAAAAGCCACTGCCGCTGAGATAACCAGGAAGCAGACTCTGGATTGTCTGCACACACACACAGCCTGAAGCCGTGAACAACCGTGCCAGAGACAGCATGATAGTCTCCTCCTGCTACACCTGAAATCCTGCCAGCTGATAATCCCTGGACACAGCATCCAAAGGAGCCATCAGCATCAAAGGCAGAGATCGTCCCTCGCCAGGAGAACAAAGGTTAGAGAAAACCTATTTCCCCAGAAACTGGAAAGATTTATCCTTTCCCCTCAAGCCGGGAAGATTCCAGCCTCAGAGTCCACAGGCAGAGAACCTGGAGAAGTTTGGACATTAGGCACAGGCTGTGACACAGCCCCAGAGGGTGATTAATAACTGGTAAGAGTTCGAGTAAAAGCTTTAATACCCCTGTAAATATAAGTTGCCTCTGCCATAGAGCAGAAAGAGTTTCAGCCCGCTCTGCTGGGCAAATAGCATAGAGATCCCAAGCAGCATTAAGCTGCAGGGAAAACTCCTCTCTCTGTTTATAGTTTGAATGTTTGCTAGTTAATTGCCGCAACAGAGGGACGGGGAGACTCTTGGATGCCAAGAAAGTTCCGTTTATTGTAGCAAATCCACTATCTTTTATAGTTAATACAGTTCTGACTCCATACAGAAGGCTCTCAGTGATTGGTTCATTAAGCTTCTCGCGTATACTGCTGATTGGCTATTCCAACTCAGCTTCTTGCTAAAATTTCACAATTTCTGCTTAGCTAAGATCTCTTATCAGTACAAGAAACCATATGCTCTGACTCCTTATCAGTACAACAGACCCTGCAATAAAATTAGGTCAACGTGTCGTAAATTCCTCTTTCTTATCAATTAAGTATGTGTCATTTTACGCAGCTCTAGCCCAAGGTTTATGGTGTAACTCCTCCAAGATTATCAGTTGTTCCTGGCTCACAGCGAGCGACCCTACAGTTAATTAACAAATTCCCTGTACATATTTGTCCCAGGTTGAGGCTATAGGGTTAAAAAAATTTTCCTGGGACTAGAAGATTGTTATTCAATCCCATAATTCTGCTATCTCTTTATAGACTGACAACAAGGTCAGTTCGTTCTCCTTTCCTCCTCCTCCTGCCCTGAGTGTCTGGCGGGAGCCAATTTATTGGGAAACATGTAAGCAGTAGGCCTCTTAGATGGTGGAGGCTTTGGGGGGGGGGGGGGGGATTGGAGCACTGGGGAGTGTAGATTTAGCTTTTTGGGAATGGAGGAAACTTCAAGGGGGTTTGCCATTGTAATTGCTCTGTAATGTCTATCGCTGTATTCTCTCTCCAAATAGAATTCTGTATTTTCTCTCCAATTTGATTTTGAGAGTTTAATTTCTGTCGTGCTCTCTTTAAAAAAAAAAACAACCCATGACATTATTTTATCCTAAATTGTTTTCATAACCATGTACCGAACTTTAATATTAATATACAGTGGTTGGGGGTGGTGAGAGTTTAATAAATAAATAATATATATTTTTTTTTAATATAAAATTTATATCACCCCAATTAATTTCTCACCTACGCCGAATAGGCGTAGGTAGCAGAACCCCCCTCTGCAACAGATGTGAGTCACATCCATTTGCCAGACCTGTAAGGATAACAGGCCTCTGGGGTTCACTCCCAGTCCCATACCAAAACCCATTTGTTGACAGTCCAGGCAAGAATTGACAATGCCCTGTGCATCATTGCTGGATATTTGGAATTGCCTGAGGAGCATCTTTGCAGCCTGTTGAAAAAAGGAATGCGACAGACGTGCTTGCTCAAAGCTGTTAACTGGCGGCCCACTCCAAGCAGGCGCTACCAGGCGGTTTGCTCTGTCATTGCTGGCTGCTAAGCCCTCTGTTCTCTGGTGGCTGTGTATGTGAGTAATGAAATAGGGAGATGAGCAATGGTTCAACAGTGACAACAGGGATTGAAGAAGTTCAAATAAAAGGGCATTGGAGACTTCTTCTAATCGCCACACCACACCCACAACATAGAGTGAATCAGACACTATATTAACAGGTTCGGATGACCAATTCTGAAAAACCCACACTACTGCCTTAAGTTCTAACGTTTGCAGTGAATCCTGTGGCGATGCTGACAGAATGTGTTCTGTCCACCCATCCTGACCTACCCAAGTTACAACTGCTTTGCGAGACTTTTTTCCCACATCTGTAAAGACTGTTAAACCTTGTACTGGGCTTTCAGATCGAATGGGCCTCTGTTCTATGTGGTGATCGGTTAACAGGGACAAGAGTTTGTGCGCAGGATAGGTGTTTCTTATCAGTCCTCCAAAGTCAGAAACAGCAGCTTGGAGTTCTATAGAATTGCCTAAAAGTCAGTTCAAATAGTCCAGGGCAATTGGAACATAAATAGTTTCTGGATCATTGCCACTAATATCTATGACTCGAGATCTCCCTTTGATGATCAATTGAGCAAATATTTCACAGTATCACAGTATCATCAGGGTTGGAAGAGACCTCACAGAGCTCAAGGCTAGCTCAAGTGCCACGTCCAATCTTGCCTTGAACAACTCCAGGGACGGCGACTCCACCACCTCCCCAGGCAGCCCATTCCAGTGTCCATTGACTCTCTCAGTGAAGAACTTTCTCCTCACCTCGAGCCTAAATTTCCCCTGGCGCAGCCTGAGGCTGTGTCCTCTTGTTCTGGTGCTGGCCACCTGAGAGAAGAGAGCAACCTCCTCCTGGCCACAACCACCCTTAAGGTAGTTGTAGACAGCAATAAGATTACCCCTGAGCCTCCTCTTCTCCAGGCTAAACAATCCCAGCTCCCTCAGCCTCTCCTCGTAGGGCTTGTGCTCAAGGTCTCTCACGAGACTCGTCGCCCTTCTCTGGACACGCTGAAGCATCTCGATGTCCCTCCTAAACTGGGGGGACATGTCAAAATAGTCTTCCATGGGCGAAACAGCAGACATGCCCATTCCAGGACTTTTAGAGGGTTTGGAACATCCTTGACCCATTGCATGATGAGGGCATATGGATGCTGCTGGCTGTTGCTAGAGTTAATTATCATTAAATCAATGGGGTAGCCCTCCACTACCCGTGCTGCATGGGAAGTTTGTATTTTACTTGATATCATCTGCAAGGCTTTTTCCTGATCGCTCCCCAAGCATCTCTTTACATTCACCTGTGAGGACATTCTTAAAAGTCGAATGAGTGGTTCCATATCATCATTCGTGATACCACACAATGTACGCACCCATTGGAATTCCCCTACCAGTTTTGGACATCGTTTAGTGTTGAAATGTCCGATGTCAACTCTAATTTCTTTGGAGACACATATGTCCCCGATATCACCCACCCGAGGTATTGCCACGGTGGAGTCTGCTAAACCTTTTCTGGGGCTATGATCAACCCCCGTTCTGATAGGGTTGCAGTTAATTGAGCTAACACATCTTTTGTGTCAAAAGATTTTCCAGCTATCAGTATATCGTCCATGTAGTGACAAATCAGCAGGGTCCTGAATTGCATTCTAACAGGCTGTAAAGCCCAATCTACAAAGGTTTGACACATGACCGGCGAATTTTTCATTCCCTGGGGCAAAACCACCCAATGGTATCGTTTAGCAGGAGCAGCTTTGTTCACTGATGGCACTGTAAAGGCAAAATGTTCCGTGTCCAGCGGGTGGAGTGGGATCGTAAAAAAACAGTCCTTCAGGTCTATTATCAACAGTTGCCAATTTTGTGGTATCATAACAGGGGATGGTAATCCTGGCTGTAATGTCCCCATATCATGCATTACTGCATTGACAGCTCTAAAATCGTGCAGCAATCGCCATTTGCCACTCTTCTTAGGGATAGTAAAGATGGGGGCATTCCAAGGGTTGGTAGATGGCACTATGTGCCCTGCTAGCAATTGCTCGTGTACGAGCTCGTGGATTTTCTGCAGTGTTGGAGGACGGAGACCGGTGCGGCGAGAGATCGGGGCACTGAGAGTCGACTCTGTGGCTTCTGCGCAGCAGTGCAATTTATTAGGGCGATGCAGCGACCTTTATAGCCCCCAAAGGAGGTGTAGACAACTAACTTAGCTCAAGATTGGTACAAGTGGAAGGTACAGATTGGCTCCAGGTTAAGTGTAAGGCAGAGATAGGTTAACTTACAGTAAACACCTTAAGGATCCCACCCAGGGGGGATGGCCAGAGTCAGCCCCCTGGGCCGTGCCCGCCCCAGGGGCCGGCAGATTCCACCCCCTGACAGCTGTGCGTGGGTTGCTCATAGTCGCAGGCTCAGGCCCCTGGGAGCCTCAGGGCTCCAAGGACACTTCTCGTCACAGGGTCTGATGTTTACCTTTCATGCTCCGCTGCGGGAGGAAGCTTCCCACAGTACCCCCTTCTTTTCTTTTGAGCAACCCACGTTTGATTTTAAACGAGCTGTGCTCGGTGGGAGCGCAGGTCAATGGTGTTAAAGTAAAGAGTATACATTTGTTAAGAATTTTGCTAGTGACAACAATCTGGCAAACCAGCCACCCAAGCTTAGCTAATGATCCCAAAAGCCATTTCTGCAAGCGACAGTGTTGCGGAGGGCAGTAATAATTCGTGGCCGAGTCGAAAATTTATCAAAAATAGATATTTTTTATTTTTACAAAACCCGCCCCCACAACTATATATACAAAGATTAATTTCGTTTGATAAACAGGTTCAGTTGCATGAGAATTCTACGAGGATACCATTAATAATCTGACTATATGTATTTGGAAGTCAGTTTTTGGAAAAGGACTCTGCTATTAATTAATAGCGGTTTCTTACTAAATTAAGCTAAGCCAAATAACTCACTCAGGCTGGTTCGTGCGGTCTGTCTTCCTCCTCCAGCGGCTGCAGGAGTCGTTAAGGGTCGTTAAGGGTCGTTAGGCAGACAAAGGTGTGCCTAACACCAAGGCAAGTCCTTTGGTCTCTCTGCAGTCCAGGCACAGGAGAGTGAGCGAACTCGTCCAGGCACAGGCAAAATCCAAAGCGGGAACCCCAAAGGCGGGAACACCCCCAATATTTATAACCTTGGCTAGACAAAGGGCAGAGTTACCACACTTTAGGCGCGAAAGCGCACGGCCAATCCCAGCCTGGCTCCAGCGCGGGAACTCACGGGGCAGTCGCCCCCTTTCACGGGGCAGTCCCCGCCCCCTTCACGGCTGCAGGGCAGGCGAGGGGGGGGGAAACCAGGCGGCTTTTCCCCTTTCCCCCCGAAGTCCGGGCAGGAGAGGAATTTAGGGGTACAGGACTCCAGGACATCCCACCCCGGTGGTAATGAGCATCTTTGTCTAGAACTTGAGTGATAGGTGATCCCCCTTCAATTTAGGAACCTATTAATATATATATATGGCTTAGCCTTTTCCAACATTAACAATAGGTAATACATTAATCGCCCCAACAATATTTAACAATACTTAACAAGGCTTAACAATAGCCCAAACAGTATTAATAAAGCTACACAGTCAATTTGAAGATTGCTCTGTTCCTGGTAGAGCAACCAAGTTCATGGCAGAGCCTTGGATGCTCTGAGTCCATGGCTGGAGGTCACAGTCCGTGGGTCCTGATGCCATCATCCACTGGCCACCCCGGTGATATGACTCCATCTCTCGTGTAGCTGGTTCTCCTTTTCCCAGGTGCTGGTCAGGTGGTCAGGAACTGGTCCTCTGCCTCGACCTTAACCTGTAAGGAGACAAAATCTGCCTCGGCCTATAAAGGCCAGGCTTGACAATTAATAATTGGGGACGATCCACCGTGCACTAATCCGGTGGCCTTTTGTACTGGGGCAGGTGGTCAGTGACCACGTGGCTCACCTAGGCAGCAGGTCTTTATTCTGGGGGCTTCTGTAGCTCTCCCCGTGACTGCTGACCATTAAAAGCTGCCGAGCCACTATTACACTAATTCAGTGTTTTGCCTCCCGTGTGGGAGACGAGAAAGGGTTAACCTTTCTGTCTGGGGACGAGCTGCAGTTCCCAGCGGGGGGGCTGCCGCTTCTGGGCGAGCCGCTCCAGGAGCCACCGCTGGGCGAGCCGCTGGCCCTGGGTTTCTCACGGCTGCCTCTGGATTTTGCAGCCGATTTCTGAAGGCACCGCACTAGATCCTTCAGCTGCCAGTCTGCCAGCTGCCTTAAAACAGTCTTTGGTACCCCTAAAGTCAGGGCTTGTCTATACCAACTGTTCTTTTCTCTGGGTCTCCAGTCACTCTGTGGGTCTCTGCCCCTTCCCCTCGGGGAGAAGCCTGAAGGACCGGTCCCCCTGGGGGGGCAGTCCTGCACTGGCCGGACCTGCCTGCGCAGAGTCCTGGGATTTTCTGGGGGAGAAGCACGAGACTGTCTCTCCCCAGCCCCTTTTCCTTCAGGAGACCCAAACCCAAACTGCAGCCCGTGGGCATTCAAGTCAGTTAACAGTTCAGCCCAAGTCATTACGTGCTCTTTAGCACCATCGTTCTCTGCATTTTCTCCAAGCACACGTTCAATTTTCTCAACATTCTTCATTAGTTGGATTTGCAGAGTTGCTGGCAAACCCTTCATAATAGGGTGCAGTCTCTCCGGGTCCACAGGGGCATAAAATGGGCAATCTTAATGTCCCTTATCATAGATAGCCTGGACACAGGCAAGTCTGCGGAGAGCAGTGATGAGCTCAGAGGAGCTGGTGACCTGTAGTTCCGTCGGCTCCCCCCGGTAGGCTGGGCGGACGCTGCTTGCCCAGTAGGCTATCCGAGCGGTGAGGCTGTGTGTCCCCTCGGGTTCACGTGTCAGGAACACATCGTCCCCCCAGTCTCCAGCCGCTTCCTGCGAGTCTAGAAGGACCCGGTCCCCACCGGCTCGGGACACTCTATACACATAGTCAGCGACTGAGTCCCCAGGATCTCTCACGTATTTGACTTGTAAGTCACTGAGCTGTGCGTCTGTGAACTGCTTTTTGATCACGGAGGTCCCTGCAGCTCCTTTCCTGCCCTTCACGGACTCAGTCCTAATCACAGGCAACACGTGCCTCTGCACCGCGGCGCCCTCCTCACCGGAGCTCTCTTCTCCGCTAGCTACGGGGAAGTCCGGTCGGGACCTGCGCTTTCTGCGTGGCTTTGAGGCTTTCTGCCGCGCAGAGGCATGTGCAGAGGAATTCTCTGAGTCTCTAGCAGAGTCTTTTGTGCCTGGTTTCGGGGAACTCCTCTCCCCCGAAGAGCCCCTCGGGGCATTCTCTGCCTTTCTCCCCGATTCCCGCGAATCACTCCATTCAAATTCAGACACGGAGACCGAAGAGGTGGTGTCTGCAGGCGTTACAAGCCTTTCTTTCATCTGGGCAGTCAGTGCTGCGGTCAGGCTCTTTGTCTGCGCCAGCATGCTTTCCAAGATACTTTGGCTCTTAGCTTTTTCTGCTAATAAGTCCTTTTCCAAGGCCTGAATTCTTTTTTCATAATTTTCAAATTCGGCCAGAGTCTGGGTCACGACTGACCCCAGAACAACAGAGAAATGCTCCGTTGGAGACTCAGGAATCACAGGGTCTGAGCGCTCAGCTAATTTCTCCAGGATTTTCTCCGGATTTTTACAATTTTGCTGAGCCCAAATTAAATCAAGACCTGTGATTAGGCATCCCTTTTCTTGTAGAAATTCTATGATTGAACTACCCTGCATACACTGCGCCATAATGTTGCGGAGGGCAGTAATAATTCGTGGCCGAGTCGAAAATTTATCAAAAATAGATATTTTTTATTTTTACAAAACCCGCCCCCACAACTATATATACAAAGATTAATTTCGTTTGATAAACAGGTTCAGTTGCATGAGAATTCTACGAGGATACCATTAATAATCTGACTATATGTATTTGGAAGTCAGTTTTTGGAAAAGGACTCTGCTATTAATTAATAGCGGTTTCTTACTAAATTAAGCTAAGCCAAATAACTCACTCAGGCTGGTTCGTGCGGTCTGTCTTCCTCCTCCAGCGGCTGCAGGAGTCGTTAAGGGTCGTTAAGGGTCGTTAGGCAGACAAAGGTGTGCCTAACACCAAGGCAAGTCCTTTGGTCTCTCTGCAGTCCAGGCACAGGAGAGTGAGCGAACTCGTCCAGGCACAGGCAAAATCCAAAGCGGGAACCCCAAAGGCGGGAACACCCCCAATATTTATAACCTTGGCTAGACAAAGGGCAGAGTTACCACACTTTAGGCGCGAAAGCGCACGGCCAATCCCAGCCTGGCTCCAGCGCGGGAACTCACGGGGCAGTCGCCCCCTTTCACGGGGCAGTCCCCGCCCCCTTCACGGCTGCAGGGCAGGCGAGGGGGGGGGAAACCAGGTGGCTTTTCCCCTTTCCCCCCGAAGTCCGGGCAGGAGAGGAATTTAGGGGTACAGGACTCCAGGACAGACAGTGAGTCAAATGTTCAAAAACCCAAAAGTCCAGACGAACATCACAGCTTCTGGAGAGTGCAAGTCTGTCACGCCTTCATTAGCTCACTGTGGTAGCCGATGTTGTGGGCGAGTGAATTGTCCAGTATCTCTCCATAGCTTTAAGTTCACTTCATACTTCTCAGAGATCTTGATGTTCCCAGTGCAGTCCTCGGCTATGAGCTGCGTCTGACGATTGTGCTTAAGAACTACCAACCCCCAAATACAATACAAGAGTGCGTCTTAGATGTTGCTTTCAGGCTATTCTGCTTAGGCCTTTTCCCACAGCTCTCGATTCACTTCAAGAATTTGGAGCAGTGTTTTTTCATCCCTTGCAGGGCCCTTGCAAGAGATAAAGAAATCACTTTGCCATCTTATGCCAATTTTAAGTGGGCTTTGGCCTTCACCAAAGGGACCAGACCGAATCTATTCCATTAAGCTACAATCATTGAAGCTCATGAAACTACCCAAATTCATTAGCCAAGATCCAATGCCTTATAATCCAAATACTCATGATCATCATCTCTATGACTCTCCCAAGATCTTACCACAATTCTGCCATCTGAGCAAGATTTTCTGCTTACTTCATGAAAGGACAGACCAATCATATTCAAGTTGGTATCCACCTTAGGGCCTGTACAGACAGGTGATAAAACATAATACGAACATATTCAATACCTAAGCTGATAAATCCACCGATCTTACTTGTATGATGTGTCCAAAAAAGCTGTAGTGTTTCTCCATGCCTCTCTTCTTATTTTTCTAGCTCCTCTTCCACCTCGCCCCCCCTTTTTTTTTTTAACTATATAAAAGACAAAATTCTACATTTCTATACGTTAGAGGAAAAAAAAATCATATAACTATAATACTGTCTTAACTTATAAGCCCAGTAGAAAAGGAAAAGAAAAAGGGTGTGTGAGTGAGTGTGTAAAAGAGAATATGGTACCATATTATCTTTAGTATAAAGAAGTGAGTAGGGACTTATAAGTATAAAATATAATGCCTTACCATAGTATATCAGTATAATATCTATCAAAAGCTAATTATGCTCTATCATGATTGCCTAAGAATTACTGCACTATTAACATTATCCTAAAAATCCAATACTATTAATAAGCATCAGTACCTTATCCAACAAATGTCCAAAATACAAAATATATTATAATTAAAGTCAAAAACAACGGTAAAATTCCAGAGTCCAACATAGTCGTCAAGACCCCAGTCTATATCTTGAGAAATCAACCAGGCTGTATTTGCTGTCTATCCGGCTGACTCGGCGGAGCGTTGCCACTATCACAATTTCCAGGTACAGCCTTGGTCCAGCGTGAAGGAACCCACAAGGGACCTGACTGGGTAGAGACACACATGTATCCTCGTCCCAGATAAATCACAGGGGCCGGGCCTCCCCATAGTCCGGTCTTGGGGTCCTTATACATAACTGTCATTTGCACTGGAGGCGCTCCTTTTTGTACCAAACCTGAATGCACCTCTGCAGGTGGTCCTGGATCATCACCAAAAATACACAGATGGTTAATAACAAAAAGGGTTTTGCTCACGCGTTCAGCTGGGTCGGGTATGTCCCGAAACTTTTCAAGGTAACCTTTTATCACCTGATGGGCACGCTCGATAATAGCTTGGCTCGTGGGTGAATTGGCTATGCCAGTGGTGTGAGTAACACCCCACTTTTGCACAAACCTCCGAAATGTCTCACTGGTGTATGCAGGGCCATTGTCTGTTTTAATTTTTTCTGGCACACCCATCACCGCAAAGCATCCTGTCAAGTGTTTGATAGCGTGAGTGGCTCTCTCTCCTGGCAGCGGCGTTGCCCATATGTGTTTGCTATAGGTATCAACAGTAACATGGAGGCAATGTAATCTGCCAAAGGAGGGAACATGAGTAACGTCCATTTGCCACAATTCTAAGGCCTTGAGTCCTCTGGGATTCACACCCGATCCTAATCCTGGCCCCATATGACTGCAGACTGGGCAGGAACGTACAATTCCCTTGGCATCGTTGTCAGAGATCTGAAATTGGTGTTTTAGTCCTTTTGCATTCTGATGAAAAGTAGCGTGGGCCTCTCTGGCTAGGGAAAACTGATCAAGTGGGGCAGGCCGTCCAGGCAGTGCCACTAACCTGTCAGCTCTAGCATTGCCTTCCCCCAGACCTATCTCCCACTTATGACTACGAATATGGATAATGCAGTAGGGAGCCGTTCTCTGGGCTATAGCTGCATACAGTGAGCATAGTAGTTGGTATAGGCGCTGATTCTTCACCTCTCTGATAGAAGAGTCCTCAATTCTTCGCACCACTCCAGCTACATACATTGAGTCAGTTACTACATTTAAGGGGACGTCGAGCCAGTTAACTAAAGCCCATACCACTGCGGTTAACTCCAGGGTCTGTAAGGAGTCCATGGCCGTCCCCTGCAAAATGTGTTTTTGCCACCCTGTCTTTGAGTGCCATACTACAGCAGCCTTATGTGAGTTCCGTCCTGCATCTGTAAATGCATTAACCGCGTTCTGTAAAGGGGAGGGAGACTGCTTTGGCCTAACTATCCAGCTCTGCTGGCTTATCCATCGGAGTGTGTTGGACTTCAACGCCTGTATGGAAATGCGGCCTGGGAAATTCAGGAGGCTGGTCTGCAGCTCCTCTGACTGGCATAAGAACCATTCCAGGTCGTCCCGCTTGATAGGTAACCTTATGGAATCGGGTTCTGTTCCGGCAATGTCCAATAGCCGTTTCCTGCCCTTCTTAATCGACCGGGCTATTGTATACGTCTGTGTCTCTATTGTTTTTTGCAGCTGTATGGTAGTAAACAACCACTCCAGGACAGATAGTTGGTCCTTTGATCGAAACTTACACTGTGTGATAGCCCCAAAAATACAGTGCTCGCCCTTAATAATAGATAAGTCGATAGGCACGTTTGGGTCCACTCGTTCTACCCATCTGCTGGTGATCATGTCACTAAGTTTCTGTATAGTTTCCCGTTGTAGGTGAGAGAGTTTGACCCTTTTGGCGGGGTCTGTGCCTTGTAGCAGTGGCTTTAAGGGTCGTAGGTCGTCGTTTGTGAACCCTATGACAGGACGTAACCACTGCAAGTCTCCCATCAATGTCTGAGCATCTTTAAGTGTGGTAATATTGGTGGTCAGCTGTAATTTCTGGGGACGTATGAGGTTTTTGGCTATGTGCCAGCCTAGATATATCCATGGAGCTTCCCTCTGGATCTTTTCTGAGGCAATCTGAAGTCCTACAGCCTGGAGTTCCGTCACGAGTTGCTGCAGATGAGTATCGAGGAAGGGCTCCGTCTGGGCTATTAGGATATCGTCCATATAGTGGTAGATGATGGCCGTTTTCCACATCTGTCGAATGGGACGCAGGGCGAAGTCGACGTAAAGTTGACACATTGTTGGGCTATTTTTCATTCCTTGGGGCAAGACCACCCAGTGGAAGCGGCGTGCTGGATGCTGCTTATTAATGGCTGGCAAGGTAAAGGCAAAACGCTGACAGTCTGCAGGGTGTAGTGGAATTGTAAAAAAACAGTCTTTTAGATCTATGACAAGTAATTCCCAGTTCTCTGGTATCATGGATAGTGAAGGCAGGCCCGGTTGAAGAGCACCCATAGCTTGCATTTGTTCGTTAATAGCTCGAAGGTCATGTAAGAGGCGAAATTTTCCTGACTTTTTTGGTATTACAAAAATCGGGGTGTTCCATGGGCTGGTTGAAGGTACAATATGGCCTGCAGCAAGTTGTTCTTCGACGAGCTTGTGTGCTTCTTGCAGCCGTTCCTTTCGCAGCGGCCACTGATCTATCCAGATCGGTGTATTAGAAAGCCACTGGAGTTTGATTATGGGCGGCTGCCGTCCAGTGGCCGCTGCTGAAAAATTACCTGCGGAGTAGTCATCACGACTCCCATCTGTGTCATGACATCCCTACCAATCAGCGCATTTACACCTTGTGGGAGAGGCGCGATGGTTGCAAAGACGTGGCCTGTCCTCTCATCTATGGTTATACTGATTCGCTGTGAACTTGTCAGGGTCTGAGATACTCCACCAACACCTTCAATACCGCCTTTAGCTGGGCTTGCTGGCCAGTGTGAGGGCCATGCAGGTATGGAAAAAATGGTCATATCGGCACCTGTATCCAGGAGAACGTCCATGGTTATTGTGTCCTGACCATTACTAATGATAGCTGATGCAAGTGGTCGTTTAGTCAAGGACAGGGTCAGCATGGCTAGGCCACCCGTAGATCCAAAACCTTGATCTCCTCTTTGTGGCAAGGCGCGGCCCTGGGCCACGTCCTGTAGCAGGTTGGTCAGGGGCACCAGTTGAGCAATGCGACTGCCTTCTGGCACCACGATAGGTGGGCTGTTAGTGTATGCAACAATTTGTATGATTCCGGTGTAGTCTTCATCAATCACCCCGGGAACGATCATTAGTCCCTTCAGCCCGGCAGAAGATCTTCCCAGGAGTAATGCGCCGGTGGGCTTGCCATTTATCATTAATGGGCCTTTCATGGAGGTGGCAATAGGGACTGGGCGGTTGTCAATCAAGGTGATGCTCACTGCTGTTGTAAGATCCAGCCCGAGGCTGCCGGAGGTTGCTGGGCAGATAGCATCACTGGGGCAGCAACTTGTGTCCTCGCGCGGCTGCCTGC